>NC_090744.1:30360898-30368398 GCF_036898095.1 Palaemon carinicauda
CTATAGTCAATTTCTTTTAACGATGCAGATTTGCACCGACTCGCAGCGGTGCCCTTTTAGCTCGGAAAAGTTTCCCGATCGCTGATTGGTTGGACGAGATAATTCTAAACCAGATTTGCACCGACTCGCAGCGGTGCCCTTTTAGCTCGGAAAAGTTTCCTGATCGCTGATTGGTTGGACAAGATAATTCTAACCAGATTTGCACCGACTCGCAGTGGTGCCCTTTTAGCTCGGAAAAGTTTCCTGATCCCTGATTGGTTGGACGAGATAATTCTAACCAATCAGCGATCAGGAAAATTTTCCGAGCTAAAAGGGCACCGCTGCGAGTCGGTGCAAATCTGCATCGCTAAAAGAAATGGACTATGGTTAATATTTTGGAGCTAGGCATTCTATTTTGTGTCATTTAAACAAATTCCATCAGCATTTTTGCATACATTTAAAGGTCTAAAGGTCGCCCATGAATGGCTGAGGCAAATGACAGTGACCTAGAGACTGACCATATATCTATGGGATCCACCCAAGTTAAACCAGGGAAGGGCAGACAATGGCTGTTGATGACCCAACAGGTAGATATATAGGCTCCCCCAAACCGCACATCCGTTGCAGACAATACAAGGAATTATCGTGTTTGAGCTGGACTCGAACCCCAGTCTGGCAGGATCTGCCAGGCTGGGGTTCGAGCCCAGCTCAAAATCGATAGTTTCTTGTAGTCTTCCAGACGGGGGTTTCGAGTTCAGCTCAAGCTCGATATTTTCTTGTCGGCCAGACTGAGGTTCGAGCCCAGCTCAAGGTCGATAGTTTCTTGTAGTCTTCCAGACTGGGGTTTCGAGTTCAGCTCAAGCTCGATAGCTTCTTGTCTGCCAGACTGAGGTTCGAGTCCCGCTTATTCTCGATAGTTTCTTGTAGCGTCTGCAACCTCACCATGCTTGTGAGCTAGGGATGTGTGGTTTGGGAGAGCCTTTAGGTCTACCTGTTGGGTCATCAGCAGCCATTGCCTGCCCTTCCTTGGTTCTAACTTAGGTATATATCACATGGATATATGGTCAGTTTCTAGGTCACTGTCACTGTCCTTTGCCTCAGCTATTCATAAGCGTCCTTTAAACCTTTAAAGTATACACAAATATTGATGGAATTTGTTTAAATAATAGACATGAAAGAGAATGCCCAGGACCAGCATGTCGATTAGAACTTTCAGTGCTCATTAGGGCCACTTACATCGGACTCCTAAAGTATGTTGCAAGTTTCCTTTCCAATGGGTTACCACAACCCTCCCCCCCCCCCAAGGAAAAAGTAAATAGAAGATAAAGGGAAAATTAGATTTGTGTTAATGGTAGATGCTCTCACTTTTACAGAAGTAAAAAGTAATTTAAACAATGAAAGGAATACAATTACAAATAGCTAAAGAACCTCCCCACTCCAAAGAGAATTTAAAACTGAAGATAAGATAAAAGAAAGAAAAAGGAACAAGAGACAAAAGGAAACTAGGAAAGGAATCCCAACTAACTCCTTCTGAGGTAGATTCCACTTTCCATACCACTCCCCCAACCCCATCCTTTCCTGCCCCCTCCCCCCTCCCCCCGCTCTTTCAGAAAGTTCATTAAGGCCCGATACAAAGCATATTTATAGCCCTTCTGCACCAGTGGCTGGATTAAATTGGCATTCAAGAAGGGTCGGTGTGAATACGCTTCAGAATTCTCTTTAATTGATGCCCAGATAGATGCTCTATCTCCAAGCGGGGTGGGGTAAGAGATGTTTTTTTTTTTTTTTTTTTTTTTTTTTTTTTTGAGGGGGCCCGTTAGAATGAGGTTGGGTGAGGTAAGAGGGGTTAGATGGATGCTGCATCTGATTGGGGTTCTACAAGTAGCTCTAAAAGAGGATATGCCAAGTAGTTTTTGAATGCTGTGAAAGGGAAGGGAATGTCGGATGGAGATTGAAATGTTGGCATTAAATCTTGTATGTGTTTTCTGACATAAGGATTGAGCAGAGGAAAGGGATTTGGAGTGAAAGGAGAAGATTGGAAGGAAATTACTGTAAGAAAAGGGTAAGGAAGGGTAAAAAAAGGCAAAAGATAGAATAGTGTCCAAGAGACCGACTATATACACCTATAGGAGGTAGTAGATTGGCCAGGGCACCAGCCACCCGTTGAGATACTACCACTAGAGACTTATGGCGTCTTTTGACTGGCTAGACAGTACTACATTGGATCCTTCTCTCTAGTCACGGTTCATTTACCTTTGCCTACACATACACCGAATAGTCTGGCCTATTCTTTACATATTCTCCTCTGTCCTCATACACCTGACAACACTGAGATTACCAAACAATTCTTCTTCACCCAAGTGGTTACTGCACAATAATTGTTCAGTGGGCACCTTCCTCTTTGTAAAGGTAGAAGAGAGACTTTAGCTATGGTAAGGAACTCTTCTAGGAGAAGGACACTCCAAAATCAAACATTGTTCTCTAGTCTTGGGTAGTGCCATAGTCTCTGTACCATGGTCTTCCACTGTCTTGGGTTGGAGTTCTCTTGCTTGAGGGTACACTCAGGCACACTATTCTTTCTTATTTTTTTTTCTTCCTCTTGTTTTTTTGAAATGGTCTGTTGGGCAGGCTTAATAGAAGGGCCATGGATACCTGGTGGTTTATCAAGAGGTTGTCTTTTCCTTTTTCTGATTCTTTTTCTTCTCAAAACCATCCTTACTGTCCTCCCTTCAGTTGAAGTGGCTATCCTGGAGGGTATTTAGCCTTGCATGGTGTATCGGCTCCTCCATGTTGACCAGTTTTTCCGACTTTTTACTATAGTCTATGGGTATCATCAATCACTTTGTTTATAATTCTGTACGTATTGTTTTTGTTATAATTCTTGTTAATCTAGTTTTTAAGTATGATGTCTCTTTTTTTTATTTCTGTTAATTCTTATGCTGTCTGGAGACATTGAGCGAAATCCGGGACCAGTACCTCCTAGATTTCGTCAATGTCGTCTTCTGTATTGCAATATTCGTGGTCTTCATGCAAATATCCAAGACCTTACAGTTGCGTCCAGACAGTATGATATTCTTTTGTGCTCATTGGTTTCTAATATGAGGCACTTATCTGAGCTCCTTATAACTGGTTTTAAGAAGCCAATAATGTTGAAACGTGATGCCATCCCTAGGGCCAGGGGAATAGCGGTGTATATTAGGACCGAGTACCCTGCTTCTCATAAGTCCTGCTATCAATGTGGATGTCATGAGATTCAGGTAATAAAAGTTTGTGGAAGGCATAACAACTTTTGTTTGTGTTCGATCTACCGGAATCCAGACATGGATGATTCTATCTTCGATTGTCTTCTTACCATTATGGCTAAGATACAAGAAGATGATAGAAAGGCTTCTTTTGTCTTTGTTAGTGATTTTAATGCTCACCATAGGGAGTGGTTAAGTTCTATCTCTCCTACCGATCGCCATGGCTTAAGAGCTTTAGACTTTGCCTCTGAATCAGGCTGTGAGCATATCATAAATGAAGCTACTCACAGGTCTGGCAATTGCTTGGACCTCGTATACACTGACTCCCCTGGCGTTATAACTAGTAAGGTTGGTTCTCCAGTCGGGACATCTGATCATGCCTTGATTTCATTATTAGTGAAGACTGAGCAGCCTGTCCCTGATATATCATATTCTTGTAAAATTTATATGAAATCCCAAGCAGACTGGAATGGGATTTTACATGATCTTTTGTGCTTGAATTGGTCACAATTATATTATAGTGTAGATCCTGTTGTCCCTTTGAATGAGAATCTAGTCAACATAATTGATAGGCGTATCCCTTCTCGTGTGCTAAGGTACCGAGTGAAGGACAAACCGTGGTTCAATGATGATTGTAGACGTGCTTTTTTGGAGAAGCAGGAGGCCTATCAACTTTGGAAGGGTAACAGATCAGATTTGACCTGGAACAACTATACTCAGCTTCGAGCTTTTGCTCAGAGAGTTTATGCCTCAACTGAAAAGAAGTACAATTCAACCATAAAAGAAACCCTTTCTGGTACAACTCAGGAACATAAATGGTGGTCTACCCTTAAATCTGCACTCTTAGGTGTAGATGCAACAGTTCCTCCTTTACTTAAACCAGATGGCTCAGTCACTCACTGTCCAAAGGAAAAGGCAACCCTTTTGGCTGATGTTTTTGACAGTAAACAGAGTACTGAAAAACTTGAACTTCCTCATTCCTGTTTTCCTGAGGCTAAACTAACTAGTTTAGCTTTTCGATCTCGTGAGATTAAAGCTCTGTTGGTGGACCTTGATGCTTATGGAGGTGTAGACCCAAATGGTATTTTTCCTTTGTTTTTTATAAAGACAGCAGATTTCTTAGCTCCAAAGTTATGTTATTTTGCGCAAGTTAGCAAGAAGAGGAGCTTTTAGCACTAGTTGGAGAATTGGTAATGTTACTCCTCTATGTAAATGTGTTTGTGGTAGCTCAAGTCCCACTGATTACCGCCCAATTTCCATAACTCCCATATTATCTAAAGTTTTTGAACGTCTTCTGGCAAAACGTCTTAATAGGTTTGCTGAAGGTAATCATCTACTCCCTAGTTTGCAATTTGGTTTTCGTAAAGGCCTTGGAGCATGTGATGCCCTTCTTACAATCTCCAATGGTGTACAGAAATCCCTTGATTGTGGTCGGGAAGTTCGTATGATTGGCCTTGATTTTAGTGCTGCCTTTGACCGTGTTAATCATGAGGCCCTTGTTTTCAAACTGAAACAGTTGGGAGTAGGTGGGTCGTTTCTTAGCATTATTATTGATTTTTTAAGTAATAGATCTCAAAGAGTTGTTGTTGATGGGCACCATAGGGATTATAGGAATGTGATATCCGGTGTTCCACAGGGGTAATGTTCTTGGCCCATTACTTTTCATACTATATACACATGACATGTGGTTTGGCCTAGAAAACAAGCTTGTTGCATATGCAGATGATGCTACTCTCTTTGCATCAATTCCATCCCCTGAATGTAGATCTAGGGTTGGTGAATCCCTTAATAGAGATTTAGCTAGAATTAGTGCATGGTGCAAATTATGGGGTATGAAGTTGAATCCTAACAAAATTCAAAGTATGATTGTAAGTAGGTCAAGGACGGTGGCTCCTCAACATCTGGATCTCAGTATTGATAATGTTTCTTTAAATATGTATGACACTTTCAAAATTTGAGGTGTGATTCTCGACAGTAAATTTACGTTTGAGAAACATACAAGGTCTGTGTCTTCTTCAATTGCACAAAAAATAGGCTTATTGAGAAAGTCTTTCAAGATTTTCGGTGATCAATCTATTCTGAAGAAGTGTTTTAATTCTTTCATTCTACCTTGTTTTGAGTATTGTTCTCCTGTCTGGTGTTCAGCTGCTGA
This sequence comes from Palaemon carinicauda, assembly GCF_036898095.1. Taxonomy (NCBI): domain Eukaryota; kingdom Metazoa; phylum Arthropoda; class Malacostraca; order Decapoda; family Palaemonidae; genus Palaemon; species Palaemon carinicauda. Next base: position 30,366,272 of record NC_090744.1, read on the forward strand.
TTCTCATCTTAATTTGTTGGACAGAAACTTACGGTCTATTAAATTTCTTATTCCTGATCTAGATATTAATCTTTGGCACCGTCGTTCAATTAGTTCATTATGCATGTTGCATAAGATTTTTCAAAACTCTTGACCATCCTTTACATTCAGATCTCCCTGGACAATTCTATCCTGTTCGTAATACTAGGCAGGCAGTTAATTCTAATAGCCAGGCCTTCTCCATGATGAGGCTCAATACTACACAGTACTCTAGAGGTTTTATTCCAGCTGTGACCAAGTTGTTGAATGATCTTCCTAATCGGGTGGTTGAATCAGTAGAACTTCAAAAGTTCAAAGTTGGAGCAAATGCTTTTTTGTTGACCAGGCGGACATGAGTCTTTTTCTAGTTTATTTATGACATATTTGTTTTTGATGTTGTTAATAGTTTATATATGACATATCTGTTTTGACGTTGTTACTTATTTTAGAATGATTTATTGTTAATTTGTTCTCTTCATTTATTTATTTCCTTATTTCCTTTCCTCACTGAGCTATTTTTCCCTGTTGGAGCCCCTGGGCTTATAGCATCTTGCTTTTCCAACTAGGGTTGTAGCTTGGATAGTAATAATAATAATAATAATAAAGGATCAAGTTGAAGTTACTAATAGAAATGACCGGGTTTGAGCAAGATTCAAACTCCTGGCTCTTAAGATTGCAAGACGTGGAATTTTTTAAAAGGTTATCACAGCCTAAACTGCATGGGGGCAGGAGAGGAGTTGAGAGAAAATTTGCAGTGGAAGTGAGAGAAAGTGGAGTGATGGTGTTATAATATTTTTGCCTCTTGCCAAATATGGTTGGCGCATTGCTCGTGCGTGTGTGTGTATATATATACAGTATATATATATATATATATATATATATATATATATATATATATATATACATATATATATATATATATATATATACAGTATATACTGTATATATACAGTATATACTGTATATATACAGTATATACTGTATATATACAGTATATACTGTATATATATATATATATATATATACTATATATATATATATATATATATATATATATATATATATATATATATATATATACAGTATATATATATATATATATATATATATATATATATATATATATGTATTGAGAGAGAGAGAGAGAGAGAGAGAGAGAGAGAGAGAGAGAGAGAGAGAGAGAGAGAGAGAGAGAGAGAGAGAGAGAGAGAGATTAATGGTAATGGCTGTTACAATTTTAGTTGTTACAATTTTAGATGTAATCACAAAGAAAGGGCCGTGAATGCAGAGAAACACAGACACATTTTTGGTAATGGCAGTTACAGTTTTAGATAAAATAACAAAGAAAATACTGTGAATGCAGAGAGAGAGAGAGAGAGAGAGAGAGAGAGAGAGAGAGAGAGACTTAGTATTCATTACTGAAATGAAGATAAAATTTTCATGGCATCATGCGTGTTTTGCATAGCAATTTAATGATTTGTATGAATTAAATTATTAGTTTTTAGTCACTGAAATGTCTGAAATTTTTATCATTCCAGAATTTTTCACCTCATTATATTCTATGTGATGTACTTATTCGTGGTAAGTTATCCATAGATAATTTGTTGTTGTTGTTCTTCTTCTTTGTCTCATCTCGTCTACTCCATCAACATTCTCATTTAACTTTGTCATAAAATTTTAATAGACTCAACTCGAGTGCCTCGCTTCCAAAGCCTTGTCTGCCAGACAAATTTCTTGGGAGTTTGTTATCAAGTCGTTCATTTGTTTGTCTTTATTAGTAGTTACCTTTTGTAAATTTTATTTGTTTTATATTTATTTTGAGAGTAATATTTCAGTCTGTATTTTATGGATAATTTTCTGTTTATTATATTTGTTTTATTTTTATTTTGCGGGTAATATTATTTCAGTCTGTATTTTATGGATAATTTTCTATTGACTGATTTTGATTTTTGTTTATTTAGAACATAGAATTATAATACATTTAGAACGCCATAAAAAAAAAAAGTATCCGGCTTAAGCAATCCTGTATTTAAAAATCTGTAAACCATGAAATATAACTAGCATTTTTTAAAATATTTAAACTATATCTCTAGGGTTTTTTTCAACCTC
>NC_090744.1:30383398-30385898 GCF_036898095.1 Palaemon carinicauda
TAAGTGGACCGATTTTTTTTATACATTATCTTACGAGTAAGTGGACCGATTTTTTTTATTCATTATCTGACGAGTAAGTGGACCGATTTTTTTTATTCATTATCTGACGAGGAAGTGGACCAATTCAATCTAAAGGTTTAAAGGTAGCTCATGAATGGTAGAGGCAAGGGACAGTGACATTGCCCTATTAAGTAGGATAATGCCCTTGAGACTGACCATATATACATATGATCAGCGCCCAACCCCCCTCTCCAGCCAAGCTAGGATCAAGGAGAGCCGGGCAATGGCTTGCTGATGACTCAGCAGATAGACCTATAGGCCCCAAACCCCAATCCTTAGCTCACAAAGATGGTGTGGTTGCAAGGTCCAAAGGAACTAACGAGTTTTGAGCGGGACTTGAACCCCAGTCTGGCGTTCACCAGTCTGGGACGTCACCAAATCGTCCAGATTTAATTGTTGGTAGATTTAACCTCTTTCGTCAATAGATAAAAACGACTCATTATGCGAAGCATAGAGGTTAGTTTTACTGCTGACATGGCAAGGTGTTATTGATACGAGAGAGAGAGAGAGAGAGAGAGAGAGAGAGAGAGAGAGAGAGAGAGAGAGAGAGAGAGAGAGAGAGAGAGAGAATTATAACTTTGAAGGGAAAAGGAGGGTCCCTAGCATTACGTAGTTAGATCATTAAAGGGAAGTTGAAAATCAAAGGCATTTAAGGGTTGCGAGTCTTGTCATGCCTGAGGGTGTTTTAAGGGGAAAGGTTAAAGAGTCACTCAAAGGAGTGTGGCTGCATGGAAGAGATTAAGGAAGAGGATTCAAGAAGTCATGGTGTCAACATGAGAAGTCAGAAAACTACATGAATACTAAAATGGGCTTTGGGGTTCAGGGAGAAAGTAGTACTGTTTTGGAAAGTTTTAAGGATTGTGGCTACAATGGAAGGACGGCAGGAAGAAAAAATGAAAATGGTTCGAAGTGAAGGGAAATTAAATTCCGGGAGAGGAGAGGTGATCGAAAATTAACGTACAGGGAATTTGTGGACTTGAAAAAACAAGTTAAGGAGCGAGTTGGTGAGTTTGTTTGACTAAGAGAAGATTCCCAGTCTGTAAGTGAGAGCGTGGGATCTTAAGTGTGTCGCAAGGGAAGGTTTGAGGGAGAGAACCAACAAGAGTGGCCGAGTCCATAGTTTGAATTTGAGGTAAAGTGTATTCCAACTTGGAATTTTTGATGGAGCTCTTTTCCCAAAGCAAGGAGGTTGTTTGCAAGTTTCCACCGTATAGTTTGAGAGAATAGAGTCCAAGGAGATTTAAGTTTGAAAGTGTCGAGAAATTTAGAGTCCAAGGAGATTTGAGTTTGAAAGTGTCGAGAAATTTAGAGAGTCCAAGGAGATTTGAGTTTGAAAGTGTCGAGAAATTTAGAGTCCAAGGAGATTTAAGTTTGAAAGTGTCGAGAAATTTAGAGAGTCCAAGGAGATTTGAGTTTGAAAGTGTCGAGAAATTTAGAGTCCAAGGAGATTTAAGTTTGAAAGTGTCGAGAAATTTAGGGAGTCCAAGGAGATTTAAGTTTGAAAGTGTCGAGAAATTTAGGGAGTCCAAGAAGATTTAAGTTTGAAAGTGTCGAGAAATTTAGAGAGTCCAAGGAGATTTAAGTTTGAAAGAGGAGAGAAATTGGAGAGTCCAAGATTTGAATTTGAAAGTGGAGAGAAACTTTTGCGAGTCTAAGGAGATTTAAATTTGAAAGAGCAGAGAAATTGGGAAAGGCCAAAGAGATTTAAATTTGAAAGAGGAGAGAGATTTTGGGAGTCCAATGAGATTTAAATTTGAAAGAGGAGAGAGATTTAGGGAGCCCAGTGAGATTCAAGTTTGAAAGAGGAGAGAAATTTAGGGAGCCCAGTGAGATTTAAGTTTGAAAGAGGAGAGAAATTAGGGCGTCCAAGGAGGTTTAAGTTTGAAAGAGGAGAGAAAATTTGGGAATTCAAGAACATTTAAGTTTGAAAGAGGAGAGAAATTGGGGGAGTCCAAGAGATTTAAATTTGAAAGAGGAGAGAGATTTTGGGGGTTCAAAGAAAGAGTTTTAAGTTTGAAAGAGGAGAGAAATTTTGGGAGTTCAAGGAGATCTGGATTTGAAAGAGGAGAGAAATTGGGAAAATCTAAGAAGTTTTAAATTGGAAAGAGGAGAGAAATTTTGGGAGGTCCATTGCGATTCAATTTTGAAAGGTCCAATGAGGTATAAGTTTGAAAGAGGAGAGAAATTGGGGGGAGACCAAGAAGATTTAAGTTTCAAAGGAGAGAGAAATTGGAGTTAAAAGAGATTTAAGTTTGAAAGAGGAGGAAAATTTTGTAAGTCCAGGGAGATATAAGTTTGAAAGAGGAGAGAATTTTTGGAGTCCGATGAGATTTAAGAGAGTTCTAGGTTTTCCAGGGAGGTATTCCAAAAAGATGAAAGACTGGGTATGAAGACTGGTCAGGGGCGGACGAGCATAGACAGACTGGGGGGGGGGGGGGGG
>NC_090744.1:30390898-30395956 GCF_036898095.1 Palaemon carinicauda
TGGAAGGAAAACAGAAGTCTAATTGTAAATGGGTGTTTATGAGAGCTTGTTGTTAATATAAGGTAACTTATTCAACCTGGAATATGAAGGAAAATAATGTCTTTGTTATTGTATTCTTCCATGAATAAAAATCATCGAACGATTGTTGTTGTTTTTTTAATTAATAACTTCCTTGACATCAGGAACTCGTCTATAAGGTTGATATCAGTTTTATAACATAGAATCTTCATTAATCAAATGACTCAATTATGTTCTTTTACAATTTGCCATTCTTTGATGATGATGATGATGATGATAGTGATAGTATTATCACTTTCATACTGTTGTTTGTTTAATATAATTTCATTTGAAATTGGTTTGCGGGTAATGAAAATAGGTTTTATGAAAGTTAAACCTATTCATGTGTATTTATATATGTATTAGTATTTATGTATACGTATACAAATATAAATGCATTTACATTTGTGGGTATATTTATATCTCCCCTATATAATAAAGAGCAAGTTTCTGGCTATTATATATATATATATATATATATATATATATATATAAATATATATATATATATTATATATATATATATGTATGTATATAAATGTATATATATGTATATATATGTATATATTAATGTATATATATATGTGTATATAAGTGTATATATATGTGTATATATATATGTGTATATATATGTATATAGTGTATATATATGTATATATGTGTATATATATATATGTATATATGTGTATGTATATATATGCATATATGTATGTATATGTATGTATATATATGTATATGTATATATATATATATGTATATATATGTGTATATATGTCTGTATATGTATGTGATGTAAATATACACATACATACATACATACATACATAAATTTTCTTGTCACGCTGACGAGCAGCCACTCGGAATACACCAATCGCCCACAAATTGGCTAAACTAGCTTGTTGTAGTTAGAGGAGGGGAAGTGTAGTAGGAGGGAGGAGTGGGTAGGAAGGGTAGTATCTGTGTGTATATCTATTTGAATATATAGCTGTCATTTTTGACGGGTTGCATACACACACGCGTTTGTGTGTGTATATATATATGTTATATATATAATGAATGTATGTATGTAGAAATAGTGTATTTATATGTGTATATATTTAATTTTAATTGTAATTAAACTTCTTGGCGTTTCTTAGTAACTTTTTCAATTTACAGTGACATTTAGAGAGATCCTTTGGAATTGCTAGGATTTTAAAATTTTTGGCAGACAAAGTGAGAGAGAGAGAGAGAGAGAGAGAGAGGAGAGAGAGAGAGATGAGAGAGAGAGAGAGCTGTATCTGAGACGCAACTTTGAAGGAAGGTTTAATGGGAAATTGATTAGATTATAATAGAATGATTTAATTGATGTTCCCTAGAGAACGAAGGTTTTCGGTTTTAGTAAGGAACCGATAAATAGAGAAGGTACAAAGATAAACTGCTTAATTGAAGTCTGGAAACTGTGGTAGGTTATGAGCCGGTATTTTCATATTTCTGATAAGCTATGTCTAATATATTGAAAAATAGTTAAAGCATTTATAGTATGAGCTTTGTAGATATAACCGACTAAAAATAATTCACTGACTGTTCACCTTATTAAAGCGAATCTATACAGCATAATCTTGGTTGACGAAAATACTATTTCAGAAATATCTCTATAGAATAAATATGAATTAGGAGTTTTTATACATAAAATAAATAGTAATGTATAAAAGTTTTCTTGTAGTGTGCGGGAAAATTAAAAGGCTTTTTTTCTTCATAAAATTATTTTAGAAAATACTCTTTGATAGTAACAGCAATGAACAATGCTTCTACAGTATAGTCTAAACTAGACGGTAGGGAAAATAACAAATATTTAATTATGGATGATATGCTCTTTTCATTCAATTAAAAATTCTATTTAATGCTAAGAGTTATTCAGAGGATAAAAACATCCTAATGTTTACGTAGATAGAAAGAAAAGGGATCACTAGTAAAGCGTAGTTAACGGTTATGAATAACTCCAAGTCCTGTCAATGTGGCAACGTGACTGCTAGGTCCTAACAGAGAGGCGAGATGAATGCAAGTAACGTTTATCCAACATATAACGAGCTTATATACAAGTAGTTGCGAGCAAGAATGTCACAAAAAATAAAAAAAAATTAAAACATGCGAAGGCAAGCTTAAACAGGTTCTGTCATCAGTGTGGGAAAGAGTCAGAGATAAAAAAAAACCGAGCTATTTTTCGGTGGAAGAGACTCTTTAGCTATGGTAAGCAGCTCTTCTAGGAGAAGGATACTCCAAAATTAAAACATTGTTCTCTAGTCTTGGGTAGTGCCATGGCCTTCTACTGTCTTGGATTAGAGTTCTCTTGCTTGAGGGTACACTTTGTCACGCTTTTCTATCTTATTTCTCTTCCTCTTGTTTTTTTTAAAGTTTTTATAGTTTATATATAAAAGATCTAATTTAATATTGTTATTGTTCTTAAAATATTTTTTGATTATTTATTCTCTTGTAGCTTATCTATTTCCTTCCTCTCTGGGCTATTTTTCCCTGTTGGAGCCCTTGGGCGTATAGTATCTTGCTTTTCCAACTCTGGTTGTAGCTTGACTTTTAGTAATAGTAATAATAGCATTACATTGAATGAGCGTGTGTGAAAAGGTGCGGTACATATACATTATCTTCACATACAAATGCAGACATCATCATCTACTTCAGGAGGAACGAAGCAAAGTTAAGTCAGCCAAAGACCTTTCATCCTTCAGGCAGATTTCTTGCGCATCGTTCTCCAGTTGATGTCGCTGTTGTTAGATCAAGCTGGCTTTATGCAAGCACGGCTTCTTGGTCTTTTGAGCTTTTGCTACTTTATTATGGGCCGTAAGATATACTGCAAGTCGTTTCTCAACATCACTATTTTATTTCACGGATGCTGCGTCTTTGTAACGAAGTCTTATCTCACTTCGTCGCCTTTCTGGAGACGGACGTTGATGATGGTGATGCTGGGTAATGAGATGGTGATGAAGACAATCGTATACGAGTTGACGAGGTGCTTGGGGGAGAGCGAATTGGGGCTTTATACGGTAATGCGACGTCAAGGGGAATGAAGTGCTTGGTTATTCTTCCGTATTCCATTGGTGCAACTTGCTTATTTTCTTCAGCTAAGATCAAAATTATATTTGCTTTTCTAGGTAAAATTTCCTGTATATTTTATTGTATCACATATTTCTCCCGCGAATATAGTATCCACTAAACCTCTGCTTGTCATTTGACTGCATATTTTGCAGGTTTTTTTTTTATGTTTTATAAATAGTTTTTTTCTGTTGAATCATTTAAGCTCCTTAACATAAGTAATTTTCCTTTTTTTTTTTTTTTTTTTTTTTTTTTTTTTTTTTTTTTTTTTTTAAATGAGGATATAGTTAGAATGGGTGGTTTTCATTAGTAGCAAGGCCGTCAAAAATGAGTCAAACAACAAGAGTCTAAATGGCAAGTCCAGGTCAGTTTCATCACAATAGATGCCCACTAGAACGTCAGCCGGAAAAGCCTAACCTACCACTGTGGTGCCAACCACAGCAGTGTCCTCCCTAGGTAAACACCTTAAACTCACGGTCCCGGCTGGGATCGATTTGCTGCCATTGTGCATGGGAGGCGAATACGTTACTACTCTACTAGCCAGAGGTTTATTATTATTATTATCATCATTATTATTCATATTACTAGCTAAGGTACAGCCCTAGTTGGAAAATGCAGGATGCTATAAGCCTAAGGGCTGCAACAAGGAAAATATCCCTTTGAGGAAAGGAAATAAACTGTATATGAAAGTGATTAATTTAATTAAAGTATCTTCAAGATCGTTAACAACATTAAATAGATATTTTTTATATATAATCTATGAAGACTTACGTTAACATGTTCAACAAAAACTTCCGCTGCAAGTTTGAACTATGGAAGTTTCACTGATTCAACTTCTTGGTTATTCAACAATGTGGCCCACAGCTGGAATAAAATATTTGGTGGTGTTGAGCCTTATGATGGAGAAGGCAAGACTGTTAGAATTAACTTCATAGCTAATACTTCGTACAGTCTGTGAAGGTCTTTATGCAACAAGCATAAAGAACTAACTGAACGACGGTGCAAACTTGCATGTAAAAATATAAGATAAGAAATTCAATCGACCAAGTTTTTGTCTAACAAAGTAAGATGAGAGTCATGAGCTGAAAGCCAGACAGGAGAGCAATACTCGAAACAAACTAGAATGAATGAATTTAAAAAATTTCTTCATTATAGATTGATCACCGAAATAATTTTCAGTAAGATTTTTGTGCAATATTGTTAAACATCATCATTGCAGGGATCTGGATGTCGAGAAACTACTGACCTTGACCTACTTACTTTGAATTTTGTTTGGGTTCAACTTCATTCCTTATAATTTGCGCCGTGCACTCATTTTAACAAGATCTCTATTAGGGGATTGATGCATAGAGAGTAGCATCATCAGCATACGCAATGGCTTGTTTTCTAGGCCAAACCGCTTGTCATGTGTGTATAGTATGAAAAGTAATGGACCAAGAACACTACCCTGAGGAACACCAGATATTATACGCCTACACTCACTATGGTGCCCATTAATAGCTACTTTTTAATCCAATAATTAAAAAAAAATCAATAGTGATGCTAAGAAAACCACCACCTCCCAACTGCTTGAGTTTGAAAGCAATGGCATCAGGATTAACACTGTGAAAGGCAGCACTATATAAGTTTTATTGGTAAGACTGACTGGGCAAGTCTGAGTTCATTCCCTGTTTACCCTCGTCGTTAGAAAAAAAAAAAAAAAATTTACTCAATTGTCAGAAAGGCTATTCTACATTTGGTAAAGCAAAGGTACGCCGAGACTATGCGTTCCGTCTGGTTAACAACGGAGCTGCATAGGAAAAAAAAGTTTACACTTTACTATGCTTTACCATGATCAGAAAGGCTCGGCAAGTTTTATCACGGAGTTGTTCAGTTTTCATGGCACTCCTGTTCTAAAACACAAAAGAAATTCCATGA
>NC_090744.1:30401456-30403956 GCF_036898095.1 Palaemon carinicauda
GTCTCCTCATTGTTTATATATGAAAGATCTATTTAATGTTCTTCCTGATCTTGAAGTATTTTATTTCAATTGTTCATTGCCTCTTGCAGTTTATTTATCCTTTCCTAACTGGGCTAATCAAACCCAGTTGGAGCCCCTGGGCTTATACCATCTTGCTTTTCCAACTGGGGTTGTAGCTTAGCTAGTAATTGTAGTAAAGTGGAAGGCTAATAAGTGGATATAAAGACCACGAAGCAAATCTTAAAGTGCAATACACGAGAGATATACTGACGGCATTATCATTATTATTATTATTATTATTATTATTATTATTATTATTATTATTATTATTATTATTATTATTATTAGCTTAGCTAAAACCCTAATTGGAAAAGCAAGATGCTATAAGCACAAGGGCTCAAACATAGCCCAGTGAGGAAGGAATGGGGCAATAAATAAACAGTACGAGAGATAATTGACAATTTATAAATTATTTCAAAAACAGTAACATTAGTACAGATATTTCATATATAAAACTAGAAAAAGACTTATGTCAGCCTGTTCAACATAAAGACATTTGCTGCAAGTACCAGTATGAAAATAGAGAAAAAAAAAGTTTCGTAAATGAAGTTTTTTTTTTTCTCCGCCTTTGCTTTAGGCGAAGAGAGCAAGAGGCTAATTATAGATACGTCGCGGGAATTTGAAAGAAGACACGCTCTTAAGTCGCACTAAAGTAGGTCGAAGATATTTCAAAATAGAGTCTTGGGTAAAACACAAATACGGATCACCATACTTTTTAATTTAGAATCATTTATGAGAGAACTTCAAATCTTTCATATGACGTTTTAAGAAAATATTTCAATGTATATCGAAACAAAAGCTTTCTTTTTCTTACATTGATAGTTGTGATGAGTGCTCATATTACAAAATATTTAGAATTCCAAACGTTTACAGGCGTAGGAATCTTAGATAGCTTTGAAAGCATTTCTTTCTTATTTTCTAAATACGACGACCAACAGTTAAACAGTTGAACGACGATCATGATGGCAAATTACCAGAGTAAGAAATATTACATCAGAATAATTAAACAAGAATCAATTAGGATATTCTGTATCATCAGTGATTACTTATATCTTGAAAACCAATAAGACCTTGAAAAACAAAATCCTCACTAGATAAAGAAAAAGGAAAACATAGAATTCGAAGGAAATTATGTAAAGAAAAATAAACATTTAAAATTAAAAGACTTTTAACTAAACAAACAAAAAGATCTTGATAGGTAACCATTAATACCTGAAAAAACTAAAAAAAAAAAAAACTAGATAAACAAAAAAGGAAAACATAGAATTCAAAAGGAAATTATGTAAATAAAGAAAAATAAATATTTAGAATTAAAAGACATTCAACTAAACAATCAATAAAAAGATCTTGACAGGTATCCAATAATACCTGAAAAACTAAATCCTCACTAGATAAACAAAAAGGAAAACAGAATTAAAAAGGAAATTATGTAAATAAAGAAAATAAACATTTAAAATTAAAAGACTTTTAACTAAACAAACAAAAAGATCTTGATAGGTAACCAATAATACCTGAAAAACTAAAAAAAAAAAACTAGATAAACAAAAAAGGAAAACATAGAATTCAAAAGGAAATTATGTAAATAAGAAAAATAAATATTATAATTAAAAGACATTCAACTAAACAATCAATAAAAAGATCTTGACAGGTATCCAATAATACCTGAAAAACTAAATCCTCACTAGATAAACAAAAAGGAAAACAGAATTAAAAAGGAAATTATGTAAATAAAGAAAAATAAACATTTAAAATTAAAAGACATTCAACTAAACAACCAATAAAAAGATCTTTATAGGTAACCAGTAAGACCTTGAAAAACTAAATCCTCACTAGATAAACAAAAAGGAAAACATAGAATTCAAAAGGAAATTATGTAAATAAAGAAAAATAAATATTTAAAATTAAAACGCAATTAAGTAAGCCAATAAAAAAATATTAAATCTTAAAAGATATGGAAACTAAAATGTTCTTAGCTCCCACGTGTCACTCAACTCGATAAGACGAGAGAAACAGATTCCTCATTAAAACTTTGTTTACCTTCCCTGAGGCAACGGAAGTTGGGCAGGTGGGAGCTAATCAAACGAATTTCGCCACCCCAGCATCAAAAGGCGTCTCCTCCTTCCCAAGTCGGCTTTCAGCAAGTCATAGAAATGAAAGAATTGGACGGTTTTAAGCAAATGAAACGGAGATTTGTTTAGCCTTTTTTTTTTTCTTTTTGCTGGGATTTCTTGAGATGGAAGTTTCATAGCTTTTTCGAAATAAGTTTTTTTTTTCTTCAGAAAAAGTGTCAATGCTATCTCTTAATCATCTCTGGAAATAACGTGTAATTTTATCACTTATCTCCAGAATCATTAATATATAAATCTTACCGTGGGTAAAAAAAATGGAAAAAGTGTAAAAGAAAATTAATTCAATACTATCTCTTAATTATCTCTCGGAT
>NC_090744.1:30411456-30418956 GCF_036898095.1 Palaemon carinicauda
ATATATATATATATATATATATATATATATATATATATATATATATATATATATATATATATACACACACACGAGCAATGCACCAACCATATTTGGCAAGAGATAAAAATAATACAACACCATCACCGCACTTTCTCTCACTTCCATTGAAAATTTTCTCTCAACTCCTCTCCTGCCCCATGCAGTTTAGGCTGTGATAGCCTTTATAAAAAATTCCACGTTTTGCAATCTAAGAGCCAGGAGTTTGAATCTTGCTCAAACCCGATCGTTTCTATTAGCAACTTCAACTTGATCCTTGCATGCTATAGTCCTTTTCTTTTAGCGAGTCATATTTGCACCCACTCGCAGCGGTGCCCTTTTAGCTCGGAAAAGTTTCCTGGTCGATGATTGGTTGGACAAGATAATTCTAACCAATCATCGATCAGGAAACTTTTCCGAGCTAAAAGAGCACCGTTGCGAGTCGGTGCAAATATGACTCGCTAAAAGAAATGGACTATAGGGATGACGGGTTTAGGGGAGCGTGTATGCCTAAACTCGCCGAGTTATCGGCAACCATTGCTTGGCCCTCCTTGGTCCTAACTTGGGTGGAAAAACGTGTGTGTATGCTAACCATTATTATTATTATTATCATTATTATTACTTGCTAAGCTACAACCCTAGTTGGAAAAGCAGAATGCTATAAGCCCAGGGGCTCCAACAGGGAAAATAGCCTAGTGAGGAACGGAAAAAAGGAAAAATATATTTTAAGAAGAGTAACAACATTAAAATAAATATATACTATATAAACTATATGAACTTTAACAAAACAAGAGGAAGAGAAATTAGATAGAATGGCATGCCCGAGTGTACCCTCAAGCAAGAGATTTCTAACCCAAGACAGTGGAAGACCATAATACAGAGGCTATGGCACTACCTAAGACTAGGGAACAATGGTTTGATTTTGTAGTGTCCTTCTCCTAGAAGAGTTGCTTACCATAGCTAAAGTCTCTCTTCTACCTTTACAAAGAGGAAAGTGGCCACTGAACAATTATAGTGCAGTAACCACTTGGGTGAAGAATTGTTTGGTAATCTCAGTGTTGTCAGGTGTATGAGGACAGAAGAGAATATGTAAAGAATAGGCCAGACTATTCGGTGTATGTGTAGGCAAAGGTAAATACACCGTGACCAGAGAGAAGGATCCAATGTAGTACTGCCTGGCCAGTCAAAAGACGCCATAACTCTCTAGTGGTAGTATCTCAACGGGTGGCTGGTGCCCTGGCCAACCTACCACCTCCTATAGGTGTATATAGTCGGTCTCTTGGACTCTATTCTATCTTTTGCCTTTGCCGCTCATGGGTCACCTTTTTTACTCTTTCTTACCCCTTTTCAAACAGTAATTTCCTTCCAATCTTCTCCTTTCACTCCAAATCCCTTTCCTCTGCTTAATTCTTAAATAAAAAAACACATACAAGATTTAATGCCAACATTTCAATCTCCATCCGACATTCCCTTCCCTTTCACAGCATTCAAAAACTACTTGGAAACTCCTTTTTAGAGCTACTTGTAGAACCCCAATCAGATGCAGCATCCATCTAACCCCTCCTATCTCACCCAACCTCATTCTAACGCCCCCCCCCCAAAAAAAAAAAAAAAAAAAAACACATCTCTTACCCCAACCCCGCTTGGAGATAGAGCATCTATCTAGGCATCAATTAAAGAGAATTCTGAAGCGTATTCACACCGACCCTTCTTGAATGCCAATTTAATCCAGCCACTGGTGCAGAAGGGCTATAAATATGCTTTGTATCGGGCCTTAATGAACTTTCTGAAAGAGGAAGGGGAGGCGGGGGAGAGGGGGGGGGGGGGCAGGAAGGGAGGCGGTTGGGGAGTGGTATGGAAAGTGGAATCTACCTCAGAAGGAGTCAGTTGGGATTCCTTTCCTAGTTTCCTTTTGTCTCTTGTTCCTTTTTTTCCTTTTATCTTATCTTCAGTTTTAAATTCTCTTTGATGTGGGAAGGTTCTCTAACTATTTGTAATTTCATTCCTTTCATTGTTTAAATTACTTTTTACTTCTGTAAAAGTGAGAGCATCTACCATTAACACAAATCAAATTTTCCCTTTATCTTCTATTTACTTTTTCCTTGGGGGGGGGGTTGTGGTAACCCATTGGAAAGGAAACTTGCAACATACTTTAGGAGTCCGATGTAAGTGGCCCTAATGAGCACTGAAAGTTCTAATCGACATGCTGGTCCTGGGCATTCTCTTTCATGTCTATTATTTAAACAAATTCCATCAATATTTGTGTATACTTTAAAGGTTTAAAGGACGCTTATGAATAGCTGAGGCAAAGGACAGTGACAGTGACCTAGAAACTGACCATATATCCATGTGATATATACCTAAGTTAGAACCAAGGAAGGGCAGGCAATGGCTGCTGATGACCCAACAGGTAGACCTAAAGGCTCTCCCAAACCACACATCCCTAGCTCACAAGCATGGTGAGGTTGCAGACGCTACAAGAAACTATCGAGAATAAGCGGGACTCGAACCTCAGTCTGGCAGACAAGAAGCTATCGAGCTTGAGCTGAATTCGAAACCCCAGTCTGGAAGACTACAAGAAACTATCGACCTTGAGCTGGGCTCGAACCTCAGTCTGGCAGACAAGAAGCTATCGAGCTTGAGCTGAACTCGAAACCCCAGTCTGGAAGACTACAAGAAACTATCGACCTTGAGCTGGGCTCGAACCTCAGTCTGGCCGACAAGAAGCTATCGAGCTTGAGCTGAACTCGAAACCCCAGTCTGGAAGACTACAAGAAACTATCGACCTTGAGCTGGGCTCGAACCTCAGTCTGGCCGACAAGAAAATATCGAGCTTGAGCTGAACTCGAAACCCCAGTCTGGAAGACTACAAGAAACTATCGACCTTGAGCTGGGCTCGAACCTCAGTCTGGCCGGCAAGAAAATATCGAGCTTGAGCTGAACTCGAAACCCCAGTCTGGAAGACTACAAGAAACTATCGACCTTGAGCTGGGCTCGAACCTCAGTCTGGCCGGCAAGAAAATATCGAGCTTGAGCTGAACTCGAAACCCCCGTCTGGAAGACTACAAGAAACTATCGACCTTGAGCTGGGCTCGAACCTCAGTCTGGCCGGCAAGAAAATATCGAGCTTGAGCTGAACTCGAAACCCCCGTCTGGAAGACTACAAGAAACTATCGACCTTGAGCTGGGCTCGAACCTCAGTCTGGCCGGCAAGAAAATATCGAGCTTGAGCTGAACTCGAAACCCCCGTCTGGAAGACTACAAGAAACTATCGACCTTGAGCTGGGCTCGAACCTCAGTCTGGCCGACAAGAAAATATCAAGCTTGAGCTGAACTCGAAACCCCCGTCTGGAAGACTACAAGAAACTATCGACTTTGAGCTGGGCTCGAACCCCAGCCTGGCAGATCCTGCCAGACTGGGGTTCGAGTCCAGCTCAAACACGATAATTCCTTGTATTGTCTGCAATGGATGTGCGGTTTGGGGGAGCCTATATATCTACCTGTTGGGTCATCAACAGCCATTGTCTGCCCTTCCCTGGTTTAACTTGGGTGGATCCCATAGATATATGGTCAGTCTCTAGGTCACTGTCATTTGCCTCAGCCATTTATGGGCGACCTTTAGACCTTTAAATGTATGCAAAAATGCTGATGGAATTTGTTTAAATGACAGAAAATAGAATGCCTAGCTCCAAAATATTAACCATAGTCCATTTCTTTTAGCGATGCAGATTTGCACCGACTCGCAGCGGTGCCCTTTTAGCTCGGAAAATTTTCCTGATCGCTGATTGGTTAGAATTATCTCGTCCAACCAATCAGTGATCGGGAAACTTTTCCGAGCTAAAAGGGCACCGCTGCGAGTCGGTGCAAATCTGGTTAGAATTATCTTGTCCAACCAATCAGCGATCGGGAAACTTTTCCGAGCTAAAAGGGCACCGCTGCGAGTCGGTGCAAATCTGGTTAGAATTATCTCGTCCAACCAATCAGCGATCGGGAAACTTTTCCGAGCTAAAAGGGCACCGCTGCGAGTCGGTGCAAATCTGGTTAGAATTATCTCGTCCAACCAATCAGCGATCGGGAAACTCTTCCGAGCTAAAAGGGCACCGCTGCGAGTCGGTGCAAATCTGGTTAGAATTATCTCGTCCAACCAATCAGCGATCGGGAAACTCTTCCGAGCTAAAAGGGCACCGCTGCGAGTCGGTGCAAATCTGGTTAGAATTATCTCGTCCAACCAATCAGCGATCGGGAAACTCTTCCGAGCTAAAAGGGCACCGCTGCGAGTCGGTGCAAATCTGGTTAGAATTATCTCGTCCAACCAATCAGCGATCGGGAAACTCTTCCGGGCTAAAAGGGCACCGCTGCGAGTCGGTGCAAATCTGGTTAGAATTATCTCGTCCAACCAATCAGCGATCGGGAAACTCTTCCGAGCTAAAAGGGCACCGCTGCGAGTCGGTGCAAATCTGGTTAGAATTATCTCATCCAACCAATCAGCGATCGGGAAACTTTTCCGAGCTAAAAGGGCACCGCTGCGAGTCGGTGCAAATCTGCATCGCTAAAAGAAATTGACTATAGACATCTCAGGGTTCATTAGAACATCAGACTCCTACAGTGTGTTGCAAGCTTCCTTTCACTTTCAATGTAAACATCCTTTCATTCTTGTTTACGTTATTAAGTTATCTTGGTAGGCCGTCATTTTTTCTTACCTATAATGTGAACTTTATATCATATAACCAGCTTTTAACAAAAAACATAAAACAGGAGTCTATTCAAGGCAATAATCAACAGGTCCTCTCTGCACTTAAAATAGATTTACAATGTTAATTTCATTACCCGAATGGCAGGAACTAGGAAATCTACAGCCTCTACATATCAAGGTAGTAGTATTATTGGTTGTTGAAACTCGTAATCTGTGATATATATATTCTCTCTCTCTCTCTCTCTCTCTCTCTCTCTCTCTCTCTCTCTCTCTCTCTCTCTCTCTCTCTCTCTCTCGTCAATCCCATTTTTATTGTTTCAAGTACGTGTAGAACTGAACCCATGGGATGAAATTAAGCAAAATTCGACGCTAAAGTTTGTCAAAATAATACAGAACAAATAATAAAAAGGGCAATTGTGTTAATTTTTAATTCGATTCAGCTTGAAAAAAACAAATACAAAAACCAACAATAAATAAATACAAAGACAATACATCAAGCCAACGGAAACCAAACATACCATTAAATCCATTAAATTGTCACTAGATTTTGAGAAAAAAAAAAAAAAAAAAAAACTTCATGGAGATACACTTTTTATTATTATTATTATTATTATTATTATTTGCTAAGCTACAACCCTAGCTGGAAAAGCAAAATGCTATAAGCCCAGGGGCCCCAACAGGGAAAATAGCCCAGTAAGGAAAGGAAAGAAGGAAAAATAAAATATTTTAAGAAGAGTAACATTAAAATAAATGTTTCCTATATAAACTATGAAAACTTTAACAAAACAAGAGGAAGAGAAATTAAATAGAATAGTGTGCCTGATTGTACCCTCAAGCAAGAGAACTCTAACCCAAGACAGTGGAAGACCATGGTACAGAGGCTATGGCACTACCCAAGACTAGAGAACAATGGTTTGATTTTGGAGTGTCCTTCTCCTAGAAGAGCTGCTTACCATAGCTAAAGAGTCTCTTCTACCCTTACTAAGAGGAAAGTAGCCACAGATTCAGCTTGAAAAAAAAAAATACAACCACCAACAACAAATAAATACAGACAATACATCAGAATCAATGACAAACCAAACATACCAAGACAGCAAGTGAAGGCAGAGACTAGGATAGCTTGAACCTGCGCGCGCAACTCAAAAATCCTGTGTCTAGCGGCAAGCCTTCAACAGCAATAGAGAAGACTTACTGGAAAAACCAAAGGGTAATATATCCTTACTAAGAGCCATTCGGGAAACGGAAGACCGAATTTATAGGCGTTGTATATCACGATGAGAAAAAAAAATATCGGTGACTTGGATTAAAAACAGGACGTTTGTGTCCATAGACGAGACTTTTAATAAAGATAGATGTCGATATGAATGGCGGAAAATATATTTAGGTACCTTCCAATTAGTATTTTCTCTGTATAAAATGAGCAGGTATCTGGTTATAGGTATATTAATATAATTATTTACACACACATATATAATATATATAATGTATATATATATATAT
Organism: Palaemon carinicauda; assembly: GCF_036898095.1. Lineage (NCBI taxonomy): Eukaryota > Metazoa > Arthropoda > Malacostraca > Decapoda > Palaemonidae > Palaemon > Palaemon carinicauda. The sequence goes on from NC_090744.1 coordinate 30,417,668, forward strand.
ATATATATATATATATATATATATATATATATATATATAATATATATATATATATATATATATATATATATATATATATATATATATATATAATATATATATATATATATATATATATATATATATATATATATATATATATATATATATATACATAGATATACTGTATCTATCTCTCTATCTATATATATATATATATATATATATATATATATATATATATATATATATATATATATATGTATATATATATGCATATATATATTATATATATATATCTATCTATCTATCTATCTATCTATCTATCTATCTATCTATCTATCTATCTATATATATATATATATATATTATATATTCACATAAGCCATATATTATTCTCTTCCTAATATCTCGATTCCCTCTACCTCGGAATGAGAGACCCAAAGGCGAATCAACTAAAAGATAATATCTTCTGGTCGGCTGGGGAATGGAACCCGGGTCCAAGAAACTGAGGATCCATTGACCACATTTCAAAGTTTAATTCTTGGAAAAAAAAAAAAAAGATAATACTGTTAGGGAATAAAAGTCTTGAGTGAATTACGTGAATTCGACATTTTGCTTGACCGTGACCTTGACCTTCTAAAATTTATTCATTTCCCGCTTTTTGCATATAAGTTAATCCCTGCAAGTTTCATTACTCTAAGATTAAAATTGTGGCTTGTAAACTATATAACATGCCTTTATATGTAGTTTGAATTATTGTTACTAATTAACAATGTAAGTACTAAAAAATACAAGCAAAACAGTGACATCCTCCTTACAGCCTTGTAACCGCGTAGAATTTATACATCCCTACATTTCTTAACTAATGTTTAGTTATTAAACTCTATATTGGACAAAATGTTTTGAGGTAAACTAATAACCTTTAATCAACTAAAACGATTTCAACCCAAACTCAAAGCAACACGCAATTTCACATAAATGAACAAACGCCTTAAATCACATAACGCCTATGACGGAAAGCTAGGAATGTAGAATATAGCAACTTCTTGTCTTCATTCAATTTTGAAACGTTACAGGCGATCCTGATACATCAAGTAATCTGGTTTAAACGTCGCTCATGAAATGCAGAGGCAAGGGGCAGTGACATTGCCCAATCAAGCAGGACAGTGTCCTAAAGAATGACCATATTATATATATATGATCAGTGCCCAAAACCTCTCACCACCCAAGATAGGACCAAGGAGGACAAGGCAATGGATGTTGCTGACTCAGCAGATATACTTATAGGCTCCCCCAAACCCCTCATC
>NC_090744.1:30428956-30431456 GCF_036898095.1 Palaemon carinicauda
TGCCGGGAGGTTATGCTTTTTGTAACAAATATTTTTTTCACAATATATACTGTATGTATATGTATATGTATATAAATATATATGTTCTATATATATACATATACATATATATATAATGTATAAATTTATATATATATATATATATATATATATATATATATATATATGTATGTATGTATGTATGTATATATATATATATATATATATATATATATATAATATATATATTTGTATATATATATATATATATATATATATATATATATATATATATATATATATATATATATATATTATAGATATATATTTTATATATATATATATGAATGAAAAAGCAAAATATCCTTCAACTCACTCTCTTTCTCTCTCTCTCTCTCTCTCTCTCTCTCTCTCTCTCTCTCTCTCTCTCTCTCTCTCTCTCTCTCTCTCTCTCTCTCTCCCCCCCCGAGTACCAGGAAGCAAAAAAATGCTGAACGATATAAACCTGGAACTGCAGACGACGAGGAAATGCCGAAGTAATGCATCACCTAAAAGGATCAAGCGATAAAGCCTTCTGCTCCATCACTAAAAGTGATGCTTCCACACGCAAGCACTCGTGATTAATGGGGTTCGAGAGAGAGCGGGAATACTCGCAAGCACTATTCAATTACTTATGGAAAAGCTGGGGGAACGATTACCGCCTACGTACGTACGTATGTAAAATCACGCATAAATATATTAAAATATTCATTAAATTACATTCATAAAATTATATAGAACTTTGGATAAATATGAATTTATATTGCGCTCTAATATATATGTATATATATGTATATGTATATATATATATATATATATATATATATATATATATATATATATATATATATATATATATATAAATGCATGTTATTGTAGCACACATGTCCATGGATTTCCAAATCACAATGGAGTACTACTCTGTATAAATCTTTATGGATTTATTTTAGAAGTTTTTAAAATCTATCTGGTATAAGAGAACTTTTATTTAGAAATATTCAATGTTCCAGAAAGCTGAATTCTCGATTCATTCCGATATCTATTTAGAAATAACTAGTATCTCAGCACAGCAAGATAAGAATAGCTTATCTTGCATATATCCAATATTTCTAGGTTGTTCAATTTTCTTAAAATAATTACCAGGTCGAGCAATACAAAGACTCAAATTCAAGGAATATGATAAACAAACGCTATCGGTATTGTCACAAAAAAAAAAAAAAAAAAAAAAAAAAAAAAAAAAAAAAAAAAAACAGATCGTTAACACAATTTTATTTTAATAGATGGGAAATATTTCTGACGTTACTTTACAGCAATGAAAGTAGTTTTATAAGTAACGGCTTCAACTGCTATTATTACTCCTCTTAATAATATTAACAAAAAACATTCAAGAATATTTATATTCAACTTCTTGCCTATGTTCTTAATCACAGTTACTTAACTAATAATATAACCAAAGCTTCATACCAGTAATGATTTCTTAACTTTATTGCTATGAACTGAAAACAAAATACATCACAAGAAATTTTGACATTGAATAAAACTGATTCGAAAGTGATTTTGAATCAACTGGGATCAGTTACTTTTGAATCAACTGGGATTAGTTCATCTGATCAACTGGGTTTAGTTAATCTTTAATCAATTGGGATAGGTTAATTTTCACTAAACTGGGATTAGTTAATTTTTAATCAACTGGGATTAGTTAAATTTTAATCAACTGGGATTAGTTAAATTTTAATCAACTGGGATTAGTTAATTTTACTCAACTGGGATTAGTTAATTTTAATCAACTGGGATTAGTTAATCTTTATCGACTGGGATTGGTTAATTTTTATCGACTGGGATTGGTTAATTTTTATCGACTGGGATTGGTTAATTTTTATCGACTGGGATTGGTTAATTTTTATCGACTGGGATTGGTTAATTTTTATCAACTGGGATTGGTTCATTTTTATCGACTGGGATTGGTTCATTTTTATCGACTGGGATTGGTTAATTTTTATCGACTGGGATTGGTTAATTTTTATCGACTGGGATTGGTTAATTTTAATCAACTGGGATTGGTTAATTTTAATCAACTGGGATTAGTTAATTTTTAATCAACTGAGATTAGTTATTTTTTAATCAACTGAGATTAGTTATTTTTTAATCAACTGAGATAAGTTAATTTTTAATCAACTGGGATTAGTTAATTTTTAATTAACTGGGATTACTCAATTTTTAATTAACTGGGATTACTCAATTTTTAATTAACTGGGATTACTCAATTTTTAATCAACCTTTATTAGTTAATTCATAATCAACTTGGATTAGTTATTTTTTAATCAACTGGTATTAGTTGATTTTTAATCAACCTTTATTAGATCATTTATGATCAACTTGGATTAGTTAATCTTTAATCAACCTTTATTAGTTAATTTTAAATCAACTGAGAGTAGGTAATTCTAAATCAACTGGGATTAGTTAATTTTAAATCAACTGGGAT
>NC_090744.1:30436221-30438721 GCF_036898095.1 Palaemon carinicauda
GTAGGAAATTTAACTCTCAGAAAAATCACAATATAAAACATTTAAAAAAAAAATTATAGATACTTTATAGATAGAAAATTTAACTCAGAAGAATCACAACAAAAAACCCTTTTTTAAAAAAATCATGTACTTATATATATAGAATTTAACAGAAAAATCACAATTTTTTTTCAATCATAACTACTTTGTAGATAGCAAATTTAACTTAAAAAATCACAATAAAAAATCTTTTTTTTTTAAATCAAATACTTTATAGGTAGAAAATTTAACTCTACAGAAAATTCACAATAAAAAGAAAATTCAAATCATAATACTTTGAAGATAGAAAATTTAACTACCTAAGGAACGCAGAGTTGAATGCAGTCAAGGTTTCCCACAGAGTGATTGCATCAGTTTGCTTGAGAGCAATTACAGTCACGATGGTCCATTTGACGGTCCATCTGACTGTCCATTCTGACGGTCCTTTGACTGTCCATTCTGACGGTCGTTTGACTGTCCATTCTGACGGTCCATCTGACTGTCCATTCTGACGGTCCATTGACTGTCCATTCTGACGGTCCATCTGACTGTCCATTCTGACGGTCCATCTGACTGTCCATTCTGACGGTCCATCTGACTGTCCATTCTGACGGTCCATCTGACTGTCCATTCTGACGGTCCTTTGACTGTCCATTCTGACGGTCCTTTGACTGTCCATTCTGACGGTCCATCTGACGGGTTCATCTGACGGTCCATCTAACGGGTTCATCGACGTCCCATTTGATGGTCCATCTGACGTCCCGTTTGACGTCCCATTTGACGGTCCATCTGATGTCCCATTTGACGGTCCATCTAACGGGTCCATCTGATGGTCCATCTGATGGTCCATCTGACGGGTTCATCTGACTGTCCATCTGACGGGTTCATCTGACGGTCCAACACACGGTTCATCTAACGGTCCATTTGACGGGTTCATCTGACTGCCTATCTGACGTCCCAATTGACGGTCCTTTTGACAATGCTGACAGTTTTCATGTGCTTCCAGTACACTTCACGCATGTGTCCGTCACAGCAGATGAACTTTTTCAATGAAATTTTATTGTGAGGGAAAATTGGATTTCCAGTTCTGTTTTACAATTACCTGGAAACAAGATTTGATTGGTTGCCAGTTTCGTCGACGTGGCTGCTGAGGGAGAATTTATTTTTGTGTGAAAGGTGACACGAAAAACACATGGCGAAGGCGTGGTGGTTATTTGTTATATACCTTAATCGATGGGGGAAATTGCACTGTGTGTGTGTGCGTGTGTATAGTGGAAGGTAATCTCTCTACAATAAAGGACAATTTTTTTGGGAGTGGTTATAATAAAGTATTTGGGGGTTTTAATAAAGTAAGATTGTCTGCGGTTTTTTTTTTTTTTTTTTTTTTTTTTTTTTTTAGTAATTGATTGTCTTAAGATGTTCCCAAGTATGGTTGTAGCTTAGCTAATGATAATAACAACAACAACAATAATAATAATAATAATAATAATAATAATAATGATATAAGGATTATGATTTTGATATAATGATTGATTATGGTATGATTATGATATATGATATGATTATGATTATGATGATGAAGATGATTATGATTATGATGATGACGTTGATGATAATTACATTGTAAATTCCTTTCATTTAACAAATTTACATAACATGTCTTAGAGAGAGAGAGAGAGAGAGAGAGAGAGAGAGAGAGAGAGAGAGAGAGAGAGAGAGAGAAAACCCGCATATCAACGTGTAATATTAAGTGGTTGTGAATCTCAAAAAAGCACAACACATCCGTTGAAATGTGCTATTTCTTAACTGAAAATTCATTTCAAATGAAATATTTTACTCGGCAGTTCCACATTTTGTCATGGGGCGTAAATTTCCCTGCGTATTTAAGAAAATTTCTCAATAAAATTATCTTCATACGAAAATCTACCTTAGGATTTATATTGAAAGGGATCATTTCTCTTTTAATTTGATTTTGCAACAGGTTTCATGCAAAAAGCGAATGTTCGTATACAGTCTGTAATGAACGCGCAAATCCACGCTTCAGCATTTTCTGTATGTGGACAGAAAATTTAATTCGCTATTAGCTATTCACATTTAAACTGTTCGTTAAATATTCCTAATTAGAGAATGTTCGTATTGCTTCGTAAATGAACACCTGTCACTCATTGCCTATGCAAACAGGTGTTGCTCATCCGGTCAGTATGATCAACGCCAAGTCGCTTCGACAGCAAATGGGAAATTTCGGCTTAGCCCAAACCGTCAGTGACCCCCTACCACCTACCCCTCCCCACCTCACCTAAACCCCCCCCCCCCCACCTCAAACCCCCCCCCCCTCTCTCTCTCTCTCTCTCTCTCTCTCTCTCTCTTATATTAGGCCGTAAGGGACATCTGTGATGTTTGTTCTGGAAAATTTTCAGACGGTAACTGACGCATCAATATTTTTTTTTTTTTCATTTGCTGAGTGGCAGATTATAGGTGTGAG
>NC_090744.1:30441221-30448721 GCF_036898095.1 Palaemon carinicauda
TAGTCTTTTTAGCACAGTATATCATGACAGACTCTTAACATGTGTACATTCACTGCTAAAGTTTAGATTCCCAAAGAGCTTTTACTAGAATGTGTCTATTCCTCGTCTCGCCCTGCAATTGAACCTGTGTATGTCTGATTACTACCTGAAGGAAATCTTCCTTATATAATTAAGAGTTTTATATACGTTTATATTTTATATAGGAGATATTTATTTTAATGTTACTCTTCTTAAAATATTTTATTTTTCCTTGTTTCCTTGCCTCACTGGGCTATTTTCCCTGTTGGAGCCCCTGGACTTATAGCATCATGCTTTTCCAATTAGGGTTGTAGCTTAGCAAGTAATAATAATAATAATAATAATAATAATAATAATGATATATGCGCGTGTGTATTTGGTCACGCTCAGTTCTCCTCATCCTTCGGGAAAGGTGAGAGGGAGTAGTCATACTCCGGTGAGAGGGTTGTGCGGCTGTTTGCATATCTAAATATTTAGCATTCACTCTTGACGGGTCGCGTACACTAGTAATCGATAGTGACCCTCGGTATTTTATTTTGTACAGTGATGCAGTTGCTAATGGAGCTATAATTTATCATGTACCTATTGGCAATAGACCTACAATAGACCTGCGCCCTACTTAATTAATTTTCATTCACACGAGGAACCTTTCATTTTTATTGGGTTGAACTGTATTTGTCATTGAACAGCAATTTATCTTTGGGTACTTTTGCTCTTGAAAACGTAATATTTCTTATTTGTGGTTTGCAAAGAGTTATAAATTTTATCAATTTTTTCTTGAAGCTGGGTAATTCTAGCTTACGTTGCTAATTAAACATTCATTAAAAGATATCGTTACTTTCTTTTCTCCTCATACGGTATATTTATCTACTGTCTCTCTGCAGAGGGAATAGCTCAAATTGTTAGCTTTGCAGTATCTGGAAGTCTAAGGGATTTAGCTCGTACTCTTTATCACGCTGGTTATGACCCACTAGAGTTGGCTAACTATCACGTACATAAGTTCATTTTTTCTTCAACAGTAACTAAAGTATACAGGAATATATTAACCAGAAGATAAAACACGTAAGATTTCATACGCATTACATACGCAACAAAAACTTCATAGATTCCTATTTGACTCCTTCGTATGCAAGAGCGGTGCGTGTGTCATTTCCCCCAGCCAACTTTGACGACCAGCCCGGCCGTGTATGAATAACACCGAGACTGGCGTGGCAGGTACAAATACGTTTCTGCCATGCTGTTTGGTATTCTTGTGGGAGATGCTCTTGACGTTTTTGATTCTCGTGTTGTAAATAGACCAGGAGATCTGTCTCGTGTGGAATGCCATTCTCTCTCTCTCTCTCTCTCTCTCTCTCTCTCTCTCTCTCTCTCTCTCTCTCTCTCTCTCTCTCTCTCTCTCTCTTCACACTGGATTTCTGTTTCCAGTTGATACAATGTTGAAGTCATCATTGGTGGAAATATGTTTCCGACCTAATCATTTTAATTAGAAAAATAATGGTAGTTTATGCCCCACCCACCACCTCTGGCATCTCTCCCTACACTATATATATATATATATATTATATATATATATATATATATATATATATATATAATATATATATATATATATATATATATATATATATATATATATATATATATATGTATATATATATGCCTTTGATGTGCTAGTGTCTCCTGTTCGCTCCTAATTGTATTTATTAATTTTTATGCATGAACGAATTATGGCTTAATTAGCAGGATTATTTTTTTACCATTTCAATACAGTAGAAGTAGAAGGTTGTAAAAATGCGCAAACTGTACAAGGGAAAATTTCCAAAGCCATTCGAGACAATGTGGAATTCTAAATTTATTTTGAATGTTCTAATGGAATATTTTTCCCCGGCAAAAAAAAGAAAAAAAGAAAAAGAAAAAAAAGATGAAAACTTAGCTGAATTGAAATATTAATTTTACCTTGATATTATAAAGCATTTTTTCCCTGATAATTGAAATAGGAATTTTAGCATTGTTACTGTATAATTTTTTTTTTTTTTTAATGAAAGAATAAGAGCCTTAAAATTGAAACGTGCAATTTTTCCGGGTAGTATGTAAAACCCCATGTGCATTTTCCATCTATCATACCTATTTCATTTCGGAAAATGTATAAAGAAATTTGAATTTATTTTTTCTTTTGCAGGTCGTTGACGTAGGAACCCGAAATTTTATTGTGTAACGTGCAAGTCATGACATCCAGGTCTATAAGGTGCGTAGCATGATACCTGTTAAGGGATTGCATGCGTTAAAGTGGGTTGATTTAAGAGCCTGTGTGAGAGAAATGCGTAAGTGTACAAAGAATATGTCAGACAAAATAGTGATTATTATTTATCAACCCATAAAGTATGCAGTTAAAATCATAATTTTATTTGAACAGCATTGTTCCATGGACTCTATACGCTGTTAGAAGAAATCATAATTTTTATCGGAAATTCTCAGTAAAACTATATTCTCAACCGCATTTCAGTAAAATACAGGTGACCGTAATTTTACCTTACTTTATTATCTTTTACAGGTTGGTGACCGTAATATCACTGGTTTATGTCAATATAACAGTTTTAAAAACGGTAAAAATCCTGGAATAGGTGTTGCCAGACTTTTACCGTTGTTTTTAATGCTAATTCTTAACTGTGTACATAACTTTGGTTTCCCTCTGCATAGAAAAGAAAAATATTAAACTGACATTCAATATGGCTTATGGCCTTGAATAATATCTTTCAAAGAGAAGTTAGGCTTGAAAATTAACTGTGTACATGAGTATGTATTTGCACAGTTAACAATATTAACTCTATCCAAAATTGGTTGCAATCTAGCCTTCCCTTTTTTTCAACGTGATTTGGGTCTGTTTATAATTATTGTGAATTTACTTCAAATGGTAAACATTCATGCAAACATGATTATAGTATTTGATTCAATGATTTCTATTTTTATTCATCGAAAACATAATTTCCTTAAGAAGTGGGAAGTGTATAGTTAGATGACACGTCTCATACTGTTAAAAAAAAACTTTTATTTTCAATGGGAAATTCTCCGTAAAAATATAGTTTTCAGCCGTATTTCAGTAAAATTTAGGCGACCGTAATTTTTACCCTACTTCATCATCTTTTACGGGTTGGTGACCCTAATATCACTCATAACGTCAATATATCCGTTTTTAAAACTAAATGCCTAGCAACAGTTATTCCAAGATTTTCACCTTTTTCAGGGCAAATGTTGAACAGGCACGTTGATCTTGTATGTTTTGTCTCTGAATTTGCAAATGCATTCACCTTAAATTCAGGATCCACGTGAAAATAACTACCTGAGAATCAGATCGAATGGAGCACTGAAACTTTACAACCAATTCGGTAGATTGTGATCTGCATAATAAAAAATCACCCTGTCTTTAAATTTATTGAACCTTGATGCCGATGGAGGTGTAGTGGCAAATTGTATATTTCCTTCGTTTTATTTTTATTAAGCGTTTATTTCTTGGTTCTTAGCTTATGTTATTCTTCACAAGGTAGCAAAAATCTGTTCTTTATGGATTTCTTGGAGAACAAGTAATGTTACCATATTAGGTAAATGTTTGTGGTAGCTTAAGCCGCGTTGATTACCGCCCCTTTTCCATAATTCCAGTTTACCTCCGCGGAAGAAGAGTTGAAAGGTTATGTTTTCAGCCCTGTTTGTGTGTATGTGTGTGTGTTGTGTGTGTTTGCTTGTGAACAGCTTCCTGGCCACAATTTTTATCGTAGAGTAATGAAACTTTCAAGGATTAAATTTTTTGTAAAAAAAAAAATGGAAATTAAATTTTAGGTTAAGGTCATGGTTAAGCAAAAGGTCAAGAAATAAGGTGCGGTGGAAGTCTGCGCTCTACCGGGGGCCCTTCTAGTTTATCCAAAGTGTTGGAAAGTCTTTAGGCAAAACTTCAAAATTGGTATGCTGAAGGTAATCATATGCTCTCGAGTTTAGTTATTTTCCCTCAAGGGTCGTCAGAAATCTCATCATTAGTGTGGTCAGGAGGTTCGTATGAATGGCCATGAATTTAGTGCTACCTTTGACCTTGATAATCATAAGACCCTTGCTTTCAAAGTTAACGAGTTGGAGTAAGTGGTTCTTTTCTTAGCATCATTATTGAATTTTTGAATAATAGATTGTAAAAAGTAGTGGCCGATGGGCACCAAAGGGAAAGTTTGAATGTAATATCTGGGGTCCCTCAAGGTAGTGTTCTAGGCTCATTACTTTAAAGATTATGAAATACATAAACTTGTAAACAGTCTTGTTGCAAAAGTAAATGTTATTTCTCTGCATTGATTCCATCTACCTGTGGTAGCTGAATTCCTAAGTAGAGATTGATAAGAATTAATGCATGGTGCAAAGTATAGCTGGATGAAGTTGAACCCAAACAACTAACACGTATGTTTTCGAGTAGGTCAAAGGACAGTGGCTCCTCAACATCCAGATATTTGCATTAACAATGTGTCTAACCATTCTAGGTGTTATTCTAGTATGCATATTTACTTTTTAGAAATGCATCGTCTTTCTTCTCCAGTTCCACAAAAAAATAAGTATACTAGGCCTACTAAGAAAATCTTACAAAGAACTTATTCTGCCCTGTTTAGAGCATTGCTCTCCTGATTGGTCATCCGCTACTGACTCGAATCTTAATTTTTTAGACGAATTAAGATTATTTTTAAAGTACTGGTGTGATTAGTACATTATCCAAAATTTTACAGATTCATCCTTGGGTCATATCCAACATGACTACCAAGTTTGGTCAAAATCGGTACAGTAGTTCTTGTGTAAAGTTGCTCACAAACAAACAAATAAGAAACGAGAGGGGTGAATACTTACCTTTCACAATGGCAAAGGCAAAAAGGAATATGAGTTTGCAAACAGTTCTTTATATACAACTAACAAAAAGACTGAATGGGACATTTAGAGTAGCTTTAGTATAAAGGTAAGGAGGGAAATCAACTTTATTATTGCCTTATCATTTGCGATAAGCGGGAAACTGGTTTTGTAATGGAACTAAACCACACCAGTCACTTGTTAAACGGGCAATCAAATGTTTTAATAAATATGCTATTTGGTATCGGTTATTTTGTCTACATTTTCTTGAAAAAAAATTATAATACATCTTTCATAAAATGAAGGTCACGACTTTCATCCCTAGTGATTCCAGGATTTTTGTAAGTGAAGTTTTAAGCTTTCTAACTCCCTACGCCTACAGTTGTGTATAGTGTTAGCCTTCTTGAAATAAAAAAAATAGTAACCAAGCTTTGATTTCCATTTCTCTCTCTCTCTCTCTCTCTCTCTCTCTCTCTCTCTCTCTCTCTCTCTCTCTCTCTCTCTCTTATATTAGGCTGTCAGGGACATCTGTGATTTTTGTCTTGGAAAATTTTCTGACGGTAACTGACGCATCAATAATATTTTTTATTTTTTTATTTATTTTTTTTTCATTTGCTGAGTGACAGTTTATAGGCGTGAAACTTTTTTTTCCTCGTCTTCTTTCTCTTACAAGGGTAGTTTTTCTGGTCCTATTCCAGATGGAAACCCTGTGCCCTGCAGTTTGTCGTATACATTCTTAGGTATTTAGAGCATGACACAAGGTATTCTGCTTTGTCAAATCCACATTATCGAAGCAATTAAAAAGAAAAAAAAAATTCTTCTTGAAGGCCTTAATATTTTCAGACCTTCGTATGTCTAGTGGGGTCTTATTTTATACTGTAGAACTTACAGTGCAGGTACAGTCGGCCTACAATTCACGGAAGCTAAGGAGACTTCTGATCGCTGTACATAGTACTGGATAACGCTGTGGTTAGCAAACGAGAAACTGTTGGCAACGCTGCCTGTAGAAGTCTTTGACATGTGATAAAAAAAAAACTTTCATTAATTATGCAAAGTGCTCTTAAGCAAATGACAATGTTTTCTATGTAGTACAAAACTAAATTTAATAAAAAAAATATATTTTGATCACTTATTTACAAACTTAGTTTCCTTCAATTTCTCTTTTGCTAAAAAACAGCGTTACCTGCTACAACATACAACACTGCCAGAGGTCTCCTTAGTGTCCCCGTGAAGTGTGCCGGATGCAATGAAGCCAACTGTACAGCTTGGCTCCAATAGCTTGAAACCATCTATACATTCCCTTATTTCCTTTCCTCATTGGGGTATTTTCCCCTGTTGAAGCCCTCAGGCTTATAGCATCTTGCTTTTCCAACTAGGGTTGTAGCTCAGCTTGTAATAATAATAATAATAATAATAATAATCTATAATTATTCTTGTGTCGACATGAGTTGTTGTCTGCGCGACCTTTAGCTATTCTATAAGATAATTTATCCCCGCGGTTCTGATAACATGAGTCATTGCACGTATCTTAAACACTATTATAGCTTCAATTGGGAGCCATTGCAATTCAATTATTATAGGGGTAACCCATTCTCGGGATGGGACGCCCCTTATCTATTGCTACTCTTTAGTGTATGCTATAATTTCTTTTGTTGCACTTTGGGTAGATTGTAATAGGGTTTACAGTAGTCAAACCTGATTATAGCAGTGTTAATCACAAGTTTCTTTAGATTATTAACCCAGATATTTCTTTACAAATGCAATGTTTCTAATGTGGTATTCAGCGGTTCTTACTGCATTTATTTTAGCACAGAAACATCTTGCAGTCAGGTGATAAGGCTAAATCACGAACTTTGATATCGGGACCAGTTTTTTATTACTGTTATTTAGATGTCAACCAAGTTTCTTGTTTTTCTTTCCTATCGCCAGAAACACTCTTGTTATCATTTGGTTTTAGTTGTTTAAATTTAATCTATTCCCTAACAATAGTAAGAAAGTGGTTTAAAGTTTCAGCAGTATTGTCATTTATGGAGAAGTGAAATTGCATCATCAGCAATTAGTTCAAATGTTTTTGATAGACCTATAGCATAAATACAAAATGAAATTAGACCTAGTACACACATGGGGTCTCCCAATTGTTTAATTGTTCATAAGATGAATAAAAGATTACAATTCGTATACAGTAGTTTCTGTGAACCAAGTAATCTTTTAGATGCTCAAAAGCTTGATCTTCAATGCCGTAAAATCATCAGTATCTTCATGAACAACAGGATAAAAAGCAGCGCTAAGATCGAGTAATATCAAGATGTCACATTTTTAACACAGACTTCAGTTTACAATAGCTCTGATAAGTCTATTCATTCCTAAATCAGATGCAAAGAGAAAACAATATTAAAACCTGCAGAAACATTGCAACTGGCAGTGAGGTTAAGTTGTGTTTGGTTAGGTTGTGTTGGGTTAACGTTGGGCAAATGTTATTGCAGAGCTATAAAATAAGCGGAGAAGACCTTTTCAACAGTGTTTTAGTACATTTTTCTTCTTGTGGTATATTTTTTATCCACAAAAGGGTCCTTTATTATTAAAGGCATGGTTGGGAAATTGAGTTATTTTGAATTG
>NC_090744.1:30456221-30513721 GCF_036898095.1 Palaemon carinicauda
ACTTAGGTTTAACAGTGAGAAAGAAGTTGAAGTGAAGGGTGGAATCTGCTATGATTGGAAGGGATTTAATCAATGTATGATTAAGTAAAAAGGTCCGCTACATTGATAAGGAATTTCAAGAAAGTTTTAAAAGTAAAGGAGGTATGGGTTTCACACGTAAGAAGGAATTGGACTAGAGAGGTTTCCCTAAGGAGGAATCAAGAACGCGTTTTGAATTGAGATTGGCGTGAGGACCTTGGTGTGGATTCTGATTTTATAATTTTATCCGAGGATTTTTTTTTTTTTTTTTTTTTTTTTTTTTTTTTTTTTTTTTACATATGTGAAAAGTACAAGTAATGAATGTACGTTTATGCAATTTCACGCAATCACGAATATACTGTACATAGCATTATTAGTTACATGGTACAAATTTTGTTGGCAAGATGTTAAAATGAAATTTAAAAAGGAAGTCGAATTAAAATGTAAAGAGGAAATATGAAAGTTCATAGGATAGATGTAATGTTAAGGCATTAGTGTATTATCGAAGTCTAAAGAAATGAATTAAAGTTGTAGGAAACGGCATAGGAATAAAATAATCAAGAAAACTGGATTTTTTTTTAAATCTTGAAAAAAAAACTTAATTGCAATAAGGTGACTTCACTATTAGCAATAGTTTTATTGTTGCGAAGCATAGGAATAGAAAATAATATATTCCAAATGAAATTGTTACTCATTCAATAATTGGTCTGCCTTTAATGCCAATTATGCCGTTTCTCGAAAGACAAATTTATATCATAAACTGGTGAAGTCTCTGTCCAGAAACTGACTGTGTGTGTTAGATTCCTGACAATTCGATTGAAAGCTGTTAAAAAAGACTGAACCTACATATAACCTCTGTGCCCAGCATTTAATTTTGTTGTATAAACGTTTGACTTGTCACGAAAATAGCTTTTGCTACTTATTTGAAAAGGTAACTTAGCTCATTAATAAAACATAGGCCTGATTAGTTTTTTAATTATTATTATTATTATTATTATTATTATTAACTAAGCTACAACCCTAGTTGAAAAACCATGATGCTATAAGCCCAAAGGCTCCAACAGGAAAAAAATAGCTCAGTGAGGAAAAGAAACAGGGAAATGAAGGAGAAGTAATAGCAATCAAAATATAATATTTCAAGAAATAGTTTAATCAAACTACTCAGTCCTAATTGAATACAGGGGAGACCATTTGCCCATAGTTTTTGAAATTGCTGAATGAATCGCGAATTATGAACGTTTAAATGAATAACTTGTATGTTAATATGACTGAAGTAAACTATTGATGCTACTATACATAGGGATCACCATTCATAATGTGATCTCTCTTCTTTCAGATTTGCATTTATTTGTTGTACCAATTTTAACATCTTAAACTAACGGAAGAAACCTAATTGTTTTATTTAGTGTTTTATCATAAGCATTTTTATATTTACTTTCGAGGGAGACAAATTTGAGGTAGGGACTAAGACATTGTAGTCACACTTCATGTTTATGGAAAAAGCTTTGTTCGTCTCCTATCTTCTTTTCCTTTTGTGGTAATCTCCTTCTAGAATCAAATAATAACGTGCTAGAAATATAAATTGAAATGTTTTCACGGTAAATTGCTTTTAAATGGTGTCATAATTAAGTAGAAGAACCACGCTTTTTAAATAAAATTGTTGCTTCAGATTTTGTATACTTGGCAGCAATGCTATTTAAGGGGCGTGGTCTGTATCCTAGCATAGATTTAATATAACTTTTAAGTTTTCTGGTCAATGTTGTTTATACAAATAAATGTCAGTTGCCAATACCTTGAACTATAGCTGAGCTTCATCTGACTTTTTTTTTCTAAAGCTACCAATAGTTGATGTGTACTCTTTTTAAAAAGGCTTTTTATTGTTCTTACATCCCTCTGTAGCCTGCACTGTACGAGGAGGAAAGGGTGAGACATTTTTTCCCATAATCATTTTACACATTCTAAGAATTTCATAATCAACTTTTCATTTTGAGAATTGTAGGAGAAAATTCCCAATATTCCATTGCATCATGGTTGGAATGTTTACAACAAGTTATGAATATTCAATGCACTGTAATAACTTAATATTTGCACTGTGGTGAATGTTCTATCATCGCCATTCATCATTTTTTCAACTGTTGTCTTCATTGCACACTTTGTCAATTGTATTACTTTTCAATCATCGAACTAATTGGTAATTATTTCATTTTTTTTTCCTTTAGAAATATCCAAAGGTACTTCTTTTCTTTTAGGCATGGCCTGAATTCACTGGCTTTTATCAAATCTACCTCGCTTTCATTTTTCTTTGTATGGCTATAAAGCCGAAAAGTTTAGTTCCGTGGTTATTTAACTTGAGTGCTTCATGTGCATGATTATATCACCATTAGTTTAATTAGCAATGAAAGGTGGTCTTTGAAATTATTCATAAAGATTGCAATTTCATCTTTTTGCATTTCTTAACCCTAAAGCTTCATTTCAGTGATAAAGTTGCAATTGAGAGTCCAATAAAGACATTTTTATATAGTTTAATAACCGGGAAACTATTTTCTTTATTATTTTACTTACGCTCAAGTTTTGAAGTTACATTTCAGGGGAGTTTTACTTACGTAATTCTACAGCAATCAGTTTTATTTGTCTAAAAATATCTTAACTAACAATATTTATTTACGTGGTTATATAATCCTCCAATATTTTCTTGTTTGTGCGTTTATCTTCGATTACTTAAAAAAAAACTATTTTTTTTTCATATAACCGTGTTTTGCCCTTAGCTTATTAATGACCATTTGTCGATTCCTTTAGAACACACACTTGAATTGTCATTAAGCGAGGTTATTGAAACTGCTGACCCTTTTTTCCCCACTTGTAATCGATTAAACTTTTTGGTAATAATTCAATTTGTATTTTGAAAAAAATCTAAATTTATCAAAAAACGTGACACTGAGGACTGTATACTTGGGAAGACAAAACGTAAAGAAAAAAATTAATAGGAGTTATTGCCAGTAAGAGCTGTATGATTTTTAGAACAAAGATTCTGCATTTATTAGATGACCGATTTGATCAGTCCACCAGACCGCTCATTTCCAAAATGTGGAATATTTTTCCTTCTGGCTCTGACAGTGCTTAGTTTTGAACTGCCATACGCGTCTTCGTCTCTCGAGTATAAAATCTCTGTAACCATTTGTAGTTTGCATTTCTCTTGTGGGTTTGGGATAATCATAATGTCTCCATGATTATTTTCTTGGTTAACAACAATGGTTTTCGGGACAACCCTACTTTTTTACTATTATCGTTCGACAATTTAAAATGTTTCCGAGAGGTTCTGGATAGGGCATAACCACGGCCGTGGCATAACGCCCCTATGGTCGCGACATACCATCTCAGCCATTTTCGACTGTAGAAGTACACTCGTGCGAAATATTTAATGGAAAAAAGCTATTATACCCATCCGTATTTAACAGTGGAGTAGGTTCACTCAGTTTTTTCTTTGTTGAACCTTGTGTTGGCAAGGACTGTTTGAATGTATTATGCATGATGGTAGCAAGAGTAGTTTTAGATATGCATGGAATGCAGAATGTTTCTTTGGGTTTGTTATAGCTGTAGTTTATAATTGCACACCAACTTGTTTTATTCGGATTGATTCTCCCATCATTATAAGTATATTATTACTAATCATGAAAGTTGAAAGAATGCTTTTTTAGAATATTAATCTCTAGATTAAACTCTCTCTGCTCGGTTGGTTCTGTACTGAAAATAAGATTTTGCATTTTGTTAGTATTATAAGAAATATTTACTGCATTTTAGCAATAAGCATACGAACTTGAGGATGTGCATATTTTATTTTTCACGTTTCATTTTATGATCACTTTTTCTTTATAGATCAGCTATTTGAGTGCATGATTGAACTTTTTCAATTCCATTACTCAAGACTAGCTTTAAATTCATAAAAAAAATTTGGAGCTCTACATTTTTTAAAGCTAGTATGCTCAAGTTTTACAGTATATGCTGTACAGTAATTACAATGATAGCAACTTACTTCCGAAGTAAAAAATAAATAAGAACATGGTTAAAGATTAAATCAAAACCTTATGAAACGAAATTTCAAAACAGATTGCCTATTGCAATTTTGAATATTTTACAAGCCACCCCTTTTCAGGATCAGCTACGTTGTACTTACATTTAAAAATTAGTTTAAAAGTGAAAATTTTACTTTTTGAGGTTTTTTATCTTCAATTCATCTGATCTTTTTTTTCAATGTTCTCTATTGTTTTTGTAATATGACTATGTTTAGGCTTGTAGCAACACTTCGAGTTGTCATTTAGAACGATATCTTTAATTAGCCTTCTGACTAAAACATACGAATGAATATCCATATAACATTAATTGCACGTTCTTTTTTTTCTTTTTTTTTAGTGAAAGGGCTTTACAGCATATAGAGCTAAGTTGTTCTGTAAGAATTTTATACATGAATTGCAAGCGCATAAATCGAATTTGAATCTATAGCTACGTTACTAATAACTTTGTATTCTAAATGTACCTTTCATTGTGGCATAGACCAGAAGCACTAAGCTGCCATATATTTTGCAAGATTACAAGAGCTTGTATATTTCTTAGGAAACGTCACTTTACCATGAAAGCGTCTTATAATTTTCACATTGCATAACAGAACAAACTAGCTGTCTTTTAGGACATTTAGTGCTGCTTGTAAGTATTCTTTGCGTATGAATACATGCAAGGAATCTTTATCAATATTGTGGCAGTTGCTTTTATGCTTTCTTCCTTTTGTATTTAATGTATGAAACTACTCCTCAGCCAACTTCGTTGAGTAAGGATGCTGACAGGGGAACTGTTCTGGAGGACTCTGACTGGGACACGGTTAGTTGACATTTCCAAAGGACATTTTTTTTAGTTTGGTTCAAGGGGTCCAGGTGAACAACGAGATGTTTTTGTTTTGGTTTTTGTTATGATGTACCGTTGTAAAAGGCACTGGAGAAGTTTGCGACATTTTGAATGACTTGACAATGAACATTAGGCTTAAGGGAGTTTTTACCATTGACAATAAAGTTAAATGACTTTTTTTTTTTGCTCCAATTTAGAAGTTTTTGATAAATTCAGTATTTTGTTTTACTAAACTGTTAAATTCAGTATTTTGTTTTACTAAACTATTTTGAAATTAAATTTAATTCAAAATCTAAAGTCTTGAAAATTGTTTTTATTTCTTTCGGCTTTTAAACTAACTTATATCTCTACAGCCCACCCCAGTAAGCAAAGACGAAGAAGCGAGCGGGCCATCTGCGGCTGCCGGAACCAGCTCCGGCTCAACAGACAAGGGGGACAACGAAAGCAAAAAGAAACGCTACAGAATTGTGGTGATGGGCGCTGCCAAAGTCGGAAAGACCGCTATCATCAATCAGTTCCTTTACGATTCTTTCACACCTAAATATACGAGGACAGTAGAGGAGATGCATCATGGAGAATACGAGGTCGGTATTTTGTTTTGTATTTAACTAAGGGTAGGATTATGTAATATGCAAGTTTCTTTGATTTTAAATGTAGGTACCATGGAAGTCGTTATTCTTAGATGTAGGGACCTGTGGATTGAAGTTTTTTTTTATCTTTTAAGCAGGATATTCTTCACTGGTAAGGTAACAATTTGTAACGGTGCGAAATCCTGTAGTTTCGTAATGCATTTCTTAATTTCCCCCCTCGTAACTTTAATCATACAAGTCTGGTGAATTTTGACAACATCAGAACTTTATTAAATACTCCATTTAGGTGTTTTGTTTTCTAACAGTGAATGTTCTTTTAAGGAAGCTTGTCTTTTTTTCCTATGAATTTCATTACTCAGTCCCACCGATCAGTGACAGATTTTATGTAGGTAAGGTTTTATCTTATCTCATAACCTTGACTCTCGGCTACCTTATCAAGTTGTGAATTTTTTATTCATTAGATTATTCGGCTAAATTCTTACATTTTTAAAAGTCCTGTTTTTATTTCATAATGAAAATGGCTGGAAAACATGATATGGTAGCAGATATTAATTCGGGTCAATTTGTACTGTTTACATAATAGCTAATAAAATGAATGCTTACAATGGAGGAATTTAAGACTGTGACTTTCCAGGGTACAGTTAAGAAATGGTACTTGAAATTATAATGTATTGATGTTGAGGAATTTAGCATTGTTTTCCAATCAAACTTAACTATGTTGTGTTTATCTCTCTTGTTAATTTCAAGCCCCCTTCAGACAGGGTAAAATCTAACGTGTAGATTAACATTTATTGATACAAGCATTAATTAGAAATTAAATATTAGCCATCTTCCTACTTGTGCAGACGTGACAAGAAACGTTATAATAAATGTAATAAGAGGATGCTCTGGCCAATGATTTAGAATATTTTAAGCAAAACTAAATATAAATTACATCCCGACACAATTTGAAATGCTGAGTAATTAGGCTGGACCTCCAAAATTTATACTTAGACTTTATTTTCATCCCAGCGGTCATTGCCGAGTTAACCCCTTGACAGGAAGCAATTGCTTTTGATATAATTACCGGTAGTGCTTCCTAATCTCTCTTAATCCACAATTGTAAGAATCTCTAAAATAAACAGTAACTAATTTTTGGTTAGTAGTCGAATAAGAAAAATATATATACATGTAATACCATACTATTAGCTCGACTTCAGTACACTCGATTTAGGTTAATCCTTTCATACTCTTATCAAGTAAAAAATGAGAGTTTAGCACTACTATACAAACTAATTTTTTCAGCGTTTAAGTATGTTCTACTTAGACTATAATGAAAGAAATATTTCGGTCAAGATTAGATGGCAATAGAGTCTTATAAAATGGTTGTAATTGTCACATGAAATATTCAGACATGTTATGCGTAATACGATTTAACTTTTTTTTTTTTTTTTTTTTTTTTTTTTTGATTGATCATTGCAAGATGAAACTAGGATTAACGAGACTTTAAACATTCATAAACTAGTTCCCTGACTTTTGATTTTTATCCAATATATGAAAGTTCACCATTATAAAACTGTTAGCATAGCATGAGATCCTTCAATTATTTCATTACAGTTACAGTTGGAACTGTTACAGCAGTTAAATGCATGAAATTGCTTAAATCAACTTAGTATAAAAACTAGTCTGGACACGAGTAGACCTCTCTTAGAATTTCGTATGTTATGCACATTGAAGCTGATTCATGCGAGGATCAGCTGAATTTACTATAAAGGCATCAACAGCTTCATTTATTCAGTTCTGCAGAGTTTTGTTTTAGAGGTTTAAGGTTCATTTGTGACATAAACACGGAAATTTTGAAAAGACATTATTTTCATTCCAATTTTGAATGCTTTTTCTCTTCGTTGCTGCTTTAAGGACATTATGGTAATTATATATTTTTATTTTATTTTCCCACATGAGGTAAATTATATTGATTTCATAATGTTCTTCATCCTGTTTTGCAAATTAGGTTGGTTACTCTCTTTTTCTAACAGCATATTTTATGTATGTATGATTTAGGGTGAGTAAATTTTGTAACTTTTCAAAATGTCGTCCAGTTCTGTCCAAAATAAAATACAGTATTTGAGATGTGTAATGTAAGTTTACAATGCATAGTTATCGAGAATTCATAAAAAAGATTATTTTATTACTGAACTGTGAATAATTTGGAAACAAATGTACTTCATTTTCTATGCTTCCGCCGCTTAAATCAAAGGTTATTGTCTGCAGGGTTTAAAATCGATTGTATTTTGTGACTTGTTAATTCTATCTCTGTTGCTCTTATCATTTTCTGTCATAAGAATGTATAAAGGAAATGAGATGATTAATTTTTCTTCCATCTGTAGATTGTATAGTATTCTAATTTCATAGGTAGTAATCTTACGGTTATGGGGGATTTCCCACCACCACATGCAACATGTAGTTTATATGAAATATCAATAACCCTTTTTGGTGTGAAAGTTCTATGGTCTTGGGGAATATTTTCTTTTGGGGGCGTGTGGTCTAGAGTTCATATTTGTGTAGTCATGTATTTAGGGTGGAAATTAATACCTTTAGGCGAGAATGACCATGAATGGGAGGTAAATCAGTTGTTGTTTGCGGATGATACTGTACTGGTAGCAGACACAGAAGAGAAGCTTGACCGACTAGTGACAGAATTTGGAAGGGTGTGTGAGAGAAGGAAGTTGAGAGTTAATGTGGGTAAGAGTAAGGTTATTAGATGTACGAGAAGGGAAGGTGGTGCAAGGTTGAATGTCATGTTGAATGGAGAGTTACTTGAGGAGGTGGATCAGTTTAAGTACTTGGGGTCTATTGTTGCAGCAAATGGTGGAGTGGAAGCAGATGTACGTCAGAGAGTGAATGAAGGTTGCAAAGTGTTGGGGGCAGTTAAGGGAGTAGTAAAAAATAGAGGGTTGGGCATGAATGTAAAGAGAGTTCTATATGAGAAAGTGATTGTACCAACTGTGATGTATGGATCGGAGTCGTGGGGAATGAAAGTGATGGAGAGACAGAAATTGAATGTGTTTGAGATGAAGTGTCTAAGGAGTATGGCTGGTGTATCTCGATTAGATAGGGTTAGGAACGAAGTGGTGAGGGAGAGAACGGGTGTAAGAAATGAGTTAGCGGCTAGAGTGGATATGAATGTGTTGAGGTGGTTTGGCCATGTTGAGAGAATGGAAAATGGTTGTCTGCTAAAGAAGGTGATGAATGCAAGAGTTGATGGGAGAAGTACAAGAGGAAGGCCAAGGTTTGGGTGGATGGATGGTGTGAAGAAAGCTCTGGGTGATAGGAGGATAGATGTGAGAGAGGCAAGAGAGCGTGCTAGAAATAGGAATGAATGGCGAGCGATTGTGACGCAGTTCCAGTAGGCCCTGCTGCTTCCTCCGGGGCCTTAGATGACCGCGGAGGTAGCAGCAGTAGGGGAGTCAGCATTATGAAGCTTCATCTGTGGTAGAAATGTGGGAGGTTGGGCTGTGGCACCCTAGCAGTACCAGCTGAACTCGGTTGAGTCCCTGATTAGGCTGAAGGAACATAGAGAGTAGAGGTCCCCTTTTTGTTTTGTTTCATTGTTGGTGTCGGCTACCCCCCAAAATTGGGGGAAGTGCCTTGGTATATAGATAGATAGAGCATTTTTTATTGCTTTTAAAAGTCGCCAAGCCAAGCCAGTCCATTTGCTTACTACCTGGTACATCCAGTATACGAGAAGGAAATACCCTTTACTTACAAATCTGTGCATATTTTCACAACAAATTGAATTTTTTCCCTTTTATACAAATATTTAAAGACATGTTACTTTATTTTTGCTTGGGTTTAAGTAAACCAGACAGTTTTGTATGAATAGGTTCGTTTTTATTCAAATCTTCTTAATATTTCTCGTGACCACCAACAATGCAGTACATTATAATACTAGCAGTCCTCATGGTTATCTGTAACAAAGGTGTTTAGTTGTTCATTAATAGGAAATTGAACAAATGTTAATTGTTCATCTTAAATTACAAGAAATTTTCGTACAAGCGAGTGTATTACACAGCTTTGTCACAGCTATATTAGGAATACTCTCTTAATTATATAAGAATTATTTAAATGTTTAAAAAATCCTTTTAGTAGTAATTATTTTGATTTTGATATTTTGTGGTGATTTAATATTAGATAATTGTGTACTTTAGTGGTATTTGTAATATAGAATGAAAAACTGGGATGTTGAAATCGCAGTATTTGCATGAGTAGCCTGCTAATGTTAGTAAAATATTCGAAGTGTTGATTTGTAGTACTGAGCATTCTCTATTCTTCTTTCCTTGCTTGTCTGATGTTTATCATTATTAACATTATTATTATTCTTACTAGCTAAGCTATTCAATAACTAATAATTTCGCTATGCCCCTTCCCGGCCTCAGTTGTAGGACATGTGGCCCCAACAATGTGTCAATTTATGATGCCGTGCATAATTTTTATTTACTAAAATTAATGTATATCTGCATCACCTTTGTCAAAGGCATTGAATTAAGTCTCTCTCTCTCTCTCTCTCTCTCTCTCTCTCTCTCTCTCTCTCTCTCTCTCGGAAGCCTTTTCAGTTTATAATCCAGTCATAATACCTAGCGATGCAATCGCAGTACACAGATTGAAGTGCAGGCGAACTCATGCTTATTTTTGAAAGCAAGTTCTTTGGAATTAATTCAACTGTTACGCAAAAATAAGATTACCCTACGTATTGTCTACTTTGTTAGGTTGTCCTACAATCTGTAGTTTTAAGATGGTTAAACTTTCCTTATAGATCATTCCATTTTTTTTTTTAATTTAGTTATAGTAGGTCAAACCTTTCTCAGTTTCAGTGATAGTCACTTGTTCTTGCAGATAACATTTACTTTTAGAGGCTCATCACATTGTAATAAACCAACAAATATGCATGAAAAATAGAGAATTATAATTTACAAACAATAGAGAATAAATTCAAAGATAAAGCAAATCATGTGATGGTAAATTCTCTCCATGTTATTCAAGCACAACATTGAGTTGATGCAAAGTTTTCCAAGAACTTTGGCTATAAAAGGTCACTTATAAATTGCAATTGATATGCTGAATATAACAGGAACAAGCATTATAAGTTTTAGGACCATATGGAACTAATGTAGGAAGGGTTAAAGCTATGGTTTGTTGGAAAATTTTTAACTTTCTTAATGTAATGAACTTCAGTCTAGATATGGGAAATATTAGACTTTTGTTTGGTTTATAAATTTTCTTTGTCAAGGTTTCTTAAAAAATTACGCAACCTTGCATGTAAATGTTAAAAGGTTATACATTGAAAGCAAAACAGTATAGTCTATCATCTTTTACAATACTGAAGTAAAAGTTAGTTAAAGTGGGATGGCATAATTGAAGAAAGGAAAGGAAAAAAAGATGTATTTTCGAAAAATCTAAAGTCATTGTAGTTAGTGGCCGAAGAAATGCTCAAAAGAACCTTGGATAATGCCTAAAGTGTTGAATTGTTTGGTCGATTAGTATGTCATAGTAATGTTTCTCGAAGTTAACCATGTAATATGTTTTCTTCTGACGCATGTTTAATAGAAAACGCCCTTGTAAGGAAGACTAAAAAAAATGTAGGTAAATTTTCAGCCAGATGCCCCGCTTATCTTGATGTTTTTTAAACGAACTTGTAATTTATAAGTATTAACTAAGAGTGCGTATATACAAACTATTTGTATATAAATTCCTTTAGACTCGTTAAATTAAGCTTAAGCACAAAAAATAAGATTATTATGGGAAATTATTTCATTCCTTAGTTTGGTTGATTCTCTAGTCTTCCCCCAAAAAATCCTGTCTATAAATTTAACTCATTCTAAATAAGTGTTCAGTAACACCAGATCAGAACCTTTGTAAGGGATTTGTAAAGAGAACTTAATGGTTTAAAGAATGTACCCTCATCTACAAAAATCACATTAGTGTACAGAATGTGGAAGGAAGTGCTTGTACAGACATTGGAAGCAATTGTCATAACTTTGCTGCATCTTCTTCTTCTTCTTATGCAACATAATTTTTGGGCATTATGCCAAGAAAAACGACTTTGACTGAATAATGTAGTTTGTCTTTTTTCGTGCAGTAGATATAGCTTGCATTTGTTGCAATAGACATCACTTAATGATTATAATGTTTTTACCCAATTGTGAAAAAAAATTAATTAGTTTTTTCAATAAGAA
This sequence comes from Palaemon carinicauda, assembly GCF_036898095.1. Lineage (NCBI taxonomy): Eukaryota > Metazoa > Arthropoda > Malacostraca > Decapoda > Palaemonidae > Palaemon > Palaemon carinicauda. The sequence continues at coordinate 30,467,935 of NC_090744.1, forward strand.
GTTTTGAATAACTTTTAAAGTATGAACAAAATCTTAATGTCTGTAATCCTGTGGCTTAGTTTAGTTTTCTTGTTATCATGTACTATATTAGTTAATGTGGTGATGTTATGTTCTTGCATTCTTTCATTTTAATGTCTTACAATTTCACGACCTTGTTCATTCTCTCTAGCCAAAAAGAAAGTGCCGTTGAATTTTTTTTTTTTTTAAGGCTCAATGTATTGCCACTTTCCATGTACTAATGCTGTATGTAGTAGACTCAATGTAGCTGAATGTGTTTTGGATACTATGGTTACTTTATTGCTAGAAATGCTCCCAAATATAGGGAACATTTTCAGGAAAAGAACTAAAAATACATCCTACACTAGGTTATTTTGAAACGGCTTAACTCCCAGTTTTCTAATGTTTGAAAGTAAAAAGGAAATCACTTCTGTGTAGCTTAAGGGTATGTCTATCCTTCATGTTATATGGATTGTCATGAATTATAAAAGGCGTACTGTAATGTTGTTGCTAAATTTAGTGATTAGTAGCCTACAGAGCTAGTCCACATTCTCATGACTTTTTGTTCTTGCTTTGATAGCATATATTTTTTTTTATAAGCTCAATCTATTACCACTTTACATGTACTAATGCTGTATGGTATAAGAACAGTACAGCATATCATAACAGCACCAAAGCAGATCTTGAATAATCAACTTCGGCAATTATGTGAACATCTCTATTAGACTAATCTTTAAAATTGTATCAAGCATTTTGTGCTTAAAAAAAAAAAAAAAAAAAACTTGGCAGCTTGAATTTCACATTATATGAACCTAAAATGTATTACCCGACAACATCTAGTTTTGTATATAACTAATTCAATGTGTTTAAGCACATAAGAAACTTGAGTTAATCAAGTCAAGTAGTAGAGAATGTAAACTTGAATTCATTGTTTTAAGAGGTTCCATACAAGTGAAGTTGAGGATGTGTTGAAAGGGGAATTAGGAATTTTATGAAACTTCATTAGAAACCCTATACTCAAGGTTAACAAGTATTATTCATAATTTATGATATATAGGTCTACTTGTGTAGGTAGTCGCATAATCCTTAATGAAATTTATTTATTTAAAGCAGGACGCCATCATGTACAGTATATAATAGATATTTGATAATTGCTAATACTGTGAATCTCAAACATGCATGGTAACAACATAATGACTTACACATTACATTAACTATTGCACTTTATAACTGTTGAAGCTAGTTGTTTATTATGTAGGCAATATACATGACCTTTATGATGTTATAATTTTATAGAAAAAGTTTATATTTAGGTACTAACGATTGTACTGTACTTACTGATAAAAATTAAGTTTCTTTAGACATCACATTCTATTTTGTTTTTTAATTTATCTTCAGTTTCATCCCATGCCCCACTAATGGAAAATAGCACATTATCAATTAAAATATAATGTAGCCTATATTTCATATGAGGTTCATATATCTTTAGAGGTAAACTTGGTGTATAAGAGACCACAGTTGTTCAAGATTCTTATATCCTTGTAAATACAGTAAATTTGAATTAAGTTTTGTATCCCTTTCAGATATGGTAAATTTAAGTCGAAGTTTTAGATCATTGGCTTGAATGATCTATATCCATAAGATTGTTTTTCACATGTAGCGTTTCTCCTTTTCTCGTCCCGCCTGAAGATTTTGGCTTCCATTTGCCATTAACTCGTGTACTTGTGTTGTAATGTACCAGTAGTAGTTAGTAAGCCATATATGTTGTGTAAATATGTAACATTTTACTTGAATTGTCAATGATTAATATTACTTTTTTACAGGTATCGGGGATGTCTCTGACCCTGGATATTTTAGACACCTCTGGATCTTACGAGTTTCCAGCTATGCGTGAATTGTCCATCAATACAGCAGATGCTTTCATACTTGTCTATGCCATCAATGATGCAGAGTCTTTTGATGAGGTATTTGACCCAGAGAGTATTGTAGAGTATGAAAGTTGTGAAAAATATTACATTTATGAAGCATTTCACGTAAGTGGAGGTCTTCATAATCGTGTGATAAGTACCATTTTAACTGTAGTAATCAACATGGTCATAGTTTTCATATTAGACATATTGGAGGTCAATTTTTAGTTATACCATATACTTTGCAACACTTAACATTTCTAAGGTCTTTCAGGTTTTGCCTTTTTATTTATTACTGTACTTAGAGTAGTTTGGGAGCAAAGATAACACAGTAAAGTGACAAAAAATTACTGTATAGATTAAATAATTGGATTGAATTAACCAAAGTACAGTAGTCCCTACATTTGAATTATATTATAAATGGGTACCATCTAGACTGGTGCTGAGGCCAGGGAAGCTATTCAACAGCCATGTGAAACTGGTGAAAAAACTCTGTTGCTCTCTAAAGTAAAAGTTATAAGGGGTTGGAAAAGAGGATGCAAGAAAGTGGGAATGTGAGGTTAAGTAGAAGGTTGAAAAGTAGGCTACAGCTCATTAGAGGAATGCTGCAAAGACCATTGTCTAATGCCCACAAAAAGCACTACATGGCACTAGTCCGTGATGAAGCAGAGTATGAAACATGAAAAACTTAATTAATTCTATTCCAAGAACAGGGAAAGTTTAATTGGTGGTTGGTGAAGTGACTGGTAGTGTCTGGGTTTGAAAGGGGAAGAGTAAGAGAGGGGTAGCTTTATTGCCGAGTGAATGGAGGACAGGTTAAGTAGTTATGAAAGAAGGTATCCTCTTCTTTAGTAGTTATAAAAGGTATCCTCTAAGTTAATGTAGGTAAGGGTTAGGTTGGGTAGGGAATGTTGGGTGTTAGTGCATATGGGCCAGGTTGTGAGAAGAGTGAAGAAGAGCGGAATGATCTCTGGAATAAATTAACTAGGTGTGTAGAAGGAATGATGTAGTGATAGGTGCTGGAGAGGCAGAAAGTGCCATTGGAAGTATGGCTGCTAGGGGAAAATGAGTGTTGGAGTAGAGAAGTATGAAAGATATAGAGAGAAAAATGTGGAAGTAAAATGTAAGGTAGCTGAGGCAAAGAGGGCAGCTGACTGGAGCTGGGGTCAGAGTTTGGGTTGTTTATATGAAGAGAATAAAAAGTTGTTCTGGTAAGAAATGTAGAGTAAGGAAGGGTGTTTCGAGAATTGAAGAGACAGTGAAAGATGGAAATGTAAGGAGAGGAGGCAAGGAAAAGGTGGGTGGAATATTTTGAAAGTTTACTGATTGTTTAGGATAATAAGGAGGCAGATATAATTGCTGATACAGGTGATGAGGTGCCAGTGATGGGAGATGAGAATGAGAGAGGGAGATTACAAGAGAGGAAGTGAAGAGAGCACTAGATGAATGACAGTAGGAAAAGCACCTAGTATGAATGGGGTGTGAGGACTGAGATGTTGAAGGAAATGGGTGTGACTGTACGTAAATGGTTAGTGAGATTGTTTAATGTGTGTTTTATGTTGTCTATGGTACCATTAATGGGACTGGGTGTTTTTGTATACTGTTCCACTGTATTGTGCATGAGTGTTGTAATTCAAGGGGTATTAGTTTGTTGAATGTGGTTGGTAAGTGTATTGTAGAGTACTAATTATAGTAATAGGATTAAGGATAAAACAGAGAATGCAATCTCAGAAGTACAAGGTGGTTTTAGAAGAGGTAGGGGATTATAAATCAGATTTTTACAGCTAGGTAGAAACCGAGAAATATTTAGCAAAAGGCAAGGAGTGTATGTTGTGTTCAAGAATCTGGAGAAAGAGTATGGTAGAGTTGACAGGGAAGCGATGTGGAATGTGATGAGGTTATATGGAATTGCTGGAAGGCTGTTGCAAGCAGTGAAGAGTTTCTACATAGGCAGTAAAGCGTGTGTTAGGATAGGAAATGGCGTGAGCGAGTGGTTTCCAGTGAGAGTGGGGCTGAGACAGGGATATGTGATGTTGTCATGGTTGTTCAATTTGTTTGTTGAAGGAGTGGTGAGAGAGGTGAATGCTCGAGTGCTTGATCGAGGATTGAAACTGATAGATGACTGACCATGAGTGGGAGGTAAATCGGTTGTTGTTTACAGACTGAAGTGAAGCTTGTTCGATTAGTGACAGAGTTTGGAAGGGTATGTAAGAGAAGGAAGATGAGAGTAAATGTGGGTAAGAGCAAGGTTATATGAGATACACGAGAAGGGGAAAGGCAATCCTAGGTTGAATGTCATGTTGAATGGAGAACTTGAAGTATAACAGTACTTGGGGTTTGTTGTTGCAGCAAATGGTGGAGTGGAAGCAGATGTACGTCAGAGTCACTGAAGGATGTAAAGTGTTGGAGGGTAGTGAAGATGGTGGTAAATAAGAGGGGTTTAGGCATGAATGTAAAGAGAATTTTGTATGAGAACGTGATTGTACTAACTGTGATGTATGGATGGGAATTGCGGGGATTGTAAGTGACATAGAGACAGAAATTGAATGCGTTCGAGCTGAAGTGTCTGAGGAGTATGGCTGGTGTATCGCAGTTGGGTAGGGTTTGGAACAAGGTAGTGAGGGTGAGAACGAGTATAAGAGATGATTTAAGCTAAATAGTGTTGAAGTGGTGTGATCATGTAGAGAAAATGGAAAGTGGCTGTCTGCTGAAGAAGGTGATGAATGCAAGAGTTGGTGGGAGAAGTACAAGAGGAAGGCCAAGGTTTGGGTGGGTGGATGGATGGAGTGAAGAAAGCTCTAGGTGATAGGAGAATAGATTTGAGAGAGACAAGGGAGTGTGCTAGAAATAGGAATGAATGGCGAGCGATTGTGCCGCAGTTCCAGTAGGCCCGGCGTCTTCATCTGGTCATCTTGGTGAGCTGGGGTAGCAGCAATAGGGGATCCAACATATGAAATCTAATTTGTGGTGATTAATGGGGGAGGGTGGGCTGTAGCACCCTAGCAATACCAGCCAAACTTGGCTAAATCCCTCATCAGGCGGGGAGGAGCGAAGAGAGGAAAAGTTCGCTTTTGTTCCTTTTTTTTTTTTTTTTAAGTTGGCTATCCCCCAGAATTGGGGAAGTGCCATGGTAAATAGATAATAAATTACAGTGGATTATTTTACATAATACAAACTCTGAACTCTTAATTAAAAAGACTATCACATTCAATTATTCCCCCCCCCCCTTTTGTCCTTGTAAACACAGGAAGGAAATATGATGGCTCAGCCAGGTTTAGGTGGCGCTTTCTCCTTGCTCACCAAATAGCATTTACCATTCTATGCACAAAACCTGGTATAGCTGAAGTTACTCATATTAGGATAAATGAAAAACACACTACATTTTCAATTCATATTGTAACAGTACAGTAGTTGCATTAAAAATTCACTTTTGCCTCTATCTTTTTCTGTTAAATTTTGTTTGTACAAATTATTCTTGAGGACTAACCAAATTTTCCACAAACCCCTCAGAATTCTTAAAAAGGTTGTGGTCAAACAGAAATAAAATGTATAATATTTTACAGGTACGTAACTTGAGAGAAGTAATCCTTAATACTAAGAAGAAAATGGTCCCCATTGTCGTGGTTGGTAATAAGAATGACTTGGAGGATCAACGTGCAGTTCCTACAGAGGCTGCGGAAACCATAGTTCTTCTGAATTGGGAAAACGGATTTCTTGAAGCCAGTGCTAAAGACAATCTTCATGTGCTGCACATATTTAAAGAATTATTAAATCAGGCCAAAATAAGGTACGTAAATATGTGGCAAGGATTCATAAATTTCATGTACAGTAATAGAAAAGGTGACTGACTATTGGATAGCCATTAGTGTCTTTTGCTTGGTAATACAAAAACTACATGCCATTTTAGTATTATCAATTTCTAAATGGGGGAATTTCACCAGCTTCTAAAGGGCAGCGAGGTCATACAGGTAAAATGGTGAATAATTCGGAAGATATTGGTCTGAAAATAAAGATATATAAGATATGTTTAAACAATTAGTTAAAATTTGAGGTAGATGGTCTTAGCATGTTGATAAAATATGTTGAAGTAATAAGTTAAAATTTTAGTTAGATGGTCTTAGCATATTGAAAACTCCAAATTTGAAGAAAAACAAGGTAAAAGGACTAGTTGTTGTACTGTACAGTAAATCTTTTTCTATGAGTCATAATCCAATTTTCATTGTCTATACGCTTCAAGTGTAATACTTTGTCAAGACAAAGTGGAAATGCCAGGCTCCTTTCAGATTTGAATAGCTTACCCAAAATAGTACTTCATAACCAGATTTCATCATTAATATTAGCACAAGTTCACACACTTGCTGCTTGTTTCTTCTTCTTTTAAGAACCATTAGGAACACCACACCCCCTTTAAATGCTTTATTCCTCAGGTATGTGTCTCCACTCTTAAAACTTCTTGGATACATCTGCAAACATTAGCATCTCAAAAGGTGGGGAGTTGTGTAAATTCTTCTGGCAAAATATTTAGTCATTCAGCCTCCTGGAAAGCTTATCACATATGCTGCTACTCTTGTTCATGCCTCTAACACCATTGAAGCGATAACTGGGGAGGACTCTCATGTGGAGTGTTTTTCCAATAAAGATATCCCAGAAGAGATGATCACCTCCGATCTGGAAGTTATCGTTTGAACAGCAGCGCCACCTCTTCTGAGCCTCCTGATGCGATAGTCTAGTGAAGAGATACTTTATCTGCTTGTGTATACAGCATATCAGCATGCCCACATACTTCATGCTCTGCTTGAGCCTGAGACATTACTTTTGCCAATTTATCACATACCTTTAGACTTTAGCTAAAAAGCAACTGCCTCTTAGAAGAGAGGTCAGGAGCAGCTAGTTGAGATTACTATACCATGGAAGATATCTTGTACAAGAGAGCCCAATCTGATACCAGAGTTGAACACTTTAGAGGCAGTGGACCAGTTCAAAGCACATCATTTGGCACACTACTCTGTTGAGGATGAAGCAAAGGTACTTTCTGTAGGACTCATGAAAGGTCATTTGAAAATATGTATCCTTCAGGTCTACTGAAAGCAAAAAAGTCTACTCTCTGATGGTAGCCTGCATGTTACTTGCCATGCTAGACAAAGTTGGTTTTTCAAAACTTTTTCAGCAGCGAAGTCAATGACTATCCAGTCCTCAGTCAATTTCTCCACCAAGAAGAATCCAGTGTAAAACTCCGGAAAACTGTTTCTGACTTGAGCACATTCTTTTCCTGCATCACTTTCTCCTCTTGAGTAGAGTTTTATAAAGACAATTTTGTAGGGTATGTTGGAAATGCCATTTGAATGCAAATGAGGGGAGGATGAAAAACTACAAGGCTGGAAGTAACCCCTAGATGGGGGTGGGATTGATATTAGCCGCCTCTTTAGAAGCAGGACTGCCTTTGGACCTCTCGTCCTCTAGAGACTGGTGATGTCAAGCGTACCTGAGCCTCTAGGGAGTGTGAAAGTGATTGCAGCATGGGGTTACGTGCATGTGCTTTTGTGTGCATATCAGTCAACTGGTGGTAAGGGACTTTGCTCCCTTCCTCCAGTTTCTGGTCACATAAGTGTGTGTGAGCTAAACCAGTTTACAGGCTAACTTGTTCACTCACAAATGTATGAGAGAATTTTATGTGGCCCAAGAGTAAAAAATATTTGATGATGAATCATAGTGCAATTAGCCATAAAGCTGTTAAACAGCCCAAGAATTATATTCCTAATCTCACTCATGTGAGGAAAATCTTGTCACTCATACTTCATTTTCTCTCTCAAGAAAAAAGATCGGCCAAGTGTTCAAGAAAACAGGGAAAGACTGGAATTGCATTCGGGCGTACAGTGTCTGTGCTAGCTTTTGTATGAGGCTAGGCACCAGTAGCGGGGAAGCATAAGCCACCCCGAGATGTCTTCCCCTTTCTGGATTGATTTTTGGTACTGTACTCTCTCTCTCTCTCATGCCCTAAAATGTTAAGATCAGTGAGTCTTTCAATACCCATCGATCAGTCTTCCTGGATTTGGATTACCTCAGATAACCACCTTAAATTTAGAAGTGTTTGAAGGATCTAGCAAAGACAAGGCAATGGGGATGAGGAAGAACTAGTGGAGGAGGATAAGATCCCGTATTTCTAGCCAGATTTCTTAGGGCCAGAGGTCTTGGAATCCAATGCTGATGCACCCGTAATGGAAGTGATAACAGGGCATCTTTCAAAAACTGCAGCAGCACCGCCAGTAGATACCCTTCAGTATCTCCATGGAAGAAGTGGGAATTAGGAAAACACTGCAGGGCCAGCCTTAAGTCCTGCCTAAGACGCTAAGTTTTCTCCAGCGATTCTTCAAAAAAGACAACTCAGGTTAAACTGCCAAGTCCTGTGCCACATGCATAAGACAAGATATGAAATTAATGGGAAAGTTTGCACATGATCCTTTCTCACATTGGTGGCTTGTCTAGAGAACAACAGCAAATCTTTGTACTTTACATTAATTTATCTAGGTTTATCCTAGCTCTCTCTTTGCTCTTCGTCAGTCTGGCCACGATGGGCCCCTAATCTGCCTGGCAAGCCGGGAACAGCACCCACTTCGCTGTCCTCTACTACTTCTGCTTGGCTCAACAGTGTGCGCTCTGTACCACTCTTCTAATGAAGATGAGGCAGAGGACACTTCTTGCCAGCATTCTTTGGGGTTGAGGACGAGCTCTTGAGAATCAACTATGAAGTTAACAAAGGTAGAGACAATCATAATCGGCAACATCACCACCAGCAAGTGTCACATTTTACAACTCCTCCTAGACCACGGAAGAAGCAGATATCCAGAAGACTTAGCGGGGCTAGGCTTTAAAAAAAAAAAACTTTATCCCAATGACAAAGTACCAGTAATAATGCCTGAGGAAGACCAACTGTGTTCAGGTTGTCGTCATCATTATGCCTTGCAAGGCAAGAGAGTATATAATAGACTATGACAGAGTTACGAAGACTTGTCCCCACATTTGCGGGCTATTTTGAAAATGGCTACATGTCCCTTTGTAATTGACACTAATTTATTCTGGTTTACCCACTGCACTCTATTTCTGCCTGCCTGGGGAGCACCTGCAATGCTAACTCCTGGCTGGAATTTCAATGCACTGCTCTGCTACTTCCTGGTGAGGTACAGTGATTGCAATGATTCTGCCTAGGCCCAGCTGGAATGGCTCTTTTCTACTCTGCTCAAACCTGGCCGAGGACATCTTCAGCTTCTTGCCTAGTCAATGACAGGGCCTGCTTCACTCTTCTCTACTCCTGTCTGGACAGGATCGGCATCCACTCTGCTCCTGCCTGGCTGTGAATGGCACCTGCTCTGCTCAGTTCTAAAACTGCCTAGCCAAGGCTGGCACCCACTTTGCTTTGCTCATGTATGTCTGGGAACAAAGTTTACTCCACACAGTTCTACTTCTGTGTGGCCAGGGCTGACATCCACTCTGAATACCTGGCTGAGGGACAGTGCCAACACTGCACTGCATCACTCTGCTTAGATACTCGAACATACAGTAGACGAGGCAGAAGATGAGAAAGAACTAGGAGGGGGGAACATCCTACTATTTGACAGCATTCTTCATGATCAAGGGCTTGAAAAGATGGTGGTCAAAAAGACATTCATGTATTTGGTTACTTAATTTTAAGATACATGCAACGAATGTTAGAAGCTGAAAAAATAAATCTATAATTACACATTTGTAATGTATATAAAATAAAATGGGCTACTATACCTGTGATAGGCCATCTTGCTACATACATGTAGATACACATAAATGACCTTCCTGTGACATGCATGGATTTGGGATATACTTCCTGTGACATGCATGGATTTGGGATATACAGTATACTTATCTATGTATGTACACTGGGATGTGTGCTTATATTTACTGCCAGAGACCTGCATAATAGTACTCATTTGGAGAAATGTAAAATGTGCCCCTGATTAGCCTATCCAAATGTGTGACTCTCATCTGGCTGCTGCTATGTAGCCTGCAATATACATCTTTATGCTATTACTTACAAATAGAGCAAGATATACTATTAACAGTTCCGGTAGCTGTGGCTTCCTTCGCGAGTCTGTTTACCTTTTGCACCTAGGTGGCGTGCATGCCGCTTGCCCGCCAGATTTGACCTGTGTCAGCTGAAAACCACTCATACTGTGACTCAGGTACTCGGGGGTCACCTGCATCTGCGTGGTCTGGTGTTGCCATGAGAGGGTGTTGTGCCTTGTGTTGTGGATGAGTTTGGGCTGGGTTTTTCTCTGGTTGGTGACTAGGTTAACTTGCATTTTGAAGTGTTAGGGACGGACTTGATTATGGTGGACGACCTGACAGGTGTCGGATCTTCGGCTTTGGGTGGTTGTCTCCGTGGAGTTCCTTTTTTGCTGTGTGCCTGGTGGTGTGGGTGACAATTGCCCTGCACGGAGTTATGTGCTCACTATCTGGTGCATGTGTCTGTGCAGAGCTGGCAAGAGATGGGGGTCAAACTTTGATAGTCCGGCAAAGGAATTGGCGATTGTGCAGTGTTGATCGTCCAGATCTGTCTACCTGGACTAAGTATTGGTTATGCTGTCTTGTTTCTATGACCAATACCTGTTCTGTCCCATCTCCCCCTGACATTGCCTGCCTGATTCTGCAGCAGGAGTCTCCTGGTTTCAGAGTCGGCAGCTGCTAGGTGTTGGGTGTCAGTTTGTCTACCTGCCTGGCGAATCGGTAGCACGGGACTTCCTCTTGGTGTTCCCATGTGTCCTGCCATATTGGGTGAACTTCTGAATTGGAAAGACCTGCATCCCTGGCACTATAGGTAGCAGATCCTTGAGGTTTTTTCCGAATATGATCTGGGGTTGTGACATGCCAATTTCCTGGTCTAGTATGTTACTGTATTAGAGTAGGCCTGCTGCTACAGCTTCAGTATCTAAGCTGCCGTACGTATCGGTGTGTGATGTCAGGAAGTGTTTCATGGCCTTGACTGCTGCCTTCGCGCGCCCATTTGATTGGGGACGATTTTCGACGCCCCAGCGCTGTAGTAAGCTCTGGGTCTCTTTTGCAGAGTAATCAGATCCACGTTGGTGCTTAGTTCCTGGGGCGCTCCCAAGGTAGCGAAGTAGTGCAGGTTAGCTTTGCTGAAACCCCTGGCCCCTGCACACAATGTCACAATGTAGGGCCAACTGCTGAATTTGTCGATGATGATCAGGTAGCCAGTGCTTCATTTCGAAGAAATCCACTCCAATGGCCTGAAATGGTTGGGTTGGGACGCTTGGTTATCTAGGTTGTGAAGGTGACATCCCCCAACATGCTTGGAAACAGTTACGTGTGTCTTCGATGTCCTTGGTGTAAGTCCTGGCCAAAACACAGAACCCTGAGCTCTGTTTTGCATTTTGTTGGTTCCTTGGGAGGCAGCGTGTAGAGCTCTCAATATCTCACCCCGTAGTGCCGAGGGTATCAGGATTCTTTTATCCTCATGACGACGCTATCCACTGTCAACGGCCTGTCACGGTACTGCCAATATGGTTGAAGCTCTTCAGTTAGTTCATCCCTTGTAGATGGAAACCCATTTTCAATTAACGGTATCAGAGTTTGCAGGCAGGGGTCTAAAGCAGTGCTACATTTGACTTTTTTTTTTTTTTTTTTTTTTTCCATGAGACAGCTCCGATTGAGTCCGTTGTCGACTGTACCGTTGTCATCAAAGCAGCTTCCGTGTCGACCAAATGGCAATTATAGCCGTTATCACCTCTGATGTGTTTGTCTACAGTGTATTGGGTGAAGGGTTCCTTGGTGTGGCGTCTGCTGCGGGTATGTCTTTCCTGCCACGTGAATGATTTGGTATCTCCTCTTTTAGTGTTCTCAGCTCAACTCGGAAGAGCTTTGGGTTAGGGATGGTGTCTAGTTCTTTGTCCCCTAGAACTTTCATGAGTGGCTTGTGGTCCGTTGCTATTATCAAGTGTTTCCACACCATGGTGATGAATTGGCTGTACTCAAGTGCCCATGCTACGGACAGGGCTTCCCTTAATTGTTACATAACCCTTTTTTGCGTCCTTGAAATATCGCGATTCTCCTATGGTGGTCTTCCAGCCATCTAGGCAACATCCTGGCGTGAGGGCCTCACATGTACAGTGTTTCTGACGCAGACAATACCCAATTCAGACTTTTGATCAATCTGGGTTAAGGCATGTTGGCTTGTCTGGATTGAAGATCTCGACAACCATCTCGATTTTGCGTATAATTGCTGCCTTCGACCTCTGAAATGTGTTCTCGGGTTTTGGGCCCCACTCGGAGTGTACGTTTGGGCTGAGTAGGGGCCTGAATGGTTCCATTTTCTGCCATAGTGTGATACTTGGTTTACTAGTCCGAATCATGCCTGAATGTCTGTGATGTTCTTTGGTCTTGGATAAGTTGCAATTGCATTCAGGTATATTGGTAAGGGTTTTACATCCGTTCCTCCAACATGGAATCCTGCAAAGTCCACCTCTGTAGATGAGAACTGGAACTTAGCTGGGTAGAGAATGACACTGTTCTTCCCGAGTTCCAAGTAATTTATGACAACCACCAGTGTACCTGTAAGTTTGAGTCCCACAATAGGGTGTCCTAGACGCATTTTGTCATTCTTGGCACGTCCTCAATAATCTCATCATATCATTGTGTGTGCATCCTGCAATGCGAGAAAGCCCATGGGCGCAAGACGGTAGCGGAACCCTTTCTGCTCAGTGAGGAAAATTGTCTTGTGTCTGTCCTCTTTGCAGAATATCAGGAGTGAAATCCATTCCATGTGTAGTGATTGTTTTGTATACACTAGGAGGTACTGCTCTGGCTTGCTTAATGGGTGGGATGGTGTGATGTGTTTCTCGAACGTAATGTCGATTTAGGGGCTTTAAGTACACAGTGCAGCGTGGTGTGCCATCTAATTTTTGTGCAAATACCATGTTCCGTAGCCAGGTCACTGGTGAGTTGCATGGTACGGGTTTAATCACACCCAGTCCTACGTCTCTTTCCAGTTGGGCAGCCACCTTTTTTTTTCCAGTGTACCAGTAGGTTTGGGGAATCTCTCTGTCACTGTTGGTTGCGACTGAGGGTAGATGATGCGTATCTCCATGGGTGGCCCGGTCATTGTTGGCAGTGGCATGTGTAGACAAGTGTTGAAGGTTGACGATGCATGTTGTTTCAGTAGCCACGCTTTCATGTTTTTGGTGAACTCTGCTGACGGTTTGAACGGCAGGTTGGCTGGTTGACGGGGAGGTGGAGTGCGACGTGGACATCTGCACTCTGCGAGCGAGTTGTTGCTACGGGACTTCTCTTTGTTTAGGCATACTACAACCCTGCCTGTGGCACCAATCCTGGGGAAATAATGGTCAATGATGCCAAGTTTCATCATAGTTGCTCGGCTGATGTAAAACTTGTTGTCGTTGTCCATAACAAGCACCGTGGCAGTTGTTGTGATAGGCGCTTCTTGCTCATTCTTGCCTGATAGTAAGAGGTGTATGGAGCCGAGCACATTGATTTCCTGGCTGTTGGCTGGAAAGATGCGTCTGTTAGTTGGCTTGAGGTGTCTCTGGTGTAGACCCATCTTCCGTAAGATGGGCAGCCCCATCAGGCACGTCTGAGTCCCAGAGTCAGCGACTGCCATAAAGGATGAGGATTTGTTTGGCATCTTTTTGTTAGTAGCAGCAGGGTTCATCGATATGTGGATGGTAGCACTGAGCGAGGTAAAACTTCGTTTGAGGAGTTCATCCCTGATGCGTACACTATGTTGTCGTCCGCTTCTGTGTCCTCTTATTGCGTGCGCTGGAATAACACCCCTGCTTCAGTACCTGCCGATGATTGCCGCAGCTTCTGTTGCCGTTGGACATTTTCCCTCCAGCATACTAGGCACGACTTTAACTCCTTTACTTTGCTTTTCACTTTTCCAAACTTTGGGGTGAGGCATCCGCACTGGCAAAGAAACTAATGTCATATGGTGTCTCGTTTGTCAGCCTTTTTCGGTGTGGTAGAGGGTGGTGTGTTGTCATTCTTGCTTGTTTTTTGTATGCGCTGGCTGATGCTGATGAGTTTGCACTTAACATGGCCTGGCTAGCTGTTTCCTTGCTGTCGACAAGTGTGACCGTTTCGCTTAGTGTCTTGTTATCGATATCTGGGGTTCCCAAAACGTCTTTTTTATTTCTTCATCTGCAAGTCCGTTTACCAGGATCAACTTCACGATCTCCTGTGTAGTCACTTGTAATCGTCTCTCTGCAGGTGTTGAACTTGCAGGTGCTGGTGATGGTCCATTGATACACATTGGCCACCCCACACAACCTTGCCACATGATGCCTTACAGGTTCACCTGGGGCCTGAGTGGTTTGTAGTAGTGTCGTCCTCCGTAAGCTTGAGGCCACACAGTATTGCCGCTAGTACGTCCACCTTGGTGTTTGTTGCGATGGCGAGGTCCTCTCTGAATAGGGCAGCTTTAAGTTCTGGTTCACAAGTGAGCTGTTGCCTGGTTAGGTGCTTAAGACTTTCCATCGCGAAACATTCCCACCGCCTTTTGAAAGAGGCCCAGTCATCTTCGCCGATGCCTTGCTTCAGCAATGAGCGGTTTCTGGCGTGATGAGTTTTCGTCATGCTTGTTCTTCTGATGTAATTGCATCACCTCAATGACGTAGTCATGGCTGTACTTCCTGCGTTCTTGTCTACAATATTTCTTCGAACATGGTCAATAAGACATTCATGCGATTGGTGACTATTTGAGGTACATGCATCGAATGTTTGAAGCTGAAAAAATAAAAGTATGTAATTACACATTGTAATGGTTATGAAATAAAATGGGCTATTATACCCATGATAGGCCATCCTGCTACATACATTTAGATACACATAAATATGACCTTCCTGTGGCATGCATGGATTTGGGATATGTGCTGTCATACTGCTGTCATACTAATCTATATGTATGTACACTGGGATGCGTGTTTATATTTACTGCCATACCTGCATAAAATTACTCATTGGGAGAGCTGTAAAATGTGCCCCTGATTAGCCTATCCAAATGTGTGACTCTCATCTGGCTGCTATGTAGCCTACAATATACATATAACATATTGCCCCCTCTGAGCTCATAATAACCCACTTTCTTATGCTATTACTTACAAATAGATTAAGATAGTTGTATGATCATTGTAGTATAACAGTTCCGGTAGCTGTGGCTTCCCTCGCGAATCTCTTTATTTCCCTGTTTACCTTTTGCACCCCTAGGTGGCGTGCTTGCTGCTCGCCTGCCAGGTTTGACCTGTCCTAACTCATTATTCCACAGATGCTCCCATGGAAAAACACTCATGGGACTGTTGAAAAACAGCAGCAACAACAAAATCAGGCGCCACACCCTAAGTCTCCTCCTCCTCCATGAGAGAAGTAGGAGACTATTTGACATCTCAGGGCTAGATGCGTAAGCCAAAACTAGCGAGGCGCAAGACCAACTTTGGTTGTATATATTCAACATCGTTATAGAGCCCCTCATACAGCGAGGAAATATTCAAGAAGAAAAGACTAATTGGCAGGGTTGCCTAGGTTTAAACATGTTCCTCCGTAATTGTGACTATCCGGAATATAACTGCATGGCCCTTTGTACAGTTATACACACCAGCTCTGCTTGACCTCCTGGATGATGATAGTACACTGTCCCCACTGCTCTGCTCCTATACATGGCCAGGGGCAGTTCTCACACCACTTTTGATTGGCTTTTATGGTGGCCACTATACTTCTTCCTGCAAGGAATGTGTCTGCTATATTCCTGCATGGCTGGGAACAATGCCCGCTCTACTATTTACTGGCCAGGAAGGATGATCAGCTCCACTCTGATCTTGTCTCCAATGCTCTCCTACCCAGCATAGAACTATTTGTACTCTTGCTTGGTCAGGATTAGCAATGCTACTCGAGCTTTTCTGGGGTTGGTGTTCACTGCTCTACTCTGGCCTGACTGAAAACTGCCTTTTTTTATGCTCCTTTTCTACTAGGCTAGGGATGGCAGTCATTTCTCTGCTCTAGTCCAGCACATCCAGAAATGTGCTTGCTTCATGCTGCTTTGCTTTGGCTGGGTTGGGAATGGTACCTTCTTTATTGTACTTCTGTAGTTCTGATCCATGTTTCTTTTCTACTTCCTGATATGGGATGACACTCGCTACACCTGCCCGGGTGGAAACAGTGCTAGCTCCCTGTTGTTATGCTTTTTGCCTTGCCAGGCTTCTCAACTCCACTCTTCTCTTGCTGCCAGAAACAGTGCCTTACCCCTCCTGCCTGGCTGGGGACTGCATATTCTCAGTTCTGCACGGCTGAGGCTGATGGGCTCTCCACATTGTACTACTCCTGCCTGGCTGTGGATAGGGACCACTACATAGAGTGCTCTGCTACTTCCCGGGAGGGGATGAAGCACACTTTCCCTAGCCGAATGCTGCCCACATCAATCTGCTCGGCTACTAAATGGCTGAGGTCATTGTTAGCTTCTTGCTTGGCCTGTGACAGCATCGTTACGCACTGCATAGTGTCTGCTAATTAAAAATGTCAAAACATATTTCATATATAGACTATTAAAATACTTATGTTAGCCTGTTCAACATAAAAACTTTGCTGCAAGTATGGACTTTCTAAGTTAAACTGATCCAACTCCCTGAATATGAAAATCATTGTTTTGGTCACAGGTGGAATAAAACTAGAATACTGTAAAATTGTGCCTGACTACAAGAAATAATTGCATACTTAGTATTAAGAACAGGATGGTAATGTATGTCCAGAATGAGAAAAATATTATGCAATTTGTATAACAAAAATTAAATGGTGCCGAGATCAAAATATAGATCAGGAAAAGGTAATTTAATGACCATGCTCCCGCCCAACAAATTAAGATGAGATGAAGCTGCTCAAGACCAGTCAGAAGAATAATACTGGAAACAAGGCACAATGAAAAATGTAAAAATAGATTGATCATTGAAAATTTTCAACTTCCTCAATAATCCAAATTTTTTTGTGTAATTAAGAGACAGACCACATGTTTCTCAAAAGTAAATTTGCTATCAAAAATCACACCTAAAAGTTTAAAGGAGTCTTACAGAGTTAAAGAAATGTTATCAATGTTCAGAAGTCAGTTGTCTCTGACCTACTTTACAATAATACTTTTGAGTTTTGTTAAGGTTCAAAATTTCATGTGCACTACTAATTTAGCTGGATCTGTGTATTATGGGATTCAGCAACCCCAGATCTACTTTCAGGATTCTTGTGTAGGCCAAACCACATGTCATGTGTATATAGTATAAAATGCAATGGGCCAAGAACAACCTTCAGGAACACCAGATATCATATTCCTATACTTGCTATGGTGCGCCCATCAGCAACGACAACTCTTTACAATCTATTATTTAAAAAAATTCAACAATGCTGCTAAGAAACAACAGACCCATCCACACTCCCAACTGTTTGAGTTTGAAAACAAAAACCTCATGATTAACACGGTCAAGGCCAATCACATATAAACATCTTAACTTAAATCCAGGGATTCTTTTTACAGCATTGCAGATTATAAGAATGGAATCGCATGTTCCAAGGCCTTTACACAAAACCAAAAAGCATACTAGGGAGCAGATGATTACCTTCCAAAATTATGTAGACTTTTTGCCAAAAGACGTTAAAAAACTACAGGTAAGGAAGTTCTGGAAATTATACAGTTTTCAGCTGGACTTCAGCAACCACAAGCACAATTAATTACACTTGGAATAACATTTCCAATTCTCCAACTAATGCTAAAAAAAACTTCTTGCTAACATGAAGTAAATATAGCTTAAGAGCTGAGAAATATGCAATTTTTTGAATGATTTTAGGTCCAGTGACCACTCCGATTCCAGCGAGTTGTCCTCGAAAGTGCGTCTGCCACTACATTCTGTATTCCCGCAAGATGAACCGCTGACAGATGCCAATGGTTCATTGCCGCCATGGAGAATATTGCTATCATCACATGGTTTATGTGACCCGACTTGGAAGCTCCTCTGTTTATGCAGTGGACTATAACTTCGCTGTCTAGCACCAATCTGATATGTTGCTTCTTGGCTGGAACAAGTTTCTTTAGAGTCAAGAATACTGCCATGGCCTCTAAGACATTGATATGAAGTTGGCGAAATGATATCGACCATAGTCCTTGGACTTTCTTGTACTGGGAGTACCCTCCCCAGCCGGTTAGAGAGGCGTCTGTGTGAATGGCCAGTTTTGGAGGTGGAAATTTTAAAGGAATGGATTTTGCTAGATTTTTTACTTTAGTCCATGGCTGAAGTCTTTTGCGTGTAAACAGCAGAGATGCTATGAAAGGAGTGAAGATGTTGGCGAGGGTGGAGGTAGTGGTAGTAGCAGTCAGTAGTGGATGTAGAACGGCACCTCGTAGTAACGGGGATATTTGAAGAGGAGATATCTAAATGGCACAAGACCTCTGATAGTGGTTTACTTGCCCCAGTTCTATACCGACACCTAATATAGGTGAGCGAGCTGGGTTCATCCCTGGCATTCCTATGCAACTTTTTATACCTTAGAAATTATGCTAAAGGAGCATTTCACTGGGCGGCACAGGTCCCTCGCCCAGAAATAGATTTTTCCTTCGTCAAAATCCCTTTTAGGTGTTTATATAAGCATCAAGTTCTACTGTGTGTTAAGTTCTACTGTGTGTTAAATTCATCACAGTTTAGTTTTAAACTGTTTAGTTTAGCCTCAGGAATGAGGGAGATTAAGTTTCTCATAACTCTGCTTACTCTCAAACACATCGGCCAAAAGGGATGCATTTTCTTTTGGACTGTGAGTGACAAGTTAAAGATGAAGTGTTTCATCTACACCAAAGAGTGCAGATTTAAGGGCCACTAATGTTCCTAGGTTGTACAAGTAAGTGTTTCTTTTATGGTTGAATTTTATTCTTTTTCAGTTGAAGCATGAACTCTCTGAGCAAAAGCTGTGAGCCAAGTATACTTATTCCAGGTCAAATCTGATCTGTTACCCTTCCAAAAATGATAGATCTCCTACTTTAAATAAGAGTGTCTGCAATCATCACTGTACTAGGGTTCGTCTTTTCCTCGTTTTTTTAACACACGAAAAGGGATACACGTGTTAGTTTATGTTGACCAGATTTTCATTCTAAAGAACAGGTTCAACAATTTTGTATAATTGTGACCAATTAATGTTAAAAAATCACTAAGCCATTCCATTCTACTTGAGATTTTATATAAGAAATCTTGCACATCAGGGACAGGCTGCTCAGTCTTCACTACTTATAAAATTAAAGCATTATTAGATGTTCTAACTGGAGAACCAAGCTTATTTGTTATAATGCAAGGGGAGTTGGTATATATTGTAGGTTCAAGCAGTTACCAGAGATCTGTAGAGAATGACTACCTCTGCATATTATCCTGGGATAGACTTCCCACAATTGCAGAAACTAACTAATCAACAGATAAAGGAAGTGTGTGCTATGGGCTTGTTACTAAAAACCCTCACTTTCAAGATCCATATAAAGTGATCCTGGAGATTGTTTACCTGGTCTACAACCTTATTAAGCATGCATCAAACAAAATGTTTTTACACCTTTAAGTGTCTCAAACCGGTCACAATTCTCTTGGAGATGCAGTGGAGCCTACCATAGTACAAAAGTCTAATTACTTAAAAAATAAGTTACTTGAGGGTCCTCCAAATTACAGGAGAACTTTTAGGTCTCAGGATCCTCAAGCAATTTTGTTTCTCAAAAAGAACAAAGGCTTGTCAACTAAATTTAAGGATAATTTTCTTTCCCTAAAATATGAACACAGCCAGGAACAGATAATCACGAGGCATTTGATGGATATGAATATTCAACGAGTTTATGTGCCAGCTGTAGTATATCCAGAACCACACATTACCAAGAGACCCAGGGAGTTACCACATACGCAATCCTCTGGAGAATGGTTGTGGGTCTTTGGCCAGGTTTGGAGTGAGGACTAAACTAGCAATCATTTCCCTTTGTGGCACCCAAACTTTAAAAAACAGCGAGAAGACAGTACATCTGCACCATATCTGAAAAAAAGGATGTTTTCAGTCTTAAGGTACCTTGCCAACAGAGTAATATAATTCCCAGGCAAAAACTCTCCGTTCACATTGTGACTGTAGAAAAATTATCAGTAACTAGAAACCCAACAGGATTTCTTGTTACCAGCCTTTTTGTTTAAGATTTATATGTCTTTGACAAGTGTAAATCAGAGACGGAAGGAAAGGAAACCTTTCTTCCTTTTCACCTTGCCAACATTCCCCACAGACATCATGTCCAGAGGTGAGGTCAGCAACCAAAAACATTGTTTCAGCAGGAAACAATTCATAAATGGGTGGGGAGTTGCTGACACAGCCAGCTTTAGGAATACTTGTGAAAGGCATAAGACCAACTGCATTGCAAGGATGGAGTCACAAGATACAAGTGTTATCTTGGAAACAACTATGTGAGCACTGTTCTTGTGAGATCTAAAGAGTGCCAAAAACTCTTTAGGTCAAAACCATAAATGTAGGCACATATACGGGAGACCCCTTGATAAGCCAAATTATACCTCAACTGGGGTAGAAGATAAAGTCATGTGTCAAGTTATGTTCCGAGTAGGTGATTGAACATTTCCTTCACTTGCCAATTTACTCCCCACAAGCCTAAGCCCTAAAATTACTTGTATGAATTAACAGGAGAAATTTGGGAATGGAGAAACGTGGAACCAAATAGCTCCTTACGCATCAGAGCATTTCCCTTCTGAAGTTTCCTGAGAAAGGATATTACATCTTCCTTCCAAATGTTGTCTCAGGTTTGAAGACCACGACTGACTCTTGTCACTGGGAAAATAATGTAAATTGCTTGCAAAACATGCTGTATGCTAAAGTATAAAAAGAGATTTTAGACAAATTATATTTTCCTCATGTTAAAAAACCCAAAACAAAAAGTGTGCAACAAATTTAAGAGCTAGCAAAGATTGGAGTAGCAGCACATTTAACCTCAATGCAACCAAGTCAAGAGTAGTTTCACTGCCAGGCAGATGGTCAGGACCTTCACCCAGGCTTTTTACCAGATTTTGTATTTACTTTATGGCCATTTCCGCCTACAGTGAACTACCTCTTATAGTAGAGGAAAGGTTTATTTATAGAAATCAATTGCACATAATTTATGAAATGAATCTTGATACAAGTTGTGTGATAAATTTCACACAAAAAAATAAAATTACATTAAAGTGAAAGATTACCCTTAAGGTATTACACAAATTAAGGTATTACAAAAATTAAATCTCAATTATCATGTAATGCCTTTGTAATTAATAAAATTTGGTCTACTTACAAAATAATTGCTTTAATTTCAACAGCTTCCTTCCTGTAAATTTGTTGTTGCTCAATGGCTTAAGTTAAGTTTGAAATGGTAGATAAGGTTTTTTTGCAATCTTTTGGCTCACCTGAAAATATAATTAGCATTTTAAATCATTCCATTTAAAGCAATGAATTATTTTACATAGTTATGAGGACTTATTTCATGGATAAATGTCATGGTGGTTAGCAAATAGAATGTGTAATATAAAATTGTGTACTGTATAGCATTAAAGTAGAACAGTTAAATAGGTAAGTAAATGGAATGCAATCTGAGTAATCCATAGGTTGAAATTTCAAAGGTCATAATCTTCCACAGGTATGCTTTAAGTCCAGCTGTCAAGAGGCGCAGACAATCTATGCCCAATGTTGGAATGCAGATTACCCCATCCCAGTTATCTCATTTGCAACATCTCAAACAAAAGCACAGTGGAAAGAGAAATTCTTGTGTGATTTCGTAAGAATAAAATGTTGGAATTACAAACAAATGACAAATGATCAGTTTACCTGAAAAGCAATAATTGGTTTATTTAAAAGAAAGTTTTTACTGACTTGGGAGGCTTAACTCCTTTGTTCTTGACAATGCCAAAACTGCACTTTTCAAATGAGTTGAAATATTTTCAAGCCAATGAAAAGCAAATTTATGAAAATTATTTTACCAAGTATGGAAGAATTTACAATAACTTAATATGACTTGGTTCAAGGTTACTCTAGTGTTAGAAGTGAAAATTCTTAAATATATAAAGTCAGATGCTGTATTGGAATAAATTATTGTTTAATAGTATTTTCTATACTGTATTTAATTTTCTTACTTTCAAATGCCTGTTTAACATTGAAAATCTTATTAAATACAAATATGATGATTACATAAAACACCTGTCTTGAGCAGAAGCTTTAATTACTGAGGTAATAGGTAAAAAAAAACAACTTTTAAAACTTACTCGTCTAATCTCACTGTCCGTGCCAAAATAACCTTGTGCAATTTCCTCCCTATTCGAGCAATTACATATTCATGGATTATCTCAATGATGTTATTCCCTTGTCTATCCCCCATATCATGCTTACAATTCCACTCTAGTCTTAATCTTTCTCCTAAAAAAAATACGATTTGATATGATGAAGAAATACAAAGTCTAGTTTTAGTATTACAGCATCTCCACCTTTACATTTAAAGGAAATAGTGTGTGTGATAACTGACCACATTATGGTAAAAAATCTTACAAATCAAATTTAGAAGCCTAAATAGCATGCCTAAAAGAAAGTTGGTATAAAAGAAAAAAAAAATCATGAAAGATACCTGGAGTTGACCAGAAGATTTTACAGAGTACAGCAAGAACTATAGTCCATTTCTTTTAGCGATGCATGTTTGCACAGACTCGCGGTGGTGCCCTTTTAGCTCGGAAAAGTTTCCGGATCGCTGATTGGTTGGACAAGATAATTCTAACCAATCAGCGGTCAGGAAACTTTTCCGAGCTAAAAGGGCACCGCCGCGAGTCGGTGCAAATATGCATCGCTAAAAGAAATGGACTATAGTTCACCTGCTTACTAAAATTTATTGGAGAAATCTCGTTTTATAAAATTTTTTGTTGGTACAAGAAACAAATTAATGTACTACCAACTTTACAGAAATTTGACAAGCTCCTATGTTCCCAGGATTGTGAAGGAGGATAACTGTAATATTGGAACCACCACTGCTATTACTAGTCAGGTCATCTGTATGCCTGCTTTCAAATTTTCCAGGTTATGGATATATAATGGAAAGATGCTTAATAAGTCTCTCTGGTATTTTGCATTGCCTATTCTGAAATTATTTCACAAAATGTCGAAGGTATAAAATGCTGGCACACAGGTGACATTCTCAATGAGGCATTTTACTGTCAAGTGATCAGTAATTTCCATATAAAATACTTTGATTAATATGACCTTACAAATATTCCTGTGTGAAATTGAGAGGTTTTAATTAAAAAAAAAAAAAACTTATGCAATTATGTGATATGTTTGCATGTAAATAAGAATAGTAATTATTTACTAGTTTTTAGTTATGCTTAAAACTGCTTGTTACATTGATGATGAACTGAATGCAGAACCACAATCTTTTAATTATTAATATTGTTTAAAGCAAATTTTAAATTCCCAATACGTAAATCTTAGACCTTTGTCATATTGCCAGTAAAATGCCTCTCTGCTTCCTTTGTGTGCATTTTATCTAGAGCTTTAAAGCAAGGAAAGATGTATTCATTGCTTTACCTAATGTCTCTTTCTTGGTACTAAGAAAGTTTCTAATCTTAATTGTACATCAATAATGCTGTGCAGAGAAGCTTTCCTTTCCCTACTGTGAAAAGTAAATAATTACCACAGTAAATTTATCAATAGTTTTATGCAATAATTGGTCATTTTGATGTCAAAGCTCTTTTCCGAAGTACTGTATTACTGTTGCATTATGTAATTTGTTTCATCCAATGGTTTTTACACATATCCTATCCTTGTCTAATGTGCTGTGTGTACGTAGATATGTAATAATTTCCTTAATTTTGCTTTGATAGACTCCATTCTATTCTAGATTATTCAGTCAAAGCTAAAGTATATTAGCTAGGATCGTTTAAATCTTGTTAGTTTAAGCTTTTATTTATTGTATTATTTATAAATTTCTGTGTATGTGAATGCTTTGTTGTAAAATGTTTAGATTTGATATAATTGTTTATTTAATAGTTTTAAAAATTCATAGTTTTTGTTATGTAAGCTCAGAAATTTATATTTATTTTAGCTAATATTATTTAAGATAATTATATAATTATAAGCAAAGTAAGTAATGATTTGATATGTAAACATTTCAGCCATGTTTGTACAGTTTAAAAAGCTAAAATTATATATCTAGAGTGCAAAATCCTTTTATCATCCTCCTGTGTCTATTTAAAAGAGGGTCAATTCAATCTGAATATTTACCAAATAATCCTGCAATTTACAAAAATGGTCATTTCAGTTTCAATAAACAGAGTACTATCCTGGAAATAGGAGTTTTATCGTTTCCAAGCAAGCTCAAAACCAGAGTGCTCTTAAACAAAATACTATATTTTTCCCCATAAGCAATAAAAAGGAGTTCATTCAATATGCTCATAAATAAACAATTTTTATAGGTTTGTAATAGTAATTATTGAAAAAATTACACAGTATAACCCATATCATCAGAAATTAATATAAATCAATAATTTTAACAACAATTTAACTGCATAGAAATTACATGAAAAACTTCTTCCTGGTCTGATGCAAAACTATGAAGCGCATTAGCATTATTTCTCATGCGATTCTGATAAATTCCCTTTACTGCTGTTGTGGCCGTGGAGATGGATGGGCGGATTTAGGCCACACAGTTCATAGTACCTCACTAATTAGCACATTGGGAGGAGATTGTTGCCCTCTGAAATGCCAAGAGCAAATACCATAATCCCACCTGCCAGTGTGCTTATCCGATTGGCTAATATTGATACTACAGCTGGTTTTGTTAGCTAGCTTAATATGCACAGTATGATGTAATATATAAACCGTAATTAATCTACTTGTAAAGGCAAGTTTTTGCTGAACCTCAAATCCTAATTATGCCTAACACTTTAATTTTACATTTTCCTTCTTCTAAAGCTTTTAACTATTTCCCCCTTATACAAAATACTTGATGGATTTTGCCTATCCCGTCCTCTATAAGAAAATTATAGAAAAAAGTTACCTAGGAGCCATGCTCTATTTTTTTCTGAGCTACACCTAGTTTAAAAATTGATTGCACACACCAAAATTAAGATTGTATACAATTACTATATTCATAGACATCTCAACTTATATCAAACATTTAAAGCATAATAATTTTAGACTTGCAGATATGTAATATATATTTCATTACATCAAAGAAATTCTGCACATTGTGGGATAGTGAAGTTCGTAGAGTGTTTGTCCACCAAGAATGAACATATGGAAGGAAATTTTGCTCGCAGATGGATACAATGTTAGTAGAGTATACAGCTTTAAAATTTCATGCTTGTGCATCTATTTACTTGTATTCAGAAATACTCGTAAACAGGTAAACAGATGTATTACTATGTATATTGTAATATAATTAACAGGAGACTCGTGTATTAATAACAATCTATTACATACTAGAAGGTTATCACGATACACATACTGTATTCTTAAAAATTATAAACAAATTACATTACGACAATCACAATTATTTCAATAAATCTTACCCACTATTCATATACTAAATGCTTAAATTGCAAGCTTGTTAATTTTACGGAGTTTATTAGCTCATGTAGTACAGGTAGGTACCTTGATCTTTACAGCATGCGAAAGAATAGTTCTTTTATTTTGCTTTTCCAAACATTTGTGAGACATCAAGTTTGTTGGAGGCAATTACAAACTTCTGCCTACAGTAACTAGCAGAAACATTGAAGGGTGCATGAGTGCCTACCATACCCAAGAAAAAAAAAACAGGAGGAAAACTCAGTAGCAGGAGCCATCACAGAAGGTGTAGGACCTTCAGTAGGCATACCATCCTCATAAATAGGGAGACAAACAATGCAAAGTTAAGGGTTCAAAATATGCATTTCAGCCTTAAAACCCCTTCTGCCAAGCATTTGTTAAGACTGTATTAAATGTGTGACCTCTTAATGGAATCAAAAGCTGACAGATAACAAAATGAGTCTTATGGACTAGTGTATGAACACTATGAACTAGTAAAAAAAAGTCGCAAGAAACTCCTGTTGGAGGGATATAAGAGGTATTAAGCAAGCACAAACACTCATTATAATCAATGAGAGAAAAGTGCAACAGAACCAAATATATATGAAGGTTAATTCTTAATTGTCACAAATAGGTGGTTATTCAAGTCAACAGAGATGTGGTAGGCACAAGAGTAGCCTGAACAGATAACTGGTGTATCAGCCTAAATTAATGTTGCCGGCAGTTGTCAATGAACGGAAGTGAAGGTACCAAACATGCAAAAACGCTAGTTATAGCAAGTCAATCATGTACTGTGCTTGTATTGGTACCTACAAGATAAGTACTATACATACTGTACAGTATATAAAGTAGTACATTAAAATATAGAAGTATGTATGGTACATAATATACTAGTACATGTAATGTGCTAGTATTGTAATACCTGCTCTACAAAATAATATGAAGTGTACTGTATTGTGCAATACAGTCCAGATGGACACAGGAATTCCTAGCACACCCACCTATGAGGAAGGGCACACTGTCACCTTTACTGTACAGGGAATAATCAAACAACTAGTGTAGGCGTGAGAGGGTGCACTTCTTCAGAGCAAGGTGTGCCAAAAATTCTTGTGTCCAACTGTACCTGGGTGGGGATATAATCTATTTCAGGAGTAAGCTTGCAACCCAAGATGGTCGTAAACCAAAACAACTTTTCCCGTAAGTAGTAAATGGAATTTACTGTATTTCACCCTCTCATAAATACACACACACACTATACATTCATGTTATTTAACCAAAATTTGAACCCTTAAGAAAATTAATAATTCACAATATAGAAATGCATTAGTATTGACAAATTAACTAGCACTTTACCTTTGAGAAGAAGCTGGGGATACAAGAGGAAGGAGGAGGGATTGGAGGGCAAAATTCCCTCCATGAAAACTAAGGCCAACACATCTGGAGTTCTCTTTCTTGAACGGTGTTCATCATCACTAACTGAATCACTTCATTTATGTTTTTGGTGCACCCAACTTTCTACAAGGTAGGAGAGTGAGAAGTGCATAAACCATTCTACAATTCTGGAGATCAAGATGCTTTTTTCTCGCTGATCGTGATCTTATGATTCATGCCCTGCCCCTTCAGATACTAGTCATCTTGCGAGAGAATATTCTTCGCATCACCAAGAGGTTGCTCCTTGGTTAATTTTGATTGATGATGATAATGTCATTCTTGTCCAAGAGAGGAATCCTTGTCTGAAGACTGGGTCTGTCGACCTAGAGAAGGGACTGTGGCTCCCAAATTGGAGATTGTGCCTCTTAACGGCAATAAGACTGCGCAAGCAAGGAAAAATAGACTTGTGTCTTTTCCTCCCCTTCCAAGGTGTCTCAACCGCAGAAACTACTCATGGGAGACCAATTAGGCCTACAACTTGCCCAGTTTCATTGATAGTCCAGAGGAATGCGCAGCTTTTAGATCCGCGCACAGGAGACAGCCACAGCCTCCTACTTCCTCCCCAATTCTGCCTAGGTATACAATACGTGGGCCTCTAGGAGAAAGCGTCGTCGCAGGCTTCATTGTTAATGATGGCGAGCATAAAGGCGGATGATCCGTCAAGGGTTGATGCGAATGACTCGCATAATGAACTGGCGAAGTTGTAGGGTTTAGCCTGAGAATTTGCTATGAGATCCCTATTCGGATACAAACAGTCATAGGAATCCAAAGGGCTCACAGGAGGGCAAGGCATATGGGCTTATGAGCGACCTTCTCAACCGGAGAATGGCAAGCTTGTCGGTGCATGCTCAACCTTCGGCGATACAGATGTAGTGAGAGGATTAACCTCAGAGTAGAATAGTCTGTTTTACTAATGAAAATAAAAGGGTTTAAGTCTTTAGGCACCACTTTTTACAACACTTGGTTGTTATCCTTTCTCGTCTCCCCTTAGGAAAATTTGATGGAGCAGCAGGCGGGGCAATAATAGGAGTCAGAAAGTAAGATCTAGGCTTCTTGTCCCACTTTGAAGATGAAGATTTCGAAGAAGGTTAGCTTTCTTCTTTCTACCATGAAATCTTCCTCATTGGGAGAACTAGCACTCCCTACACACAGCACAAGGAGACTACAACAAACAGAGATGGCACCTGCACACTGGACACAAAAGATGAAGATCTACATCCTCAAAACTCTCATACGTTCCATTGACAACAGTCCGTGTATGCATCCATTACATGCTTCACACATAATGAAAAACCTGAGTAGAAGCAATTAACAAAGACAACTTCAGAGGCCACAGAAGTACACATCTGAACAGGTCAACAGCTGAGGATAGAATGACTTGCACTTGGCAACTCAAACGCTGTGCACCATACACTCTGATGGAGGGAGGCTGCCTTATAGACTACTAGAACCATTATTTCCAGCTTGTGCTTGAGTATACACCTTTTAAATGACTGGTTTGTCTAGCTAGGAAAAATTACAAGTTATCTAAATGATGCGGGGTTTTTTGGACACTTCTTTTTTTACACTATGTTCAAGAGAATATTTTTTTTGCCTTTTCTTTATTATTATACTGAAACAGAACATTGTCTAAATAGTTCTTGCTTGCTTTGCTAAAGCCTTAGCTGGATGCATTAACAGAAAATTTTACAGGGTTTCTATGGGTTGCTTACAGAAAATTTTACATGGTTTCCCCGCTTCAATATATCCCATATTTCACTTGGAGTAAGAGGTTTGTCACTTTGACCCTCATCTTCAAGTGGAATATCCTCCACCACCTCTTGTTATTGACTATTGGTCATCAGTTGCTCACTGTGTTCCTCAAGCAGATGGTTGATGTTATCCCTGTCCACCTCTAATCTCATTGTTGCGCCCAATGACAAAATTTCTTCCTCAACTGCCTCCTCCTGCAAAGGGTTGGAACCACTTAATACTACGCTGTGCAATGCATTCATGCTATAGTTTCCTCCATGTAGATAGAGGGTCTTCTTGGTGACCTATTCTTAGTCTTTATCAATGATTTCCAAAGCTATCTTGGGTGAGCTTGGTCCATTCTGAACCTCAAAACCTAGCTGGAACATTCTTTGTGCACAGTCAAAAATTACCTGTCGATCTATGAATTGGAGAATGGAATGATAATTTGTGGCAGGAATTTTATTCTGATTAATTTGAATTCCTCCATCAGGTTATCTTCAATGGCTGGAAGATGTGCAGATGCCTAGTCCATAAGTAACAGGGCTTGGAGTTGGAGGTCCTTACCCCGAAGGTACTTTTGGACCTCTGAACCAAAAACCTGTTACCCCTTCAATAAAATGCGTTACCCCAGCCTTATTGTTTGACCTGCACATACCATTAAGTTGCTGCTTCTGCACCTTGCACTCTCTAAAGGCTTGTGTATTCTCCACATGATACACCAGGAGAGGTATGATTTTGCAATCCCTGCTGGCATTAGTACAGAACAGCTATCTTTTCTGCAGTAAATAAGGATTCTCCTGGACATCATCATCTAAGACATCGGTCTTTTCATTCAGTAATTAATAACTTGCTATGGCATGCAAGACCGAATCCATGAACCTATTAAATTCAGAAATGAATGCCTGTGCTGTCTTGGCATTGGAACTTCCAGACTCACCACGTCACCCCAACACTATGGATGCCCGATCTTTTTTCAGGTTTTCAAAAAATGAAAGTCTTGCTTTGAATGTTCCTTTTAATTGGTCTGCTAAAGCACTTGGCTCATTTTTAGTAAAGGTCAGTATACTAAAACTCTGGTTTTTCACAAATTATGTTCTCTGATATTATACCTCCTACGAACCGTTTCTCATTGAACCACATGAGAAGCAAGCTCTTGCTCTTGATATTACAGTATATAGAAAGCAAGAATCCATTTTTGCAGCATAAATTGCTTAAATTTCTTTTTCTTCCGGGTAGCTAAAATTGTCAACATTTTACGATAGTATATTTATGCCAGGACTGCCACACGTGTACTTTGATGTTTCTCTGTAATTCCTTGTTTCAGCTCTTAAGGTTTTCTTCATCTACTCTTCCTTATTCATCTTGGGGGGGCCATTGTCAAGATGCTGTACTGTATACTGCACTGTTAACTTGACATGAACAATATCAATCTCATTTCAATAAAGAACATGTGGTCACAACTTTACACTCCCAAAAATGCTTGCAGGCTAATATTAGATAATGCTGATATGAGAGAGAGAGAGAGAGAGAGAGAGAGAGAGAGAGAGAGAGAGAGAGAGAGAGAGAGAGAGAGAGAGAGAGAGAGAGAGAGAGAGAGAGAGAGAGAGAGAGAGAGAGTTAAGATCTGAGCAGGGGGGGTTACAAGCAAAGATGAAACTAAAGACATAAAAATCATAACACTGTGTGAATTTTCAGCACATCACATGCTAGTATCGTTAGTACTTTCCCATAAGGGACATTTTTTCTCACTGACCGATACAATACTCTTGTACCAATTTGAAATTTCATGCTAATACACGTTTACTTATACTCCGAGTTAATCATAAATGGAGGTATTACTGTGTTGTATATGTTCAGTATAGTACACAGTATGTAGCCTATAACTTAAAATATAGGGTGTGTAAGATTGTCTCCTCCATTTTTCATATCTGATCGATTCAATAGGTGTGTAAGATTGTCTCCTCTATTTTTCATATCTGATCGATTCCATATAGTAGTGACGATGATTTTTTTTTTTAAATGCCTACACCAATGAAATGATGGAAGATATTGTATGATGGATGACTGTAGACTTCATTATTTTTTCAATCACTTGCCGATATGGCAGAAGGATCATCTGGATCTGCGGCAGTTCCTGAAGTGGAGGAGACCCAGATGGCATTGGATGAAAATGTTAAAGAGGAGCAAACGACATGTTGAAAACAGTAGCAGACTATGCTGAGAGTTGTCACAGAGCAGTGTATCATAGGTCTGGAGTATAAAACATTTATGATAAATGAATCTTCTTTTCCTTTACCTATATACACCCTTTTTCCCTCATTTAGAACTATTGTCTTCCTTTTCACTTCATTATATAGTACATTCTTCAGGCTATACCCATTTAAACTTATTAAACCAGACTTTTTTAGCTTGAAAAGGTGCATGCAGTGAGGTAGTGTCTTGGCTGGTGGACAGCTGAAGTTCATCCAACATGAAATGGAGGAGCAGAGACTTGGCTTTTCCCAGAATGACATACAAGTCAAAGACGATTCCATTACGATGCTGATCCTCGATCTTCAAAAAGAGCATTTTCCGTCACCTCGGTTACAACCTTCACACTGTGTGGGCACTGGCAGCCATGGCAGCACGAATCTTCACCTCATTCCTTTTTAGGTACACCACGGTACTCTCCGTTGACACTGTAAAGTCTTCCTACAGCAACGTACTTTATTCCTTCCTTGCACTTATCAAGGAGTTTAACCTTGTTTTTCAACGTCATGACCTTCCTCTGCTGTTTAGCAGCACTTTTGAAGTCGAAGCAGCTCTTTTTGGGGCCATGATGTCAACAAAGCAAAGACAACTTACTGCTGCACAAAAGATTGAAGTGGGAGATTGATTGATTGAAAGTTTTCTGGCATCCTGACATCTAAGGTCATTGACGCCGATACCATTTACTGTATATGAAAATTAAAAGAGAATTCGATTAAAACCATAAAAATTAAGAAGTCATTAAAATAGTTAAATAGTTTTCAGAAGACCTGCTTCTGAAATAAATCTAAAAATTCCGCTCGCATAGTAAGACACATCATGTCCAAGAATCTTGGCAAGGATAAACCTGCCATCCTCACCTTGAGCCTCAAACAGATATCTATTTCTTAGGTTAGTAAAATTAGGGCATTCGGTCAACAAATGCCTCACTGTTAAAGGTACTAAGCAGTCCTCGCAATACGGTTGGTGTTGGCCCTTCAGCAGAAACTCGTGTGTCAACCGTGTGTGACCAATACGGAGACGACAAAGAGTCGTCTCCCATTTTCGGGGAATCATGTTATACCTCCAAGGTGATATGATATTTGTTACTTCCCTCATTTTATTGCCGTCTTGACTGTCCCAGTGCTGTTGCCATTTATCACAAACCAATTTCTTGATGTAAGGTAGGAGATCGTTACATGGAATGGGATACCTCCTTGGTAACAACTCGGATGCCGCATTCTTCGCCAGTAAATCTGCCTTCTCATTCCCAGACACACCTACATGTGCTGGAACCCAACAAAATCGAACAGTTATACCTTTACGTCCAATAATAAAAAGCCATTCTAAAATCTTTAAAACTAGAGGGTTACTAGAATTAAAAACTTCTAAAGCTTGAAGAACACTCCTTGCATCACTAAAAATTGTAAAATTACCCTCCTTTTCCAAAGCTATTTTCGCAATAGCGGTTAATATGCCATACAGTTCGGCAGTAAATATGGAAGCTGTTAGAGGAAGTGCACCTCTACAATTAAAATCATTACTATGTACTCCAAATCCAACGCCAGCATCAGATTTGGAGCCATCAGTATATATAAAAGTCGATCCCCTATGTTCTTCGACATGTTCCATAAAAAGAGACCTGGATTCTAAGTCAGTCATATTCTTCTTAACTCCAATAAAGTATTTACAAAATGATATGTCAGGTAATTTCCATGGAGGCGTTGATGATACCTTGAATGGAAGTACCTTATTTCTAATTATATCCAGACTATTTAAAAATCGTTTCACCCGAAAGCCATAAGGTTGAGGAGATTTTGGGTGCAACTCAAAGTATGATGCGTGTCTTACAAGGCTTGCAGTCTGAAAGGCTAGAGAGCTAGGGAGTCTTTGCAATCTAAACCAATACCGAAGAATGGAAGACATTCGGTAAAGGTCTAGAGGTAACTCTCCAGCATCAACAAGGAGACTTGGGATAGGCGAGGTTTTAAAAGCTCCAGTAGATAATCTAATACCTGCATGATGTATCGAGTCTAATATTTTTAACCGGCTTGGGGTGGCTGAAGAATATACCTCACAACCATAACTAATTTTGGAAAAAATCAAGGCCTTGTATAATTTTAAAATAGTATTGCGGTCTGCCCCCCATGATGTATGGGACAATACTTTTAAGATATTCAGAGCTTCAACACATTTAACTTTTAGCGCTTTTAGGTGAGAAACCCATGTAAGTCTACAGTCAAATATCAAACCTAAAAATTTGGTTTCCGATACACATGGTATCCGTTGACCTTTAATGTATATATCCGGGTCTGGATGTACTCCCCGGATACGACAAAAATGGACAATGGTAGTTTTACTTGTCGAGAACTTAAATCCATTCATGTCAGCCCACTGGATAATTTTATCAATAGAGAGTTGGATTTTTCTCTCAACCATTGCCATTCTAGTGCCAGCAAATGATATTGAGAGATCATCCACAAATAGTGTTGAGAGAACATCCTGGGGAATGGCTGAGGATATCCCATTAATTGCTAGTGCAAAAAGGGTTACACTCAGCACACTACCCTGAGGAACTCCTTCTTCCTGGCACTTACTCTCTGATAGAGTTTCCCCCACTCTCACTTGAAAAACTCTACGTGAAAGAAATGCCTGAATAAATAGTGGCAGCTCTCCTCTCAATCCCAATTCATGAATGGTTTTAAGAATACCATATCTCCATGTGGTATCATATGCCTTTTCAAGGTCAAAAAATACTGTAACATGGTGCTGTTTGGAAGCAAAGGCTTCACAAATAGAAGACTCAAGTCGTATCAACACATCAGTCGTTGAGTGCATTTTTCGGAATCCACATTGAATCGGTGATAAAATACCTTTCTTTTCAAGGTACCATATCAGCCTTGCATTGACCATCTTCTCCATAATTTTACATAAACAAGATGTCAATGCAATAGGACGATAGTTTGCTGCTAAAAACTTGTCTTTACCGGGTTTTAAAAAGGCTAAAATAATGGCTAGTTCCCAAACACTTGGGTAACTATGATCATGCCATATTCTATTAATAATGCTTAAAATAAATAGCTTTGTATTAAAATGTACATGTTTAATCATTGCATATGGAATTCCATCGGGTCCAGGGGCTGTATCGTTGCAATGAGCAAGTGCGGAATCAAATTCTCTTTCAGTGAAAGGAGAATTATACGACTCTTCCCTTCTTGTTGCAAAATTTAAAATTTTATTTTCTTCAGTGCTCCTATACTGGTGACCAGGGGCTCCTTCACACTTGCTGGATACATTTGAAAAATGATTAGCCAGGGCATTGCTAACTTCATTTGCTTCAGTTACATACTGGCCATTCACCCTCAACACTGGTGGTGGGTTGGGGGTGAATTTGCCAGCTATCTTTTTTACTTTCCTCCACACAGAAGATGCTGGTGTTCTACTGTTAATGGAGGAAACAAAAGACATCCATGACTGGCGCCTTGCTTCTTTCATGGCACGACGGAACTGTGCTCTACATTTCTTGTACATAATTAAATTCTCATCAGTTCGGAGTCTACGCAATCGTGTTAGAGATCTTCTTGTGGCTCTGTGGAGTGCAGTTAGTTCTGAAGACCACCACGGGACTGGTCGTCGTTTGAATAACCCTGTTGTTTTGGGAATTGAATTGACTCCTGCTGTATGAAGAGTTCCATTCAGCAGGTCTATAGCATCATCAATACTTTCAAACTGTTCTGCTCTCCCTTCGATTTCACTTAGCTCGGAAAATTTAACCCAGTCTGCCTTGTCTAGATTCCAACGTGGCGATCTTTGCAAAGGTGGACCCTTGTTGGTGTTTATAATGATTGGTGCATGATCACTAGTATGCCAATCATCTAATGTCCTCCAATCAAAATCAAGAAGGCAGTTAGAGCTTGCAATTGAAAGGTCAATGCATGACAAAGTACCTGTCTGAACATGGAAGTGCGTGGGCTCTCCTGTATTAAGGAGCCCCACATCCTCATTCTCCACAATTGATGAGATAATATTGCCCCTTGTGTTGGCCAAAACATCACCCCATAAAGGATGTCTACCATTCATATCTCCCAGTAAGAGAAAAGGTTGAGGGAGTTGTTGAATAACTTCTGCTAAATCATCATATAAAATATCATCATTTGGAGGTAAGTACAGAGAGCATATTGTATATTTTCTCCCTATATCAATTTGTACAACAACTGCCTGCAGGGTTGTACGTATAGACATAGGTATTTGGGGAACATCTCGACGAATGTACATGAGACTTCCGCCATGGCTCCCTGCTTGTTGATTATATGGTGTTCTATAGCTAACATACTCTCGAGGACTAGGAGTGTTAGAATCAAGCATACTTTCCTGTAGACATACTATTATGGGGGAATGCTCATGAATTAGGAGCTTAAGTTCTTCATATTTCGCCCTCAAACCCTGACAGTTCCATTGCAAAATGGAGGAGAAAACTATGGATTATTTCTGGAAGACGTCTTGGGTGAGGTCTTCCCATTAGCAGTTTTTAATCTAACATTATTACTTGTAGGTTTCTTCAGAGATGGTCTTGTTATGTTGGGTTTTACGTTGGAGTTTTTCTTTGTATCTTTTTTATATATTTGTTGAGGGGGATGGTGGACCTCAACTTGAATTTCTGATTTATTTAAATTGTCTTCTGGTTGATCGCCAACATCAACAGACAAAACATCATATTTATTTGATGTCATAATTCTAGTATTTCTTATGGAAGGGGGTGAGAGAGATGGAGGTCTCTCTCTTTTACGATTAATAGGTTGCAGGTTACCAGGTTTTTGTACCTTCCCCACTACAGGTACACCTGATAACTTGGTGTCAGGTGGAATCTCCATTAAATCAGGCAAGGATATGGCCTGGGAGAGGTTAGTACTATCCTTTGTAATGGGGGACAAAGGTTTGATAGTGGTGGGCAATGTCTTTTTGTTGATACTCAATGATAAATCTTTAGGAGGAGATGTTCTTGTCTTATGCAGCACTTTATCAATAGATTGTGAATTCCTTTTTCGAGAACTACCTACAGTAGTAGGTGGGTGAGATGATTCCCGAGGAACTTTTTCTCCTGTTTTTAATGTTTTTGCATAAGTATTAGATTTATTTAATAATCTCTTGGCATGCCCCACGCTTACATGTTCAATAATTGATTTATTGAGGGCAGCCTCTTCTAACTTATAAAACTGGCAGCTCCTATCATTAGATTTATGATTAGAGTTGCAGTTTAAGCATCTTGCCTCAAGTGTACAATCCCCATGGTAAATTTTGGAGCAAGTATTACAAATTTTTTCATTATTGCAAACTTTGGAAGGATGTCCAAATTTAAAGCAATTATAACATTGCAGTGGCTTCTGCTTAAAAGGTTGAACTCTGATCCTTTCGTTTTCTATGTCTATGTGGAAAGGTACATCAGCATCCTGGAAAGTAAGAACAATCATTGATGTTCCAGGTACTTTATGTACTTTCCACACTGATAGGGGACACATGGCCAATATCTCCTCTTCAGTAAATTCATACAGATCCCTATTAAAAACCACTCCCCTTCCATAGCTAAAGTTTAGATGGGGTTTGATGTCCAATTTTATATCATCATTTACTGTCTTCAAATTAGACAGTATAACAGACTGTGTGTATGACTTGGCCTTTATCAAGAAACTTTTCTTCCCGAATCGAGATATATCTCCAGGTGCGATCGTACCTACCTTCCTCTGAAGAAATTTGCATATCTTGAAATAATTTTCCGTACCTCCCACAGATTGAGCAAGAAGCCACATTGGTGGTTTTGGCTTTCTTTGGGATGGTATATCTGCCTCTATATCTTTATCAGCCCAGTCTGCTGGTCTGTAGACATCCAGATCTTTAGGTGCCCCATCACAAAGAGCACCCTTAACACTCATATTACCTACTTTAATATCAACAATGTTACAGCTTGCATTAAATGCTTCCTCATGACAATTAAATGATAACCAAGATTCCCAATTATCATCTTGAAGTTTCATTCTAATTTCTTTTATTGATCCGTAACACTCAAATATTTTATGTAGCACATCATAATTAGCTTCTAAAGGGATTTGGGTAACGTGCAGGACTTTCAGTTTTCCTGTGTTGCCCAAATTACCCTTTTTCAGAATGTTTAAAGAACAGTCCTTTTTAGTTCCTAGGTCGTCAACGGAGTTTTCTTTAAATGAATTGCCAGAGGTCGTCAACAGTGCCGGGGGCGAGTCAGCATATCCAGGGGAGGTGGGGTCATTTTCACAAGAATCCATCATAAAAAAGAAGAGAGAAGAGTGATTTTTTGAAGTTTGATTTACCTGCTTGAGAACATTAAGGCATCACATGTTGGGAAGGAAATTTACACTCTCCACTACCGGCACAGTGAGAGTATACGTCCCAGATGGTCCACTCCATACCCTACCCGAAGGATAGCATCAAAACAGATATAGAGGCACAGGTGTAAGCTGAACCCGCCTGTTAGGACTGAGACCAAGAAACTATGGAATCATCCTCCCCATATCTGTAATGACGGGCTTCCGGCCAGAAGCCGAGAGTCCTACCCCAAGCATTGGATCCCCCTGGATTCCGAAGACCCAACACTTGGAATAGTTCCGCCAAAAAGGTCCAAACCATCTTCGGGATGGCTGAGATCATCCTATACACTCACATATAGCTTTGAGCACAAACGCCTCCCAACCGCGACACCTTTCACATTCATCAAAGCAGGCAGCAATACCGGATGCATAAACATCCGCCCAAGTGGCAATAACAGATGTAGAAACATCCATGCCATAAATAGAAAAAAAAAAATAATAAACATACATATATATGTAAAAATATACACATATACATATGGAAAATTTTACTCATAGGGTTGGGACAGCATCATGAAAGAAAGTTTATAATATTAGGAGAAGGTTGAAGCAATATAAAGAGGAAGAAAAAGATAAGAAAGAGAGAAATTTAGATTCGAACTGGGGGAGCAATTTCCCCAAGTTCAAGAGCCCTCTTGCCCGTCACCAAGATTCAGCATGGGAATGAAATGCCGTGCTGAAGCTCAATGACTTCATCAAGGCATTCTCTCATTAAGAGGGTTGAAGTGGGAGATACACACCCGAGTTGAGACTATGCGAGAGGAAGGCAGAGTCAGGGAGAGATGGGATGCTGTGCTGTGTGGAGAGGGAAACAACATGAAGCAGGCCCGATGCAAAGGAATGCAGTCGGTTTGAAATTGTTAGTCAGTAAGAGTACTTATTGTGAAACTGCGAACGGGTACATTTTCACTTTGTAGGTTAAAGGGTTCTCTATATTGCAAATACCAAATCTGTGAAGGTGAACCTGCAAATATAGAGGGCTGACCGAATCTGTTTGGGTAAAACCCTGTATATCAAAGACAGACTGTATGTTCAACAATCATCAACCTAATTGCATCACATTCCATCGCTATGTAGTCTTGCCAACTTTAGCATCTCCTTACATCGCCTTCCTTTATAGGGAAGCCTTTGAAGTTATTGACAGCATAGGACAAATTCTTCCGGCAAGCATTAACAGTTTGGGGCTATAAATTGTCCACCACCCTTACAGAAATGACTTCGGCAACTGTGAACACCTTCCAGCAGTGCCTTGTGTTCATACTGTGGTCTGCATATAAACCCATGCTTACAGTACCTTTAAGACCCATAGAGTAGATTAACTTATTATTATTATTACAAGCCAAGCTACAACCCTACTTTGAAATGCAGGATGGTATAAGGCCAAAGGCTCCAACAAGGAAAAATAGCCTAGTTAGAAAAGGAAATAAACTACAGTAGATGTGAAAATAATTAATAAAATATAAGATCAGTAAAAATGTTAAAATAGATCTTCTCATATATAAAGTATGAAGAGATTTGCGTAAGTTTGTTCAACATAACATTTACCGCAAGTTTGAACTTGCGAAATTCCACCAACATAACTGCATGATTGGGAAGATCATTCTGCAATTGTACAGCAGTTTCCTTCTGTTTTTAAAGGTCAATTGAGGGCTCGTTGCTCATTTGCGATAATTGAAAGTGTGTGTGTAATCCTGCAGAGATGTTCCGGAGGAAAGGATATCTACCCCCATAAAGAACAGCAACCTAGCCAGTGAGCTACAGATACGTCATTTTAGAAATGATTGAAGACAAGAGGGAATGATCCCAGTCACCCTTTTAGATTCAGATCTGGATCCCGAGTCATGATCTTCTTGGAAGCTCATCCTATTTAGTCAGCGAGAAGATCTGTTCTTCAGTCCTGACTGATTGGGGGCAATCAATAATTGTTGCTGGAAGAAAATACTCTGTGATCCTGAACCATAATGGGTTCATGGATGAGGATCATCTAGAGGATTAAGCAGGCGTCAAAGTCCACATCTCCGGTAGTCGGCAAGGTCTACTTGATAGACCTGCAGGTCCTAATTATGAGTGCGATTGGAGAGCGAATGGTGTCGAGGAGAAAACGCTCTAGCTATTTCCCGGCGTAATTTTTCTTCTTGTGCGCTGTAGGGCTGTGTCTTGAATTCTGTGGAAGCGTCTAGGAGATGCATGGCACAGAAAGACACGTTTTGTCGACTCTAAGCTTTGGAGTAAAGCACTTCTGGGTGACTTGCTTCGCAAAGTGTTGAGAGGCATTTGTGAAGGGCTTGCGTGGTTCTTCCAAACCCCTGACAGAACACCATAATATAAAATGGAAGAGAAAGAGTAAGGCTTCTTTTACTGTTAGGTTCAAATGTCTCAGGCAACTGGAAAGACACAAACTAAACTGTATCTCCAAAGAGCTTCACTTAAAACTTTGTCACGGGGCATACTTAAAAAAAAAATTGAGATGTGTGGTCATTTCCCTTTAATCTTTAATTTTCTATTTTTAAATGACAAGCCCTTTCTGCATTGTGCAACTGTTAACCTTAACCATATAGGCTACAGAGGTAAGTCTAAATTATAGTACAGTATCTCTCATACCACTAATATTAAGAGAAGTGCCAAAACTGTCACCCTCATCAAAACTGTGACAAGCCATGACAGCAGAAGGTTGTATTAAGGGTAAGAAGTATTCAAAGTTATCCTTAATAAATTCCTAATCACTTGACAGTGGATTTTCACTATCCCTAGTACACTACCACTATCCCCCCAGCCTAATTAATGCATTATTCAGCATATGAATACCAGGGAAGGTTAATTGAAACATTTATATTTATCCAGTATTCATAAATTTACCTACTAGTCTAGCTAGGGGTCTTAAAAACAAAATGATAAAAAAAGATGCCTTAGCAAGCCTCCTGGTGGTGAGATCAAGGTACCAAATAGGCATGTCTAAGTCCATTATAAACCTTATTTTGGGGGGGCCAATAAGCTTTGACTTGAAAGTATATAAAATAAGAATACATACTGAAAGAGCTTTTATGATGAATTTTTTTTAAGGTACTATAAAATATAGTATCCCAGAAATAAGACTTTGTATATGTGTGGAATGGAGAGAGAAAGGGAATCTCTGAAAAATACGATTTTCTATTGATACGACCTATTATAAGATTTCAAACAAATAAATGACAGTAGGAAAACTTTCAAGTCTTACCCCATTAAGCAAGTATCTGATGTAATAATGATGATCAATCTCATATCTAATTCTCATCTACTGCATATTAGGCCATAAACTGAAATAAAAAACACAGATGTAAAATTCTTCTCTTCAAAACTCTAGAGCATCTGAAAATTTTCTTACTCTATTCAAGCCTTGAATACTGTCACATTCAAGACCCAAACACTAGGAACGTGAAAAAACTGTACTGAAATTAAAACAAAAATTAAAGGATTTCTAAATATACAAATCATAAAAAACTTCGGACTTTTCCCGACTATGAAAGAGACATGAATTGCATCAATATATAAAATACTTAATAAACCACCATCAGCAAGACTATTAATGATATGAATTAAGCTCGATTCAAGTTACAGTACTTCAAAATGCAGGAAAGAAAATTAGCACACCCTAATGCACTAACATTAGGCTACATGTTCATTAGAGGATAAGTATATTTGCTTCTAGGATCTGTATATCAAGACATGTCACAATACTTGACCAGTATACCATTACAATATGTTAGTACAGTACTATACTCTTCAACAAAATATGGTATTCATTAAAAATATTTATATAACTCTTAGATTAAAAATCACATTAATCATAGTAGCCTACATTAGTGGTATTCACAAATTTTAAAAACAGTGGCAATACTTTCAATTTGAAAGACAGAGGTTTGCTGGCTGACAAGTAGTACCCCACACACACACACTCACACACATACTTAGTTCCAAAGAGGTTAAGAGCCTTATTTATTTAGCAGTCTGGAACATAGCTGGGAGATTCCAACAAAGAAGATTGTCCATTCTATTGCAAATTATGGTTTTATCAAGGCTATACTTTTAAATTAAATAGGTTTCACAACAAATGAAATTTAAATTCCATTTACAGTACCTTGATTCACAATTTGGGTACATCAAGTTGTCTAATAAAATCCCTATAATTAGCTGGTTGCAAGCTCGTGACCTTTTAGATGAAAATGTAATTAAATGACCATTCTCGCCTTTAAGTAAAGAAAAAAGACTTTAGACTGAACAGGTCTTGAAGGCTGTCATGAAAAGGAAAGGTGGACTGATATGAAGCAGCAGTAACTGCGCCTATCCTCGATTGACACAGGTATTAGACATTTTACTTTTTGTACATGTTCAAATAGACCAAGTTCTAGTCATATAAGGGACCCTTAATGGAAAGGGGAAAAAATGTTAAATAACCTGGGTACAGCACATGCATATCGGGTAACAGAATCATAGCCTCCCATAATGTTGGGGCCAGAAGAGGAAATAGTTTACTGACTTCCACAGGCAGTGATTATTCCCAAAGTTGTACAGTGCTTGATGCCAGGTCATCATGATAACACAATGTCTTGGAGGTGGACTTATGGAAAAGATTCTGTGCCAATGTCAAGAATCCCTTTGTAAAACTTGACTGGTATTTGATAAAATTTTGCATCAACCATCATTCTCCTCCTTTTAGTGTAAGTTTCCTGGATCTGAATGGACCGCCTTGAACAATACGTTCCATAGGATTTCATCGTAAGGATCACTTTGAACACAATAATTATTTGGCAATGCAATGGCCACAATGTAAATATAACTCATCAGAATGATCAGGAAGAGAGGGGATTCAGAAAAGTCTCACAAGGTAGAATAGGTAGTACTTCAGAGATGCTTCTTTTATAAGAACATTATCTATATCTAGTCATTAGTAGACTAGATTGGTCCCTTATATTAGAACTCTTAAATGAAAAGTAACCTTCCTTATAGCAGAATTCATAAAAAACTTACCCTGATGGCCCAGAAATTGGAAATGCAAGAGTGCACCCAGAAAGAATATTACACCGAGCTAACGCATAAATGTACTTCCTATCATAAAACAATAAGAAAATCTTTCTGTATACACTAAATATTATGTAATGAGGTTGAAGACGGGCACCTTCATTTTGCTTCCAGACAAGTGGAAAGAAATTCAACTATTCTCATATTATTCATCTTACAGTCAATAAAAACATCTTTGCACAGAATTATAGCTTGTCCTATATACCCCCGGGTTGACTTCAATAAATAATAGTTCAAACATGATTATCTAGAACTAATTTAGGTACTACCTGGCAGTACAAATTAATTTTTCCTTCAATGACTTTCATGCAAAACCATGTTAGTTTTATTAAAGTCAACCTGCAGTCTTGTACACAACAGTTTTCAAGTTA
This sequence comes from Palaemon carinicauda, assembly GCF_036898095.1. NCBI lineage: Eukaryota > Metazoa > Arthropoda > Malacostraca > Decapoda > Palaemonidae > Palaemon > Palaemon carinicauda. The sequence goes on from NC_090744.1 coordinate 30,510,673, forward strand.
AATAGGCTATACAGGATTAAATAAATGGCCAATGTCTTATAAGCATAATGTAATTAATTTACCCCTACTTTAAAAATGGATAGTATTTTAGTTACATGCATATTTACCAACTGAAATAAAACATTTTTTTTATGGCATAAACCTCTTCCACCAATGTGACAGCATAAGCACAATGTTGGATGTTCTTAATTTAAGTAGAGGATTGTGCAACACGGGTGTCTTAATGCCCATACTGGGCTTTACCCAAGGTCTATATATACCGTGGCTTTACCGTACAATCTGAACGAACAAGTGTCATAATAGTCACCAACAACTGCCAGATTCCCTTAGAGTTATTAGAGCACCTGTCTTGATAACCCACTAATTTCCCATACTAAATGTGTCATGAAAAATTCCAGTCAAGATATTCTGCCATAACACCGCCCCCCGCCCCCCCCCCCCCCCAAAAAAAAAAAAAAATTGTTCTTACAGAAAGTGTTAATGTGTAAGGAGTCACAAATGGTCAAGAGTCCATTGTCGGTATCTCTTCTATTGGTACCTAGATAAAGCCAGCCTTTGATATGTTATCCCAAGCCTAAATAGTACTACTACTTTGGGTGTTAGACTAGTGGTCGAGAACTTTGCCCAGAAATGATCGAAATGTATATTTCCGAAACGAAGCACAAACCCTAATGACGTAAAGTAGACGAGAATGCAAGATGTGGCCCCCTGTCCATATGGAAAGTAAGATAATGTGATTGGTGAGACATTCTAGAAACTGTCATAATTCTGCTGTTTCCAATTCATAGGAATACAGTAAATTCCAGTAATATTTCTCCTTGTTGTATAGATCAGATATGTATCCTTTACTAAACAGAGATCAATAGATAATTTGGAGTTCCTTGTATATCTATAAGCACACAACCCTGCAGACCTTGCCGAGCCAAACTGAACAATGCGGACTAAGATGATCTTGGGAAACGAGTAATGCATTTGCTGTTTATTCCCTTTTATTGAAAATAACATGGGAAGAAAAGAATGGTATTTGGGAAAGGCTAATCAGATGCATTGACAGATGATCCATGGTCAGAGAAGATACTTGTAGGAGCAGATCTTAATAGGGGAAGGACATCAGTAAGGAGAAGCAGAACGTTAATTCTGATGAAGAGATGTTGATAAACAAGTATTTAAGCTAAAATACAAACATATTTTTCTACGGTTAAGAATAGACACCATAAAAAAGAACAGCATTATTACAACAAGTATCATGAAATAGTAATTATAGAATAAAAAGTGGTCTCTGAAGATTCATCTTTCTGCTTTAACTTTATTTATCTTTAGTTTTATTTATAATTTATTTTCACGATTTATTTCAGTTAACCTTGTGCTTCCGTTTTCCAATTAATTTTTTTCATAGATCATTCACCCTTCGATGCTCGGATTCAAGATTTTCAAGGCATGTTGTATAGTACCTGTTTCCTTAAGCATTGTATTCTAGGATGAACTATTAACTTATCTTAAATGTAAAGTGTACATCAGAATCTATATTTTATTTGCATCTCTCTACCTAATTCAGTGTGACACTAAGAATTTTAATGTCGTCAGTCACAGCCTCTCCAATTTTTTTTTTCTTTTTTTAAGATCATATACTTTTCATCATTTACAGCAACACAAACACCATATGATCTACAAGTGGAAAAATTATTGGAAAATTCTATTCCCATGTAAAATAGTATGAAAAATATCAGTATTTTCTAAAAACAGTACTTGGCACAGGAATACAACGTTGGTTGCGCGCGCGCGCGCGCGCGAGAGAGAGAGAGAGAGAGAGAGAGAGAGAGAGAGAGAGAGAGAGAGCACTTCAATGACTGTCTGCATGACATCGCATTAGAAGTAACGCCAATTATCTTTGTTTCACAACCAGCCAAGAGTATTACCCCCAGTATTTTTTATACCTCTCAGAGAAAGCCACGTAATATAAAAATACTTCTTTAACTTGAACAATTACAATTTTGAAATTAAAATATATACATACAATTTTGCAACTTCGAGATGAAACTAATCAAACAACCAGAATCTCTCATCTTTTTCAAGCCAGCGTGAAAATTCTTATCGCCAAAGGAAGCGATCTTACATTGGTTAAAAACCAAAGGTTAGAATCAATCCACGATTTATTGGTAAATGTACGATAGTAGATGCCTGAATTCTATTAAATTGAAACCATCCCATCATTTGGAAATCGTTTATTGATGAACAAACGAAAAGGAATAAAAATCTAATTGTATCTTCAAGTTTTTTGAGTTTACGATCTACAGTCTTCCTATAATTCCTGTCACTAAATTCCCGAATAACATTACCATATTAAACATACATTAACACTTTCTTACACTACATAAAAACAAATGTTCATAGTTAAGAAACAGAAAAAAAAGTCACCGGAGTATCAAATAACAAAAGCAGAGGGTTAAATCTAGTCCTATTGTTGAATGAATCTAACAAGATATAAATAAATCAGCACATCCTTCCTTTGTTTGGATTCCTTTGTCTAATGTACGCAAATACGGATATTCCTGAGCAGCTACATATTCCATACAGCGAGATTATAAACAAGACAGTTTTTAAAAAAATACTCTAAACTACTTAATTACTGATATAGCGATGTTCAATCAAGTCTGTGCATACAAGCACGTGACGCTACGTAATCACAAAGGTGTGTTCGAGTGGCCGCTTATTTATGGACCAGCACTCGGTCATGTGTTACGTTTTAATCAACAACCTTCAGATAAAAATTTCCGGTATTAACCTTATAATTCTCTCTCTCTCTCTCTCTCTCTCTCTCTCTCTCTCTCTCTCTCTCTCTCTCTCTCTCTCTCTCTCTCCCTCTCTCTCTCTCTCTCTCTCTTTCAAATTTCATTGAAGATTACTTTCTTTTTAAATACATAAATCAGAAGTTTGACCCAATTACAACACACACACAATATATATATATATATATATATATATATATATATATATATATATATATATATATATATATATATATATATATATATATATATATATATAATAT
>NC_090744.1:30521221-30536221 GCF_036898095.1 Palaemon carinicauda
AGTATTCAGTTAGGAATATTACATAGCATAGGTGAGTATATAATATGGATTGAACCAATTATCTTCATCGTTTTTATAAAGAAAAAGGGGATAATGAAACTATGACAACCATGTATTTCATAGTATAAGTAGGAGCGGATTGAGACGCACAAGTAAATAAAATAGAAATCTTATTTCACAATTGCAGAATATGGTAAATAACTGCAATAAAGGATGTAAAGGTAATTTACAATAAATTATAATGTACATAGTAATGAAAGACTTCGCTCTTGAATCTGAAAGAAAATTTCAAATTATTAGAAAGCACAGGTTCCAGAGGAACATTAGTCTTTAAGAGAAAAAACACATCATGCACTAGGCATACGGCACTCATGTGACGACTATGACATTTCACCTGAGAGAAGAACAGTCTATAAAAAACACTAAGTGTCTCCGAATTCACTACGTATCACACGAGGGTCAACATAGGCACCCGAGGAGTTAGAGTCCCAGGTAACTCACTGTTCTATGCAGAGTTAGGTGCAGGTTTCATAACACTACCTGCGGCTACCACAAAATGTTTGACTTCATGCACTTGTTTTGCGTAATGCTTGAAGAAAACACGCGAGGATTTCCAGCCCGTGAAACTCTTGAGGCTTTCGAAATCCATGCTCTGAAAGAAATTCAGAGACGATGCGACTTTTCTAGGATCATGACCTGCGGGTGTACTGTCAGGATCCGCTCTGCGAATGAAGTAGGTGATTTTCGCTTTTAGTTGTTTCAGTGACAGGTCGCTACCCGATGTTTCTCCTTTGAAGAGTTGGCCTCCACCAAAGGCAGAAATTCTACGAAGATAGACCTTGAGGCTCTCTACTGGGCATAGAGAGGCATCTTCTTTCAGGGCGCAGATTCTCCAAGGGCCCCATCTTTTGGTGGGTAGTTCGTTTTTAGCGAGAAACGTCGGATCCGGGAAGAGGGTAAGTCTCCTAAGTCTGTAAACAGGATGTGACCCTCGTCCCTTGATAATGCCACTATTTCGCTGACTCTGGCTCCTGAAGCAAGAGCAAAAAGAAATATAACCTTTTGAGTCAGATCCTTGAGAGGGCACGAATTGTTGTCTAAATTGGAGGCAAAATGGAGCACCTTGTCCAGGGACCAGGAGATAGGTTTTGGTGGGGGTGCTGGGCGTAGACGAGCACATGCCTTCGGTAGTTTATTGAAGATGTCGCTGGACAGATCAATCTGGAAGGCGTACAGTAGTGGTCTAGTCAAGGCCGATTTGCAGGTAGAAATCGTGTTGGCTGCTAAGCCCTGTCCATGAAGGTGAATGAAGAAGGACATGCAAAAATCGATGGTGATTTCCGTAGGATTTTTCGCCTTGACGAATGAGACCCATTTTCTCCAGGATGATTCGTATTGCCGTCGTGTGGATTCGGTCTTGTATTCCTCGAGGAAGTCCAGACTTTTCTTCGAGATCCCAAACCTTTTCTTCGCGGCTAGGGAGAGAAAATCATGTGATGAAGGTCCCTGACTTTTGATGATGAAGCGAAGACAGTCGACTTCTGTACTTGCTGGGAGAGAACTGGGCCCGGGAGAGGGATCAGCGTGGGTTGTAGCTCCAGGACTAAGGGGTACCAGTTGCTCCGGGGCCACTTGGGAGCCACTAGGGACGCTGTTCCTTTGAAGGTTCTCAGTTTGGAGAGGACTTTTAGCAGAAGGTTGGTGGGAGGGAACAGGTAGATCCTGGACCATCTGTTCCAATCCAGTGACATGGCATCAACTGCTTCTGCCTTGGGGTCCTCGTACTGGCCACATATCGAGGAAGTTGATTGTTGTCGCTCGTTGCGAAGAGATCGATCTGAAGTTCTGGGACTTGGTGAGAGATGAAGGAGAACGATCTTGTGTCTAGAGACCATTCCGACTCTATCGGGCTTGTTCGGGATAGAGCGTCCGCCGTCACGTTGCGGAATCCTTGTAGATGAACTGCAGACAGGTGCCATTTCCTCTTCTCTGCCAGACGGAAGATTGGTAGAAGCACCTGATTTATCTGGGGCGATCTTGAGCCTTGGCGATTGAGACATCGAACTACCACCGAGTTGTCCAGGGTCAGACGAATATGGATCGAGGGAGGCGGGGAGAGTTTCTTCAGAGTTAGAAGGACTGCCATGGCCTCCAAGATGTTGATGTGAAACGTCTTGAATAGGGGAGACCACGTTCCTTGAACCTGTTTTTGGTGGGAGTGACCTCCCCAACCCTCCAGCGAAACGTCCGTGTGGATGTTGATTGATGGAGGTGGGTGTTGAAGAGGGATGGACCTTTTCAGGGCCTTTGCTTCCGACCACGGCTTTAGGAGTAACCAAAGTCTGTTTGGGAGCCGTCTCTTGAGATCTCTTCGAGCGATGGATGCGGAACGTCTCCAGACTCCCGCAGCATCCTTTAGCTGTGCACGTAGCACTGGGTTTGTCACTGAGGCGAACTGTAGAGAGCCTAAAACTCGTTCCTGCTGACGTCTTGAGATCCGTTTGGATTTCAGCAGTCTCTTGACAGACCCTGCTATTTCCTTCCTTTTCTTCTAGGGGATGGAAAGGCGGTGTGACTGAAGGTTCCACTGGATTCCTAACCATTGGAACTTCTGAGCTGGAGAGAGGCGAGATTTCTTTGTTTATCTTGAATCCCAGGTGTTCTAGGAACTGGGTAATGAATGATTTAAAGTTTTCAGGCATCCTGACATCTAAGGTCATTGACGCCGGTAACATTTAATTTATGTATACAAAAGTAAAAAATGAAATAAAATAAAAAGTTAAAGAGTATTCAATTAAAAACATAAAAATTGAATGTCATAAAAGTTAAATATTTTTCAGAAGACCTGCTTCTGAAAGAAATCTAAAAATGCCACTTGCATGGTAGGACACATCATTTCCAAGAATCTTGGCAAGGATGAACCTGCCACCCTCACCTCGAGCCTCAAACAAATATCTATTCCGTAAGAGGTTATAATTGGGGCATTCGGTCAACAAATGCTTTACTGTTAGAGGTACTAAACAGTTGTCACAATACGGTTGGTGTTGGCCCTTCAGCAGAAACTCATGTGTCAACCGAGTGTGACCAATACGGAGACGACAAAAGAGACGTCTCCCATTTTCGGGGCATCATATTATACCTCCAAGGAGATATGTCATTTGTTACTTCCCTCATTTTATTGCCATCTTGACTATCCCATTGCTGTTGCCATTTATTGCAAACCAATTTCTTGATGTCAGGTAAGAAATCATTACAGGGAATGGGATACCTTCTTGGCAGCAACTCGGATGCAGCCTCCTTAGCCAGTGAATCTGCCTTCTCATTCCCAGACACACCTACATGTGCTGGAACCCAACAAAATTGAACTGTTATACCTCTCCGTCCAATAAGGAAAAGCCATTCTAAAATCTTTAAAACTAGAGGGTTATTAGAATTAAAAACTTCCATAGCTTGAAGGACACTCCTTGCATCACTAAAAATTGTAAAATTACCCTCCTTCTCCAACGCTATTTTCTCAATAGCGGTTAATATGCCATACAGTTCGGCAGTAAATATGGAAGCGGTCAGAGGAAGTGCACCTCTACAATTAAAACCATTACTATGTACTCCAAATCCAACGCCAGCATCAGATTTGGAGCCATCAGTATAGATAAAAGTTGATCCTCTATGTTCTTTAACATGTTCATTAAAAAGAGACCTGGCTTCTATGTCTGACATATTCTTCTTATCTCCAATAAAATATTTACAAAAAGATATCTCTGGTAACTTCCATGGAGGCGTTGATGATACCTTGAATGGAAGTACCTTATTTCTAATTATATCCAGACTATTTAATAATCGTTTCACCCGAAAGCCATAAGGTTGAGGAGATTTTGGGTGCAACTCAAAGTATGAAGAGTGTCTTACAAGGCTTGCAGTCTGAAAGGCTAGAGAGTTAGGGAGTCTTTGCAATCTAAACCAATACCGAAGAATGGAAGACATTCGATAAAGGTCTAGAGGTAACTCTCCAGCATCAACAAGGAGACTTGGGATAGGCGAGGTTTTAAAAGCTCCAGTAGACAATCTAATACCTGCATGATGTATCGAATCTAATACTTTTAACTGGCTTGGGGTGGCTGAAGAATATACCTGACAACCATAACTAATTTTGGAAAAAATCAAGGCCTTGTATAATTTTAAAATAGTATTGCGGTCTGCCCCCCATGATGTATGGGACAATACTTTTAAGATATTCAGAGCTTCAACACATTTAGCTTTTAGCGCTTTTAGGTGAGAAACCCATTAAGTTTACAGTCAAATATCAAACCTAAAAATTTGGTTTCCGATACACATGGTATCCGTTGACCTTTAATGTATATATCCGGGTCTGGATGTACTCCCCGGATACGACAAAAATGGACAATGGTTGTTTTACTTGTCGAGAACTTAAATCCATTCATGTCAGCCCACTGGATAATTTTATCGATAGAGAGTTGGATTTTTCTCTCAACCATTGCCATTCTAGTGCCAGCAAATGATATTGAGAGATCATCCACAAATAATGTTGAGAGAACATCCTGGGGAATGGCTGAGGATATCCCATTAATTGCTAGTGCAAAAAGGGTTACACTCAGCACACTACCCTGAGGAACTCCTCCTTCCTGGCACTTACTCTCTGATAGAGTTTCCCCCACTCTCACTTGAAAAACTCTACGTGAAAGAAATGCCTGAATAAATAGTGGCAGCTCCCCTCTCAATCCCAATTCATGAATGGTTTTAAGAATACCATATCTCCATGTGGTATCATATGCCTTTTCAAGGTCAAAAAATACTGTAACATGGTGCTGTTTGGAAGCAAAGGCTTCACAAATAGAAGACTCAAGTCGTATCAACACATCAGTCGTTGAGTGCATTTTTCGGAATCCACATTGAATCGGTGATAAAATACCTTTCTTTTCAAGGTACCATATCAGCCTTGCATTGACCATCTTCTCCATGATTTTACATAAACAAGATGTCAATGCAATAGGACGATAGTTTGCTGCTAAAAGTCTTTACCGGGTTTTAAAAAAGCTAAAATAATGGCTAGTTCCCAAACACTTGGGTAACTATGATCATGCCATATTCTATTAATAATGCTTAAAATAAATAGCTTTGTATTAAAATGGACATGTTTAATCATTGCATATGGAATTCCATCGGGTCCAGGGGCTGTATCGTTGCAATGAGCAAGTGCGGAATCAAATTCTCTTTCAGTGAAAGGAGAATTATACGACTCTTCCCTTCTTGTTGCAAAATTTAAAATTTTCTTTTCTTCAGTGCTCCTATACTGGTGACCAGGGGCTCCTTCCCACTTGCTGGATACATTTGAAAAATGATTAGCCAGGGCACTGCTAACTTCATTTGCTTCAGTTACATACTGGCCATTCACCTTCAACACTGGTGGTGGGTTGGGGGTGAATTTGCCAGCTATCTTTTTTACTTTCCTCCACACAGAAGATGGTGGTGTTCTACTGTTAATGGAGGAAACAAAAGACATCCATGACTGGCGCCTTGCTTCTTTCATGGCACGACGGAACTGTGCTCTACATTTCTTGTACATAGTTAAATTCTCATCAGTTCTGCGTCTACGCAATCGTGTTAGAGATCTTCTTGTGGCTCTGTGGAGTGCAGTTAGTTCTGAAGACCACCACGGGACTGGTCGTCGTTTAAATAACCCTGTTGTTTTGGGAATTGAATTGACTCCTGCTGTATGAAGAGTTCCATTCAGTAGGTCTATGGCATCATCAACACTTTCAAACTGTTCTGCTCTCCCTTCGATTTCGCTTAGCTCGGAAAATTTAACCCAGTCTGCCTTGTCTAGATTCCAACGTGGCGATCTTTGCAAAGGCGGACCCTTGTTGGTGTTTATAATGATTGGTGCATGATCACTAGTATGCCAATCATCTAATGTCCTCCAATCAAAATCAAGAAGGCAGTTTGAGCTTGCAATTGAAAGGTCAATGCATGACAAAGTACCTGTCTGAACATGGAAGTGTGTGGGCTCTCCTGTATTAAGGAGTCCCACATCCTCATTCTCCACAATTGATGAGATAATATTGCCCCTTGTGTTTGCTAAAATATCACCCCATAAAGGATGTCTACCATTCATATCTCCCAGTAAGAGAAAAGGTTGAGGGAGTTGTTGAATGATCTCTGCTAAATCATCATATAAAATATTATCATTTGGAGGTAAGTACAGAGAGCATATTGTATATTTTCTCCCTATATCAATTTGTACAACAACTGCCTGCAGGGTTGTACGTATAGACATGGGTATTTGGGGAACATCTCGACGAATGTACATGAGACTTCCGCCATGGCTCCCTGCTTGTTGATTATATGGTGTTCTATAGCTAACATACTCTCGAGGACTAGGAGTGTTAGAATCAAGCATACTTTCCTGTAGACATACAATTATGGGGGAATGCTCATGAATTAGGAGCTTAAGTTCTTCATATTTCGCCCTCAAACCCTGACAGTTCCATTGCAAAATGGAGGAGAAAACTATGGATTATTTCTGGAAGACATCTTGGATGAGGTCTTCCCATTAGCAGTTTTTAATGTAACATTATTACCAGTAGGTTTCTTCAGAGGTGGTCTTGTTATGTTGGGTTTTACGTTGGTGTTTTTCTTTGTATCTTTTTTATCTATTTGTTGAGGGGGATGGTGGACCTCAACTTGAATTTCTGATTTATCTAAATTATCTTCTGGTTGATCGGCAACATTAACAGACAAAACATCATATTTATTTGATGTCATAATTCTAGTATTTCTTATGGAAGGGGGTGAGAGAGATGGAGGTCTCTCTCTTTTACGATTAGTAGGTTTTGAGTTACCAGGTTTTTGTACCTTCCCCACTACAGGTACACCTGATAACTTGGTGTCAGGTGGAATCTCCATTAAATCAGGCAAGGATATGGCCTGGGAGAGGTTAGTACTATCCTTTGTAATGGGGGACAACGGTTTGATAGTGGTGGGCAATGTCTTTTGGTTGATACTCAATGATAAATCTTTAGGAGGAGATGTTCTTGTCTTATGCAGCACTTTATCAATAGATGGTGAATTCCTTTTTCGAGAACTACCTACAGTAGTAGGTGGGTGAGATGATTCCCGAGGAACTTTTTCTCCTGTTTTTAATGTCTTTGCATAAGTATTAGATTTATTTAATAATCTCTTGGCATGCCCCACGCTTACATGTTCAATAATTGATTTATTGAGGGCAGCCTCTTCTAACTTATAAAACTGGCAGCTCCTATCATTAGATTTATGATTAGAGTTGCAGTTTAAGCACCTTGCCTCAAGTGTACAATCCCCATGGTAAATATTGGAGCAAGTATTACAAATTTTTTCATTATTGCAAACTTTGGAAGGATGTCCAAATTTAAAGCAATTATAACATTGCAGTGGCTTCTGCTTAAAAGGTTGAACTCTGATCCTTTCGTTTTCTATGTCTATGTGGAAAGGTACATCAGCATCCTGGAAAGTAAGAACAATCATTGATGTTCCAGGTACTTTGTGTACTTTCCACACTGATAGAGGACACATGGCCAATATCTCCTCTTCAGTAAATTCATACAGATCCCTATTAAAAACCACTCCCCTTCCATAGCTAAAGTTTAGATGGGGTTTGATGTCCAATTTTATATCATCATTTACTGTCTTCAAATTAGACAGTATAACAGACTGTGTGTATGACTTGGCCTTTATCAAGAAACTTTTCTTCCCGAATCGAGATATATCTCCAGGTGCGATCGTACCTACCTTCCTCTGAAGAAATTTGCATATCTTGAAATAATTTTCCGTACCTCCTACAGATTTAGCAAGAAGCCACATTGGTGGTTTTGGCTTTCTTTGGGATGGAATATCTGCCTCTATATCTTTATCAGCCCAGTCTGCTGGTCTGTAGACATCCAGATCTTTAGGTGCCCCATCACACAGAGCACCCTTAACACTCATATTACTCACTTTAATATCTACAATGTTACAGCTTGCATTAAATGCTTCCTCATGACAATTAAATGATAAACAAGATTCCCAATTATCATCTTGAAGTTTCATTCTAATTTCTTTTATTGATCCGTAACACTCAAATATTTTATGTAGCACATCATAATTAGCTTCTAAAGGGATTTGGGTAACGTGCAGGACTTTCAGTTTTCCTGTGTTGCCCAAATTACCCTTTTTCCGAATGTTTAAAGAACAGTCCTTTTTAGTTCCTACGTCGTCAACAGAGTTTTCTTTAAATGAATTGCCAGAGGTCGTCAACAGTGCCGGGGGTGAGTCAGCATATCCAGGGGAGGTGGGGTCATTCTCACAAGAATCCATCATAAAAAAGAAGAGAAGAGTGATTTTTTGAATAGTTTGATTTACCTGCTTGAGAACATTAAGGCATCACATGTTGGGAAGTAAATTTGCACTCTCCACTACCGGCACAGTGAGAGTATACTTCCCAGATGGTCCACCCCATACCCTACCCGAAGGATAGCATCAAAACAGATATAGAGGCACAGGTGTAAGCTGAACCCGCCTGTTAGGACTGAGACCAAGAAACTATGGAATCATCCTCCCCATATCTGTAATGACGGGCTTCCGGCCAGAAGCCGAGAGTCCTACCCCAAGCATTGGATCCCCCTGGATTCCGAAGACCCAACACTTGAGAATAGTTCCGCCAAAAAGGTCCAAACCATCTTCGGGATGGCTGAGATCATCCAATACACTCACATATAGCTTTGAGCACAAACACCTCCCAACCGTGACACCTTTCACATTCATCAAAGCAGGCAGCAATACCGGATGCAGAAACATCCGCCCAAGTGGCAATAACAGATGTAGAAACATCCATGCCATAAAGAGGGAAAAAAAAAAAAAAAAAAAAAAAAAAAAAGATAAACATACATATATGTAAAAATATACACATACATATGGAAAATTTTACTCATAGGGTTGGGACAGCATCATGACAGATAGTTTATAATATTAGGAGAAGGTTGAAGCAATATAAAGGGGAAGAAAAAGATATAAAGAGAGAAATTTAGATTCGAACTGGGGGAGCAAATTCCCCAAGTTCGAGAGCCCTCTTGCCCGTCACCAAGATTCAGCACGGGAATGAAATGCCATGCTGAAGCTCAGTGACTTCATCAAGGCATTCTCTCATTAAGAGGGTAGGAACTGGGTAACTTTGTTGCAGGATCTTGAACAATCTTCGGGCGATGTAGCCCAGACCAGCCAGTCGTCGAGGTAGGCCATCACCTGGACGCCGCGGAGGCGAAGCTGTTGAACGATGGCGTCTGCCAGCTTTGTGAAGATCCGAGGGGCCACGTTGAGGCCGAAGGGCATGGCCCTGAAGGCGTAGCTTTTCCTTTGGAGTCGAAATCCTAGGTAGGAGGAAGCGTGGTGGTTCATTGGAACGTGCCAGTAGGCATCCGCCAGGTCTATGGAGACCGTGTAGGAACCTTGAGGCAGAAGAGTCCTTATCTGTTGGAGAGTCAGCATCTTGAACTTGTTGTTCGCTATGAACTTGTTGAGGGGGGATAAGTCTAGAATGACTCCGAGTTTGTCGGAGTCCTTCTTGGGGACGCAAAACGGTCTCCCTTGGAACCTGGTTGACTTTACCCTCCTTATCACCTTCTTGTTCAAGAGATCTAGGACATATTCTTCCAGGAGGGGGGTTGATTGTTGGAAGAACTGCTGGAAGGTTGGGGGTGGTTGAGTCCAACTCCAGCCTAGACCCTTCTTGACGATGCTGTGTGCCCAGGGATCGAAGGTCCAACGATCCTGGAATTGACGGAGTCTTCCTCCCACCGGAAGCACTTCATTGCTTCTGGTGTCCCGAGGGTTTACTGCCTCGGCCGCTAGCTCCCCTTCCTCCTCTGCCTCTGGAGGGACGGCGAGATGCGTCTCTGCCTCCACCTCTGTTTGAGCCTCTACCTTTGGGACGAAAGGTAGTTGACTGTTGCTCGAAAGCAGGGGTGAAAACCGGCGACTGTGACAAGACCGGTTGGGTGACAAGCTGAAAGGTCTGCTGTGGCTGAGCTGCCACTTGGGGAGTAGCGGATCCCGGAAACTGCCGTCTCTGTTGACGTTGCTGGGGTTTCGGCTTGGTGGATTTCCTCTTAGGCTGAGGGCCGTCGTCCTGAGAGGATTTCCTTTTCTTCGACATGCCCCACTTGTGGAGAAGGTTCCTGTTCTCCTTGGCGGCCTTGTCGGTGATCTCTTTCACAAGGGAGGAGGGAAAGAGGTGCTTACCCCAGATGTTGGAGGAAATCAGCCTCCGGGGTTCGTGTCTCACTGTGGCACTGGAGAACACGAATTCACGACAGGCTCTACGAGCCTTCATGAAGCTGTACAGATCTTTTACTACGGTCGCCAAATGTGTTTTGGCGAGAACCATGTAGTAGTCAGGGACCCTAGTGTCACCGGCCATGATGTCGAGCTGTACCTGGAGGGACATGGATGCGGCGAGCCTTTCCTTCGTGTCATGTTCCCGACGAAGGAGATGGTCATTAAGTTTCGGGAGGTCTTCGTTAAAGTGACGGCCAGCGACGTCAGGTTCTAGTTTTCCTACCACGAATGTATGCTGGACATCTTTCCAGTGTCGAACATCGGGGAGAGTAGTCAGGGAGAAGGGTCTGCACTCCTCCAGTGCAGGGCAAGGTTTTCCTTCTTCCACTGCCTTATGTACCGCAGTGAAGGCCTTTTCCAAGAAGGGGAGGGTCGCATCGTCTGGTGCGACGTAGGTAGGGTGCTTTTTGCTAAGCGCCGGAAGTTTTGAGCAGGTAAAGCCCCTACTTTTTACTGTATTGGCCAGCATAGCCTGGGCCTTCGTGAGATCGAACACAATCACCTCCTTCGGTTTGGTCTCTTCTTTAGAGGCAGGTTCGGATCGAAGTCGGACGTAACAGTCCGGATAAGCCTCAAAGTTCGGGAAGAATTCCACTTCTTCCAGTACAATCGAGCCGATCTTCTCACTGATGAAGATCCTGCCTGTTGTAATTGGCATGTGCTCGGCATACCTCAAGGGGTTGGTATCTGAGCATGCCGGGAGGTCCTTAACCGAAATCCTTTTCGGCTGCTTAGAACTTCCCATGTTGGACTTGATGTACTCGTGTGTAGTTTCTTGTCCATGAGAGCCTCGAGCATTCGGAACATCTCCTGGGCGCTGGATGGGATGGGATCCGGGGTAGCGGAGGTAGACGGAAGTGATACGTCCGTCAGTGTAGGAGTCGGTGTGGGGGTGGAAGGTGGAGCGACCTCCTGCTCCGACTCAGTGTATTCCACCTGGTTTTCCTCATAATCCAATTCGTCGCCCATGAGGTTCCTCTCAGTGTTCTCCGCCACTTCCGACATACGTTCCGCGTTGTCGGCATCCAAACGGCACTCGTGCATGGACTGTGCCATGACTACGTCAGGTTCCACCGTTATCTGGACGGTGGGGATCTGATCCTTGGGGACCACAGAGTCTGGGGATGCCTTCGGGAAAAGCAAGGCCCTCAAGTCTTCGGTGGCAAGGTATGGTCCGGTGGCGTTCTTTTGGAAGCCACGCACCCACTTGCGTAGCTTCTCTCGAGAAGCGTCCCTAACCTCTGCTGAGGGAGGATTATTGAACGCCTCGACCAGGCGGTCCTTGCAGACTGTACAGTTCTGCGGGTCCCAAAACTTCAGATCGCCTCTCTTGTTGGCGCAAGGAGCGTGGGTCCTACACGCCGTGTGCCCGTAGAAGTGCGTGCGCTTCACTCCACATTAGCCGTGGTCGCATTTCACGTACTCCTCCTGTAAGAGAAAGAGAACATGAGTATGGGGAAGTCATTTTAATGACATTCTAAAGTTAAATATTAAAAGGTTAATTTTTAACTTAATCTTGAGTGATATAAACATTGTGATGTTTGAGAGTGGAGCGGGAAATGAAGTAGATAGACACATACTCCGTGTAACCCGCCCGGCTGGTTACCGTAACCTTATCCATAGGCAATTTGTTTGTGACCGAGGACACAAGGCAGAATTCTTCATAGATTGCCAGGGAGGCAAGGGGAATTCTAGTAGGAATTGCCAAGGATATAAATCTGGGACTGAGACCACTCAGACCATTGAATTGGGGATGTAGAAGACCCCATAGGGTAACGGTTTCCGGCAACCAGCCGTGCTAAGATACACACAGCATGCTGGAAAATTGTGATATGCAAGAAGACAGCACGGCTACTAATAGAACGGTAAGACAATACCTATCTATTTATGTAGTCAAACCATCTGGTTGCAAGGTAGGGCTATCAGCATGTGTTGATAGCTAGGAGAAGGGGTGCAAGTCTCTTGGCGCCTCCGGAATGCGCCGACAGACCGGCGGAACGCCGGAAGCCGCTCCAGCAGAATTTCTGGCATTAAGGAAGACAAATAGAGAAGTCAAGAGTAATGCCAGGATGGCGGCCACCGGTACAACGGCGCCACGCCGGCGGGAGGTGGCGGCTCCAGCAGCCGAAGGTTGCCAGCTTGGTGACAGGGACAAGGGTGAGCTATAGCAGAACCGGACCGCCGGCAATGGATGCCGGCACGCCGGGGGCCGTTTGATGGACGGACGACCGAAGCTAGGATGTATGAGGGTAGGCCATCAGCTGTACACCGACGGGAGGCGGAAGCCCTCCGGCACGCGGAGGGCTGTCGGCCACGGGGGGCAAGGAAGGTGTCACCAAGGGGGGAGGTCGGTATCGCCGACAGTAGAGGCGGCAAGGGACCGGCACCAGGACAGTGAAAGAGACAGAAGGAGGGATGTAGGAGTACGGACACGAACCCCAAGGCATCCCACCTGAATGGGTGTACCCAAGATAGGGGCTAGCCCTATCACCCAGTGGCAGGGGGCCGCAGGCGGCCGGGAGCCAGTGTAGCCCAAGGGAGGGCTAGGGAACACCCAAGAGGGGGAGAACCCCTGCTGACAAAACGCATCCAGTGGCTAACCCCATAGGACACTATGAAGGGTATATGTACCAGAGCAGACTGCACACAGGGACTCAAGGTAGCCCTATCACTCCACCCTAAGAAGGAGTTGTAGGACAGGGGACAGATGGGTATAGGCTAACCTAAGTATAGGCTAGGCCATACAAGAGATAGGTAGGGCGGGGAGAAGAAGGGTCTTCCATAGGGGAGGTTCTGTACCAAAACGGCCACCAAGGAAGGGAGGACGCTCCCTAGCCTAAGGTAGGCAGCCTGGCTGAGAACGGTGCATGGGTACCGTTTCAAGCAAGGCACAGAACTAGTTCCCCCCAAGCCTAACCTAGAGCAGGGATATTACACCCTGAACCAGGAAGGTTGGAAGACGTATCGCAATTGCAGGGAAGGTCAGGTAACCTAGCCTCAGCAATAGAGGAAGGGCAGGCCGTTCCTCATTCTCGGACGCAACCCTAAGGGGGGATCATTCCCTTAGGGAGGACAGAGAAGCGATAAGTACTCTGATATGAGCTTGATCCCCTTACGTGGTAGGGGGAGCAAGGCTACACAGAGGGAATGCCCTAAGGCAGGGGGTGAAGGGAGCATATAGGGGTCCTACATTTAGGTTAGGTTAGAAAGGCACACTATTAAACCTATCCCCTATATGGTCCCTGAAGGCAAAAACACTTGCATCACAGTAAACAGTATCATAAAATAATGCCACTATCTTCATAACTTAACCTAGGATCACTGTAATATATCATGCATGAACACTGATGATAGGCACTCTGGCCTAGGGGCTAGGCTAGCGATCTGGTATGGGGTCAGGCGATAACCAATAAAAGAGCTTCAAAACACGATATATGAACTTCCTAGCTATGAAGACTAAATAACTAATAGTATCGATTAGTTAAAAAGGCCGGAAAAGCTGTTGAGGCTAGCTAAATAAGGCAAGCAAGACAACAGCGACGCCATAAAATGGCGTGTCCGGTAGCAGCACAGCTCTGCCAAAAAACATAAAATATCTCGAAAAGTAAAAGTTACTTTACGGTCAGAGCTTATTTAAACAATACTGGAACCTGGTACTCAACTTTCCAGAAGAAGGCGAGGCCGAGGGTAGAGACATGGCTAAGATGCAAATCGATAAAGTAAGCACAGGGAAAATCCGTCTTAGTAAGGCAAGCTACTATGCGAAGGATGGAGACGGACGTGACGTCATTTAGCAATGGCGCCCGTTTGTTTACGTTTCGAGTACCAAAAGTAGCCACGGACGAGATTAGCTGTGGAACGGCTCCCCAGCTATTCTCCGCCCCTACACATCAAAGTGTTAACTATGTGGGGTGCATATAGCTATGTGGCGCGTTAATACATGCATCCCCTGTTGATATACGATGTCTTAAAGGGAAACCTTTAGGATACTCGCTCCAGAAGTTAGAATTCTGTGATAACCTGTGGTTAAATTCTCTGGGAATATCTAGTAGTTATTTACCCAAGGAAGCTACCAAAAAGGAACCTTCCATCAGGATGCCATGGCTTGAGCCCAAAAATATACATATATATATAAATATATACATATATATATAAATATATACATATACATATAAATATATACATATACATATAAATATATACATATACATATAAATATATACATATACATATAAATATATACATATACATATAAATATATACATATACATATAAATATATACATATATATATAAATATATACATATATATATATAAATATATACATATATATATATAAATATATACATATATATATATAAATATATACATATATATATATAAATATATACATATATATATATAAATATATACATATATATATAAATATATACATATATATATAAATATATACATATATATATAAATATATACATATATAAATATATACATATATAAATATATACATATATATATAAATATATACATATATATATAAATATATACATATATATATAAATATATACATATATATATAAATATATACATATATATATAAATATATACATATATATATATAAATATATACATATATATATA
>NC_090744.1:30541221-30544589 GCF_036898095.1 Palaemon carinicauda
ACTCCTTGCATCACTAAAAATTGTAAAATTACCCTCCTTCTCCAACGCTATTTTCTCAATAGCGGTTAATATGCCATACAGTTCGGCAGTAAATATGGAAGCGGTCAGAGTTAGTGCACCTCTACAATTAAAACCATTACTATGTACTCCAAATCCAACGCCAGCATCAGATTTGGAGCCATCAGTATAGATAAAAGTTGATCCTCTATGTTCTTTAACATGTTCATTAAAAAGAGACCTGGCTTCTAGGTCTGGCATATTCTTCTTATCTCCAATAAATATATTAAATATATAAGATATCTCTGGTAACTTCCATGGAGGCGTTGATGATACCTTGAATGGAAGTACCTTATTTCTAATTATATCCAGACTATTTAATAATCGTTTCACCCGAAAGCCATAAGGTTGAGGAGATTTTGGGTGCAACTCAAAGTATGATGCATGTCTTACAAGGCTTGCAGTCTGAAAGGCTAGAGAGTTAGGGAGTCTTTGCAATCTAAACCAATACCGAAGAATGGAAGACATTCGGTAAAGGTCTAGAGGTAACTCTCCAGCATCAACAAGGAGACTTGGGATAGGCGAGGTTTTAAAAGCTCCAGTAGACAATCTAATACCTGCATGATGTGTCGAGTCTAATATTTTTAACCGGCTTGGGGTGGCTGAAGAATATACCTGACAACCATAACTAATTTTGGAAAAAATCAAGGCCTTGTATAAATTTAAAATAGTATTGCGGTCTGCCCCCCCCCCCATGTATGGGACAATACTTTTAAGATATTCAGAGCTTCAACACATTTAGCTTTTAATGCTTTTAAGTGAGAAACCCATGTAAGCCTACAATCAAATATCAAACCTAAAAATTTAGCTTCTCTTGCACATGGTATCCGTTGACCTTTAATGTATATATCCGGGTCTGGATGTACTCCCGAATACGACAAAAACGGACAATGGTAGTTTTACTTGTCGAGAACTTAAATCCATTCATGTCAGCCCACTTGATAATTTTATCAATAGAGAGTTGGATTTTTCTCTCAACCATGCCATTCTAGTGCCAGCAAATGATATTGAGAGATCATCCACAAATAATGTTGAGGAGAACATCCTGGGGAATGGCTGAGGATATCCCATTAATTGCTAGTGCAAAAAGGGTTACACTCAGCACACTACCCTGAGGAACTCCTTCTTCCTGGCACTTACTCTCTGATAGTTTCCCCCACTCTCACTTGAAAAACTCTACGTGAAAGAAATGCCTGAATAAATAGTGGCAGCTCTCCTCTCAATCCCAATTCATGAATGGTTTTAAGAATACCATATCTCCATGTGGTATCATATGCCTTTTCAAGGTCAAAAAATACTGTAACATGGTGCTGTTTGGAAGCAAAGGCTTCACAAATAGAAGACTCAAGTCGTATCAACACATCAGTCGTTGAGTGCATTTTTCGGAATCCACATTGAATCGGTGATAAATACCTTTCTTTTCAAGGTACCATATCAGTCTTGCATTGACCCATCTTCTCCATGATTTTACATAAACAAGATGTCAATGCAATAGGACGATAGTTTGCTGCTAAAAACTTGTCTTTACCGGGTTTTAAAAAGGCTAAAATAATGGCTAGTTCCCAAACACTTGGGTAACTATGATCATGCCATATTCTATTAATAATGCTTAAAATAAATAGCTTTGTATTAAAATGGACATGTTTAATCATTGCATATGGAATTCCATCGGGTCCAGGGGCTGTATCGTTGCAATGAGCAAGTGCGGAATCAAATTCTCTTTCAGTGAAAGGAGAATTATACGACTCTTCCCTTCTTGTTGCAAAATTTAAAATTTTCTTTTCTTCAGTGCTCCTATACTGGTGACCAGGGGCTCCTTCACACTTGCTGGATACATTTGAAAAATGATTAGCCAGGGCATGCTAACTTCATTTGCTTCAGTTACATACTGGCCATTCACCTTCAACACTGGTGGTGGGTTGGGGGTGAATTTGCCAGCTATCTTTTTTACTTTCCTCCACACAGAAGATGGTGGTGTTCTACTGTTAATGGAGGAAACAAAAGACATCCATGACTGGCGCCTTGCTTCTTTCATGGCACGACGGAACTGTGCTCTACATTTCTTGTACATAGTTAAATTCTCATCAGTTCTGCGTCTACGCAATCGTGTTAAGAGATCTTCTTGTGGCTCTGTGGAGTGCAGTTAGTTCTGAAGACCACCACGGGACTGGTCGTCGTTTGAATAACCCTGTTGTTTTGGGAATTGAATTGACTCCTGCTGTATGAAGAGTTCCATTCAGTAGGTCTATGGCATCATCAACACTTTCAAACTGTTCTGCTCTCCCTTCGATTTCGCTTAGCTCGGAAAATTTAACCCAGTCTGCCTTGTCTAGATTCCAACGTGGCGATCTTTGCAAAGGCGGACCCTTGTTGGTGTGTATAATGATTGGTGCATGATCACTAGTATGCCAATCATCTAATGTCCTCCAATCAAAATCAAGAAGGCAGTTAGAGCTTGCAATTGAAAGGTCAATGCATGACAAAGTACCTGTCTGAACATGGAAGTGTGTGGGCTCTCCTGTATTAAGGAGTCCCACATCCTCATTCTCCACAATTGATGAGATAATATTGCCCCTTGTGTTGGCTAAAACATCACCCCATAAAGGATGTCTACCATTCATATCTCCCAGTAAGAGAAAAGGTTGAGGGAGTTGTTGAATGACCTCTGCTAAATCATCAT
Organism: Palaemon carinicauda; assembly: GCF_036898095.1. NCBI lineage: Eukaryota > Metazoa > Arthropoda > Malacostraca > Decapoda > Palaemonidae > Palaemon > Palaemon carinicauda. The sequence continues at coordinate 30,543,959 of NC_090744.1, forward strand.
ATAAAATATTATCATTTGGAGGTAAGTACAGAGAGCATATTGTATATTTTCTCCCTATATCAATTTGTACAACAGCTGCCTGCAGGGTTGTACGTATAGACATGGGTATTTGGGGAACATCTCGACGAATGTACACGAGACTTCCGCCATGGCTCCCTGCTTGTTGATTATATGGTGTTCTATAGCTAACATACTCTCGAGGTCTAGGAGTGTTAGAATCAAGCATACTTTCCTGTAGACACACAATTATGGGGGATTGTTCGTGAATTAGGAGCTTAAGTTCTTCATATTTCGCCCTCAAACCCTGACAGTTCCATTGCAAAATGGAGGAAAAAACTATGGTTTATTTTTTGGAAGAGCTTTTAGATGAAGTCTTCCCATTAGCAATTTTTGATCTAATGCTATTTCCCGGTGGTTTTATTAGAGAGGGTCTTGATAATATGGTTTTTTGTTTGTGCTTTTCTTGTTGTCCTTCTGATCCAATTGTTGAGGGGGATGGTGGACCTCAACTTGAATTTCTGATTTATTTAAATTGTCTTCTGGGTGATCAGAAACATCAACAGACAAAACATCATATTTATTTGATGTCATAATTCTAGTATTTCTTATGGAAGGGGGTGAGAGAGATGGA
>NC_090744.1:30545089-30610089 GCF_036898095.1 Palaemon carinicauda
TAAATATATACATATATATATATATACATATATATATATAATATATACATATATATATATATATATATAATATATATATATATATATATATATACATATATATATATATATATAAATATATACATATATATATATATATAAATATATACATATATATATATATAAATATATACACATATATATAAATATATACACACACACATATATATATATATATATATATATATATATATATATATATATACATATATATATAAATATATACATATATATAATATATACATATATATATATATATATATATATATATATATATATATATATACAATATATATATAAATATATACATATATATATATATATATATATATATACATTATATATAAATATATACATATATATATATAAATATATACATATATATATATAAATATATACATATATATATATATATAAATATATACATATATATATATATAATATATATACATATATATATATATATATATATAAATATATACATATATATATATAAATATATACATACATATATATATATACATATATATATATATATATATATATATATATATATATATATATATATATATATATATAAATATATACATTGATTGATTGATTTAAAGTTTTCAGGCATCCTGACATCTAAGGTCATTGATGCCGGTAACATTTAATTTATTTATACAAAAATAAAAAATAAAATAAAATAAAAAACTAAAGAGTATTCAATTAAAATCATAAAAATTGAATGTCATAAAAGTTAAATATTTTTCAGAAGACCTGCTTCTGAAAGAAATCTAAAAATGCCACTTGCATGGTAGGACACATCATTTCCAAGAATCTTGGCAAGGATGAACCTGCCACCCTCACCTCGAGCCTCAAACAAATATCTATTCCGCAAGTTGTTATAATTGGGGCATTCGGTCAACAAATGCCTTACTGTTAGAGGTACTAAACAGTCGTCACAATACGGTTGGTGTTGGCCCTTCAGCAGAAACTCATGTGTCAACCGAGTGTGACCAATACGGAGACGACAAAGAGACGTCTCCCATTTTCGGGGCATCATATTATACCTCCAAGGAGATATGTCATTTGTTACTTCCCTCATTTTATTGCCATCTTGACTATCCCATTGCTGTTGCCATTTATTGCAAACCAATTTCTTGATGTCAGGTAAGAAATCATTACAGGGAATGGGATACCTTCTTGGCAGCAACTCGGATGCAGCCTCCTTAGCCAGTGAATCTGCCTTCTCATTCCCAGACACACCTACATGTGCTGGAACCCAACAAAATTGAACTGTTATACCTCTCCGTCCAATAAGGAAAAGCCATTCTAAAATCTTTAAAACTAGAGGGTTATTAGAATTAAAAACTTCCATAGCTTGAAGGACACTCCTTGCATCACTAAAAATTGTAAAATTACCCTCCTTCTCCAACGCTATTTTCTCAATAGCGGTTAATATGCCATACAGTTCGGCAGTAAATATGGAAGCGGTCAGAGTTAGTGCACCTCTACAATTAAAACCATTACTATGTACTCCAAATCCAACGCCAGCATCAGATTTGGAGCCATCAGTATAGATAAAAGTTGATCCTCTATGTTCTTTAACATGTTCATTAAAAAGAGACCTGGCTTCTAGGTCTGGCATATTCTTCTTATCTCCAATAAATATATAAATATATAAGATATCTCTGGTAACTTCCATGGAGGCGTTGATGATACCTTGAATGGAAGTACCTTATTTCTAATTATATCCAGACTATTTAATAATCGTTTCACCCGAAAGCCATAAGGTTGAGGAGATTTTGGGTGCAACTCAAAGTATGATGCATGTCTTACAAGGCTTGCAGTCTGAAAGGCTAGAGAGTTAGGGAGTCTTTGCAATCTAAACCAATACCGAAGAATGGAAGACATTCGGTAAAGGTCTAGAGGTAACTCTCCAGCATCAACAAGGAGACTTGGGATAGGCGAGGTTTTAAAAGCTCCAGTAGACAATCTAATACCTGCATGATGTGTCGAGTCTAATATTTTTAACCGGCTTGGGGTGGCTGAAGAATATACCTGACAACCATAACTAATTTTGGAAAAAATCAAGGCCTTGTATAAATTTAAAATAGTATTGCGGTCTGCCCCCCCCCCCATGTATGGGACAATACTTTTAAGATATTCAGAGCTTCAACACATTTAGCTTTTAATGCTTTTAAGTGAGAAACCCATGTAAGCCTACAATCAAATATCAAACCTAAAAATTTAGCTTCTCTTGCACATGGTATCCGTTGACCTTTAATGTATATATCCGGGTCTGGATGTACTCCCCGAATACGACAAAAACGGACAATGGTAGTTTTACTTGTCGAGAACTTAAATCCATTCATGTCAGCCCACTTGATAATTTTATCAATAGAGAGTTGGATTTTTCTCTCAACCATGCCATTCTAGTGCCAGCAAATGATATTGAGAGATCATCCACAAATAATGTTGAGAGAACATCCTGGGGAATGGCTGAGGATATCCCATTAATTGCTAGTGCAAAAAGGGTTACACTCAGCACACTACCCTGAGGAACTCCTTCTTCCTGGCACTTACTCTCTGATAGTTTCCCCCACTCTCACTTGAAAAACTCTACGTGAAAGAAATGCCTGAATAAATAGTGGCAGCTCTCCTCTCAATCCCAATTCATGAATGGTTTTAAGAATACCATATCTCCATGTGGTATCATATGCCTTTTCAAGGTCAAAAAATACTGTAACATGGTGCTGTTTGGAAGCAAAGGCTTCACAAATAGAAGACTCAAGTCGTATCAACACATCAGTCGTTGAGTGCATTTTTCGGAATCCACATTGAATCGGTGATAAATACCTTTCTTTTCAAGGTACCATATCAGTCTTGCATTGACCATCTTCTCCATGATTTTACATAAACAAGATGTCAATGCAATAGGACGATAGTTTGCTGCTAAAAACTTGTCTTTACCGGGTTTTAAAAAGGCTAAAATAATGGCTAGTTCCCAAACACTTGGGTAACTATGATCATGCCATATTCTATTAATAATGCTTAAAATAAATAGCTTTGTATTAAAATGGACATGTTTAATCATTGCATATGGAATTCCATCGGGTCCAGGGGCTGTATCGTTGCAATGAGCAAGTGCGGAATCAAATTCTCTTTCAGTGAAAGGAGAATTATACGACTCTTCCCTTCTTGTTGCAAAATTTAAAATTTTCTTTTCTTCAGTGCTCCTATACTGGTGACCAGGGGCTCCTTCACACTTGCTGGATACATTTGAAAAATGATTAGCCAGGGCATTGCTAACTTCATTTGCTTCAGTTACATACTGGCCATTCACCTTCAACACTGGTGGTGGGTTGGGGGTGAATTTGCCAGCTATCTTTTTTACTTTCCTCCACACAGAAGATGGTGGTGTTCTACTGTTAATGGAGGAAACAAAAGACATCCATGACTGGCGCCTTGCTTCTTTCATGGCACGACGGAACTGTGCTCTACATTTCTTGTACATAGTTAAATTCTCATCAGTTCTGCGTCTACGCAATCGTGTTAAGAGATCTTCTTGTGGCTCTGTGGAGTGCAGTTAGTTCTGAAGACCACCACGGGACTGGTCGTCGTTTGAATAACCCTGTTGTTTTGGGAATTGAATTGACTCCTGCTGTATGAAGAGTTCCATTCAGTAGGTCTATGGCATCATCAACACTTTCAAACTGTTCTGCTCTCCCTTCGATTTCGCTTAGCTCGGAAAATTTAACCCAGTCTGCCTTGTCTAGATTCCAACGTGGCGATCTTTGCAAAGGCGGACCCTTGTTGGTGTGTATAATGATTGGTGCATGATCACTAGTATGCCAATCATCTAATGTCCTCCAATCAAAATCAAGAAGGCAGTTAGAGCTTGCAATTGAAAGGTCAATGCATGACAAAGTACCTGTCTGAACATGGAAGTGTGTGGGCTCTCCTGTATTAAGGAGTCCCACATCCTCATTCTCCACAATTGATGAGATAATATTGCCCCTTGTGTTGGCTAAAACATCACCCCATAAAGGATGTCTACCATTCATATCTCCCAGTAAGAGAAAAGGTTGAGGGAGTTGTTGAATGACCTCTGCTAAATCATCATATAAAATATTATCATTTGGAGGTAAGTACAGAGAGCATATTGTATATTTTCTCCCTATATCAATTTGTACAACAGCTGCCTGCAGGGTTGTACGTATAGACATGGGTATTTGGGGAACATCTCGACGAATGTACACGAGACTTCCGCCATGGCTCCCTGCTTGTTGATTATATGGTGTTCTATAGCTAACATACTCTCGAGGTCTAGGAGTGTTAGAATCAAGCATACTTTCCTGTAGACACACAATTATGGGGGATTGTTCGTGAATTAGGAGCTTAAGTTCTTCATATTTCGCCCTCAAACCCTGACAGTTCCATTGCAAAATGGAGGAAAAAACTATGGTTTATTTTTTGGAAGAGCTTTTAGATGAAGTCTTCCCATTAGCAATTTTTGATCTAATGCTATTTCCCGGTGGTTTTATTAGAGAGGGTCTTGATAAATATGGTTTTTTGTTTGTGCTTTTCTTGTTGTCCTTCTGATCCAATTGTTGAGGGGGATGGTGGACCTCAACTTGAATTTCTGATTTATTTAAATTGTCTTCTGGGTGATCAGAAACATCAACAGACAAAACATCATATTTATTTGATGTCATAATTCTAGTATTTCTTATGGAAGGGGGTGAGAGAGATGGAGGTCTCTCTCTTTTCCTATTTGTAGGTGGTGAGGATCTACCAGGTTTTTGCACCTTCCCTACCACAGGTGCACCTGGTAACTTTGTTTCGGGTGGAACCTCCATCAAATCAGGCAAGGACATGGCCTGAGAGAGGTTAGTACTATTGCTGGTAATGGGGGATGAAGTTTGTATAGAAGTGGGCAGTGTCGCAGTTTTAATACACAGTGGCAAAGCCTTGGAAGGCAATATGCTTACCTTGTCACGTAAAACTTTACTATCATTAGATGATGTATTCCTTTTCTTGGAATTACTGGCAGCACTATGTGCGTTCGATGACTCCTGTGGTATATTTTCTCTTGATTTCAGTGCCTTTGCATAGCTGTTTGGTTTTTTCAGTAGTCTTTTGGCATGTCCTACACTTGTGTGTTCTACACTGGATTTGTTGAGGGCTGCTTCTTCAAACTTATAAATCTCACAGCTCCTGTCAGTTGACTTATGGTTTGAATTGCAATTCAAACAGCTGGGCTCAAGTGTACACTCTCCATGATAAGGACTAGCACAGATGCTACACATTTTTTCATTTTTACAAACTTTAGAAGGATGTCCAAATTTGAAACATTTGAAGCATTGTAAGGGCTTTTGTTTAAAAGGTCGAACTTTTATTCTTTCATTTTCAATATCGATGTGGAAAGGCACATCAGCATCCTGGAAAGTAAGGATAATCATTGACGTCCCAGGAATCTTATGCACTTTCCACACTGTTAATGGGCACATTGCTAGTATTTCCCCTTCTGTAAATTCATACAGATCTTTATTGAAGACTACTCCCCTTCCGTAACTAAAGTTTAGGTGGGGTTTGACATCTAACATATCCTCATCACTGCTTGTCATAAGGTTAGACAGTATTACTGATTGCGTGTATGATTTTGCATGGATTAGGAAGCTATTTTTCCCAAAGCGAGATATATCACCTGGTGCAATGGTTCCTACCTTTTTCTGAATTAGTTTGCTAATTTTAAAATAATTCCCATTACTCCCTTTAGGCTCAGCAACAAGCCACATTGGTGGTTTTGGCTTTCTTTGGGGGAGCATAGTTAAATCGATATCTTTCTCAAACCAGTCAGCAGGTCTATATACATCCAAACTGTTTGGTATCTTATCACATAGGGCACCCATGACATTTAAGTTATTAATTTTGATATCATTGATGTTACATATTGCGTTGAATGCTTCTTCATGATTGTTATAAGTTATCCATGAATGCCATTTTTCATTTTCAAGTTTCCTTCTAATTTCTTTTATTACTCCATAGCATCTAAATGCTTTATATATCATATCATAATCAGTATTTATTGGAATTTGGGTAACATGAAGGATTCGGAGTTTCCGTTTGTTACCCGACTTAATTGGGTTTAAAACATGAGTAGAGGGGTCCTTTTTTGTTCCTAGGGGGTCCTTTTTTGTTCCTAGGTCGTCAACAGAATTTTCCTTAATTGAATTAGCAGAGGTCGTCAACAGTGCCGGGGGAGAGTCAGCGTATCCAGGGGATGGGGGTTCGTTACTTAAAGAATCCATTAGACGAGAGAGAGAGAGAAAAGGGTTAGTTTGATGTACCTGCTCGAGAATGTTAGGCCATCACACATCAGAAAGGAAATTTGCACTCTCCACTATCGGCACAATGAGAGTATACTTCCCAGATGGTCCACTCCATACCCTACCCGAAGGATAGCATCAAAACAGATATAGAGGCACAGGTGTAAGCTGAACCCGCCTGTTAGGACTGAGACCAAGAAATTATGGAATCATCCTCCCCATATCTGTAATGACGGGCTTCCGGCCAAAAGCCAAGAGTCCTACCCCAAGCATCGGATCCCCCGGGATTCCGAAGACCCAACACTTGAGAATAGTTCCGCCAAAAAGGTCCAAACCATCTTTGGGATGGCTGAAATCATCCAATACTCTCACATATAGCTTTGAGTGCAAACACCTCCCAACCGTGACACCTCCTCCCACTCATCAAAGCAGGCAGCAATAAAGGATGTATGAACATCCCCGCCGGGGCTACAATAGATGTAGAAACATCCAAGCCATAGGGGAAAAAAAAAAAATATATATATATATGTACATAATATATACACATATATAATGAGGGAAATTTTTCTCAGTTTGGAAAGCAAGACGAAAGAAAGTTCATGAAATTAGGATAAGGTCGAAGTAATATTGAGAAAAAGAAAAAGGTGAAAGAGAAATTTAGATTCGAACTGGGGGAGCAATTTCCCCAAGTTCGAGAGCCCTCTTGCCCGTCACCAAGTTTCAGCACAGGAATGAAATGCCGTGCTTAAGCTCAATGACTTCATCAAGGCATTCTCTCATTAAGAGGGGTGTGGGGCTGAACTTAGCCCCACGACCCCCTCGGGAACCCTTAGCTTTAGGTCCGCCTCGTTGGTGGAACTGACCTCTTCCCCTAGCGCCGCCTCGAGGGTATCCTCGAAAGGAACCCGAGGTCTCGTACGCCTGATGGAAGGCGGGGGAGGTCATCCAAGAAGTAGCTGCAGTTGGTTGGGAACCTTGAGGAGCCGGAAGGAAGACAATCTGTTGAGGAGGGGCTTTAGACGTAGGAGGAGTTGAAGAATGAGGGCTCGTGGAATGATGAAGGTGACCTCTAGCTGCTTTAAAAGGAACATACGACCTCTGCTTTTTCTTTGAGAAGGGTTGACGGGGCAAGTTCTCAAACTTACGTTTATTCGAAAGGCCCCACCTAACCTGATGGTTCTGATTAGCCCTTGCTGCTTCTTGGAGAACCTTATCAACTTCTTCCTGAGGGAACAGGGTTTTACCCCAACAGGAAGAGGTAATGAGCCTGTTGGGCTCATGCCGAATAGAGGCTTCAGCGAGAACATGCTTCCGACAATTAGTTCTCGCCGTCCAGAAGTCATGTAGGTCCGACTGGAACGACTGCAGGAGGTTCTTCGCCTGCACCCGGAAGAGAGGTTCATCACTATATAAGGAGGCAATGAGCTCTGAGGAAACTACGGAGTTATGAGTTCTTGCCAGCCGGTTTCTCGATTCTAATTCCACTTTCAATAAGTGGTCCGTTAACTTAGGGAGTCTCTCCGAGAAGAGAGAAGCGCAGTCTGGGTCTAACTTACCCACCGTGAACGTAGAGGAAGCCTCGTTCCAGAGCGCCGAGGTGCCAGGGACGAGAAGAGAGGTGGGATCTGTTTCCTTAAGGGACGGCATGGGAATGCCATCCTTAACTGACTGAATAGTTAATTCCGCAATTTTATCAGCAAGCGGGGAAGGGATGGACGGAGGAGTGATAAAGATGGTATACGCTCCTTTGTGGGGGGTTTGTTTGGAATTACAGCAACCCCACTCTGCCAGAGTACGGGCCCAGACAGCTTGGGCCTGCTCCTTTGGGAAGATAATCGTCTCCTTCGGGACCTTGTCCATTCGCACTAAGGCATGTTCACGTAAGCGAACAAAGCCATTGAAGGGGAACTGGAGACCTGGAGGAAAGAACTCCAGATCCTCGAGAGGGCAGGTCCCTAACCCTTCAAGTGTAAGCGTGACATCCAAATAAGGGGCATGCAATGCGCACCTCCAAGGGTTATTTTTATCGAAAGGTGGAAGCTTCGATACGTCAGGAACTGGGGACGGAGCAGGGCGAGACTTGTCTCTTATGAGGCTAGCCACCATGTCCTTCAGCTCTGCTATGACCCCGGAGTGTCGTTGCAGCTTCGTCTCCACCATATCCTGTATGGATTCTAAGGTTAGTTGGCTGTCCGAGGAGCTACCTACAGCGGAAGCCTTAGATTTAGTGGACTTACCTTTCTGTCCTTTAGGGCGGGGAGGGGTGCGTGAAAGCATAGGGACGTCAGGGGCTGAGGAAGGTCCTGGTATCGGAGAAATGGATTGAGGCGAAGCTGAAATATTAGTTTTAGGTTTACTTTTACGAATAGGTTTCACCTTGGGATGAACCGAGACGGAACCTTCCCAAGGAGAAGCCTGAGGTTTGTCAAAGCCGTGGAAAGAAGAGGAAGAGGAAGGAGTAGGAGAAAGAAAGGTTTCTGCCAAATCCACACCACTCACCTGCTCATCCATTGGTTCTGTGGGAATGTCCAGGGATGAGATGTCTCCGGAGAGCAGGTGTTCCTCTTCTACCGGAAGGGCAGCTCTGATACTCTCGATGATGGGGGCAGCTTGTTCCGGAGGCACTGCAGCCGAGGAGGAACCAGGGAATAACTGGGAAGCCATGTCCAAATCAAGAAGGTAGGGGCAACCAGGTGGGGCATTCCGTCCGAAACCAGACACCCAGGAGCGGAGGCTGGTTTTGGCCGCCCGGAGTGAATCCTCGTCAGCCTGAAAAAAGGGGGGTAACTTAGAACGGCAGACGGGAAAGTATGAGAAAGTATCAGGACAAAAAACATGATACAGTACATTAAATCACTATGTGAAAGCAATAAAAAATACCAACGAGCAAGATATAAAGCGGAGCCTTAAAAACTAGCATGCAGAAAACCTAGCTCACTTACCTCATCATTGAGGAGAATGGAGGAAAGCTCGTAGCAGAGCGCATATGCTTCCGGGAACCAGATCATGTAAAGGGCCTGGCCATCCTCCCGGACAAGAGAGATCGCGCAGTGGGCATGCGACCGGCAGACGTCATGGCCTACCGGATCGAGAAAGGTAGCAGAACAGCCCTTGGCAGCACAGCGTACTTTCTGTAATAAAAAAGGGTCGATAAGTATAAAGTTTCCCAGAAGCTTTACTAAGTATATAAAGGTAAAGACAGGGAAGTTTAAATTTGATGTGAAACACCGAGGTCGTGTACTAAAAGGAGCCGGAGCTCCGCCGTAATTACTACAAAAATAAAATAAATCATGATAGAACTGATACAGAATATGAATATGGAGGAGCCGAAGCTCCGGAGTAATTACTTTTTAACAATTATGGCTTATGTAATGGGAAAGCCGGAGGGCGATGGAAGCCCGGCGGCTATGAGGGGGGGGTGTTTGGTAATAGATCCTTAACCCAATGAAGGAATACGTTAACTGGATGTAGTAATAAATCTCCATAGCACTCCGGGAGGACGCGCCGGAAAGTAAAAAACAAAAAGATACATCAGATTCGTGTGAATGGAAGGCCGAAGCCGGAATCAAGTTGCGGAAAGCCAACGAGGGGAGGATTCCCTGTCGAAGGGGCGCAAAAGGTACTGTAATAGGTAATAAGCGTTCCCAGTTAGGGTGAAACTCACGGCGGAGTATGAATAATGTTCCGACCCAACTCCCAGGCCGGAGCGAGGAGAGAGTGGAACTAAGGGGGGGTGGGGGTGGGGGGGAACATAAGGCCGCGCAAGGCAGGCCGATACCTAAAGCGACTAACACGACACGGATCTAACACCAACTATAAGCCAAGAAAGATCGTCGTAACCTTAAAACAATCACGTCTAAAACGTAGTCATCCCTTAAGTGAGACAGAGAACGGGCTCCCGAGTCTAAAGAAAGAAAACGGGAATCCCATTCTCTCGGACTCGACAGTTACGACGGTCAATTTAACAAGCACGAACCTCAAAAATAAAGCACATCTGTCCGAAAATAACAATAAAAGAGTAACAAAGAATAGCGAAAGGGGAATACAGTAAAAAAAATGATGATAATAAAAGACCTACCGAATCGGCGGTACTAAACTGTAATGAAACCCCGAACGCTATTAATCGTTAACAGAACGGACTTGTAAATGACTAATAAGTACCACACATAAAGAAACGGTTCAAACAGAGGCATGGAGCCTACAATCTTAAAATAAGATTAAAATACAATTACTTAAGATTAATGAACCTAACAGATAACCAGTACCAAAAGGGCAACAAAAAGCAAATAGAAAACGCACTGAGCGTACACAATAAAATGGCCGCGTGGACCACGGAAGGCACAAGGCCGAACTTATTAAAAAACCACTTCCTATTACTTAACACTGCTTGCCCGGTTCTAGAAAAACTGTCAAAACAATCTATGGTACTTAACATTGGTGCAGGAGTAAGGAGAGCTTCAGTCATGATGAAGAAATCCACAAAAACTCAGCGAAAAGCTTGACACAAAATAAAGCAACCGTCGTAGTACAAGTCCAACAGAAGGATGTGTAGAGGGCGCTCGAGGCAGGCGTCGCTGAGTGGATCAGGTGAGTTAGGTTGGTGCCGTTAGGGCGGCTCCCCCCTTTGGAGGAAGGATTGATCTAAATGGAAGATGACCTGTGAATAGTGGTTTTCACACGCCCTTTCTTTATACACGACGCCCTTAGGGTGCTCGCGCGAGGGTAGTAACCTCTGCATTCCATGCTTTAACTTTCTCTGGTATATTTGGAAGTATTTATATCAGAAAAGAGATAAGGAGGACCCTTTTCACCGGGCGTCACAGGTCGACCCAGAAATATCTTTAAAAATTTTCAAAAAAATAACTAGCGCTGATAATGAATTTTCCTTTCATATTTACACTATTCCAGTCTATGTGACCTATAATATCCAAAAATTATAGCTAGAATTGTAGAAAATATTAAGATAAAACAGAAAATAATGAATACTAACCATTCTGAGCTACATTCAGTGCAAAGTGACCCAATACAACGATGGCAAGAAGACTTTTTACAGTTGACGCACAACAGCTCCATCATCAACCTCTGTATCGCTTCCAAGGTCATCAGTGCTGAACAATCTCATCAAGATCTCCTCTTCAGAAAGATTTCTGCGTGCCATGATTGAAACTGAAAGAGATTACAACACATTACTAATATTGGCTAAATTAAACTATAGATGGTAATCCTACATCCAATATACCATTAGCATCATGTTCTCAAATCATCTATCAACGTTCACTAAGTATCAAAACACTCTCCACAGAAATAAATATTGTAATCAATATTGTAAAACTTGTGAAAATCAATCACAATCACTTACCAAGTAAACGTGTAGCGTATACGCTACCAGAAAAAAAAAAATGGCAATTTCCAAAAAACGGCGAGAGAGGGGACAATGGCAGTAGTTCCTTCGGCTGTGTCTGGTCTAACTAACCGGTGCAGGGAAAATTTCCGCTCAGAAGCCGAACCCAAGCGGCGCAGAAGTGAAAAAGTTGTTTTGTGCATATACGCGGTAGCTTATACTCTACACGTTTACCTGTCCAGGGTTAACAGAAGCACCCATGCGGATGAATTGAAGCAGGGCCTCCTTGGAGGGCGAACCCGTGAGCCCCAAGGATGACCAAATCTGAAAAACGGAAGTTAGTGACAAGGCCTCACCCAGGGGGAGGTGGTGGTGCTGCTTCGTTAGGGGAAGAAACCTCATCTCTCGAGACCCGGGGTCTGTCAGAAATAACTCTGTCTACGTTACTACGCGACGGTCTCTCGAAAGAGACCGACCGAGTAGGAGCTTCGGAGGAGGTTTGGGCGATGGAAGAAGAGGCCTTGGGTTTTTCTCCCTTCGAAGCAACCTTCGAAGGAGAAATATCCCGCTTGGACTACTACTTCCGCCGTCGCGAAAACCTCTCCCACTGGGAGGAAGACCACTCCCTACACTTGTTGACACTATCACGCCGTTGACCTTTGCAAGAAGGACAAAGGGCGTGAGGATCAGTCTCGACCGCCGACAAATATTCCACAAGGGCAGCCGGAGAGTCCAAGGCAGGTGCGCATGGTCGCATAAGTCAACTTCACACACACACACACACACACACACACACACTAAAAGAAAAAGAGAAAACAAAATGGCTGCCAAAAGTCAGCGAGGATGAAGAACAGCAACGACCGTTCACCATCCAACCCGAAAGCAAAGCGAGCTCAATCACAGGTGTGTGAGGGGGAGCGGTAGCAAGCTAACTAGCGGTGTGGGTAGTTAACCCTCGTTAAAAATTAATGGCTCGTCATTTCAGCTACGTCGAAAGTAATACCCCTATTAAATAGCGTGGTTTGTATTCAAGTTACGGAACAAATACTTACTTGGCAGGTTTGATGGGAATGTACATTTTGAAGGGGCAGAGTCCTCAAAGCCACGAGCTGCTCATCTACAGTTAGATGTGGCCCGGGGCTATACTAGCGGCTACAATTTGCGAAAACATGCTCCCACACAGTCCTGATTGGGGTGAGGCAATCTTCTCTCACCCTTTTGGCTCTAGTGGTCGTGTCGTCAAACCGGAGCACACGAATCAGCAAGGAAAATCGTCGCTTGCTCATAGTACAGCGGTACAAAGGATTCACTTCCAAGACGTCCCACGTCCTTTGTGGTAGTGTGGTTGTCATTTCCCACTGCCGACATTACCAAAATCCCTATGAACCCCTTTAGCACCCTCAAGTCAATATCCTTCAGGGCAACATTACAGTTCTGATAATATTTACTTCTGAGAAGAGCAAGGCGAACACTGCAATGCAAATCTATTTCCTCAAGGATTTCGTCGTCCAGGAACAAAGAGAAAATGTCAACCACGCGCCTAGCACTCGAGACACGTCGGACCTCCTTGCTCAATGCGGGGAGTGAACATGTGGGGAAGAGCTGGGTTTGGGTCTTTGTGCCAGATCGTACCATCAAGACTAACCTCGGCTTCCACTAAGCGACGTATTGGCGCTCCCCTGGCTGGCTGGAGTTCACCCCTCCTCCTCTTCCTACTCCTCTCCTCCACCGGGGTAAGCCACTCTGCCTGAGGGGGGGAGGCACGCGAGATCGATGCCAATGGGGGGGATGATTATGTAAACACTGATGCACTACCCTCCCTAACCATACGCTGACGCACTAGCCCCCTTACCCTACGTGTTGACCAAGGGAACCATCTCCTCATCAACACTCGAGTCATCGAACCCCACCACACTTCCCTCTATCTCAGCTACGTTGCACTCATCTGAGATGTCAGCAACTTCCAAATTATCAACATCACTCTCTCTAGCTCAAAAAGAGTTGATCTGATCAAAGCCAAGAGTTTGCCGACGTTTTGCCATTATATCAATGAAAACTGGAGGGTAAAAAAAAATTAAAATTAGCATTTACAGAAAAATACGCTACATGGCAACTTATGGCAACTCAGCCTGCAACGAGGTTACGCGTACGGGGTACAAAACATTCACAAAAACTTTACAACAGCCCTTTTTTATACACGCCTAAACAGTTATGCACACTCAAATATATAAAAACTGATATTTCACAGCTTACCTTAATTAGGTATCGATGGGTCGAACTCGACCCAAGGGTATCTCAGAAACGGCACAAGGAAAAAAGCTGCAATGAAATGTGTCCTGACCCAACTGCTGCGCGCACTGAACTGAGATCTCGCAGGTCGATATCACGCGCCACCAACACGTACAAAAAGTTATGGCAAAAAATTTTTTTTTTTTTAAACCTTGTCAGATCGTATACGACCCACCACACCTATCCAGGGTAACAGATGTCAAACTATGAAGAAGATTAAATTATATCAGCCTGTTTTATTTAAAACCATTCACATCAAGTTTGGACTTCAGATCTTTCACCAATTCAACTGCCCGATTAAGAAGATCATTCCACAATATGGTTACAGCTGGTTTAAATATTCTAGAACACTGTGTAGTGAGGAGCCTTATAATGGAGAAATAACTTAATATTAACTGCATACAGTATTTGATACTACATACATGATGGTAGTTTGGGAAGATCCTAGAGCACAGGATGGTAGGAATTATGAAAAATCATATGTAACATGCAAAAGATCTAGCTGATTGATAGTGCCAGATATTCGTATCTAGATCCGGAATAAGAATTTCAAGATCACAAGTTTTTGTCCATAAATTAACAGTCACAGCAGCTAAAGACCAGGTTGAAGAACAATACTTAAAACAAGGTAGAATGAAAAACTAATAATTGGGTCTCTTCAATACTGAAAGTGACCAAAATGTTGCGGGCAAACCAAACTCCTATTTCAAGATTAGCACTTATGATCTACTAGGCATTAAGTCTAGGACAGTAATTTTAATAAGAATTAGGATGGTAATAAAGACCCTGTTGAAAGGGAAAAGACATGCATGAACACAACCAAACAGACTAAGCTGCTTACCACAAAATCTAAAATAAACAATTTAATGCTGGCACTAACAATGCATGCTTATATTCATTAATCAAGTCATGAAGGGGGAAAAAAATGAATAAGCTTACAATAATTAATATAATGTTCTTGAAGTGATCTTGATCATATAAGGATACAATAAGTTTACAACTTCCGATGACAACAAATGAATAGAGGGCGAAGGTTTCTCGTGGCACAGTTTGCTGGCAATGACTGGGAGGATGGTTTTTTCTAGGAGACTGTGCCTGACATCACTTAAAGCTCGACTTTCAGTTGCTGAGGTCCTGTGGTCAAGTTCAAATGAGCATGCACTTGCAGGGTCCTCTAACAGAGTCCATGCTTTGCACTTTGATACACTGGCCCTAGAGCAGGGGAAACTATATTCCTTTGGTAATCATTGTCAAATTGGATTCCCTGTTCTAGCCTTTGACATTAAGCACCTCAGAAATAAGTTTTTCCTTCAACAAAAGTTTTTTATAGTATTACCTCTGTAAACAGATATTTTCATTTTAATATAAGTAACTACTTGATGGCACAGATTTATTGCTATCATAGATAGGTTTAGGGCTTGTATTAATATCCTAAGTAAAACTGAATCTATGTGACACTGTGTATGTGTGAATAGTTAATGACCAAGTACAAGTAAAAGATTTTCATTCTGGCTCATAGTAACCCCAAAGCCCACAACACCACCATGTTGACCTTTCGCTAAATATGGGATGCTGCTGTTCTAAAGTGCCTGTACAGTACAATACTCTTAATACACTAGTTCAATCTCAATGAAAGTATGAATATTTATCCTACCACAAGTGAAAACAGTAAAAATATGACTGCACAACACCACTAACCCCTTACAAAGTTTTATGCAGTAAAATCTCATGATGCATGGTGCAATCCTTAAGGCATAATGGTAGTGTTCATTAAACCTGAAGTGTATTCTACACGTACCATAGTGTACATGAACTGTACAATTAAAATCCGTAAGTAACAATTCCATAAATTAACACAAAACAAAATACTGTCCTTGATTAAAAAACATAACCACCCCCTCCCTCTCTCTTTCGTACAACATAACTTACCGGATAATATCTGTCAAAGAGGCAAGGTTGTCAAGGTGGACGAGGATGAATCGGGCAGTTACAATTAGACGAACAATGAAGGGACGTAATTGTACAGCATGACACTTCTACCATAGGCGAGTCATCAGTGCTGTAAAGAAAAATATTAAAATTTGGGTTAGTGTAGTGCACCATAAATAAGTTTTAAATTTTCCATATGTAATTTATTAATTCAATATTTATACTGTACAATGTCATTTTAAATTTTGTACAGGCCTGTTTTAAAAGCTGTAAAAATTACTAAAAATTATCTTACCCCTCTGGTGTTAGGGAAAGGAGATTATCTTCCCTTTTTTTATGGGAGCTCCACTGGTGTTGCTGTTGTAGGGGTTTCACATTCAAGAGATTCTGCGGTTGGTGGTGGCTGTTTCACCCAAGGGTGAGGAACATCGTGATGGGGAGCTGCTCCACCGCCTTAATTTCATCTATGGTGCTCATGTGAACTGAAAATCCCATTCACGGGATGCATAAACTTGAAGGGTCTAAGCTGTAGGCCTTGTGTTTTAAATCCTTCCCCATCCATGACATCTTTGTCAGCTTTTCCAGCGAGATGCCCTCAACCTCTTTGTCAGTCTCCTCAGCTTATCCTCTCCCTCACTTGCTGAATGTATTCATTCATTCAGGTCCACCTTGATAGGACCCTTATCGTGTCCATCAGGTAACTCCAAGAAGTCATCATGAGCCAGTTCCCGAAGCCTTCGACATACTATACTTTCTTTGCTAAGGTAACGATATTCTCGATGCTCTGCTGAAAATCTTCATCAGGACTAAAGCCGGCAAAGTCCTTCACACCCCATGGCCACAGACGTTTTCAGCAACAATTCACAGTTTGTGACGACATTGTTGAATGATTCTTCAACAACAACGACAGTGCAATCTTGAAACACTTCCAATACTAGGTAACATCGAGGGCTGAATCGTTACCCATGGCTCTTTGGAGTCGCGCCATCACAAGTCTTCCGTAATGGGCCATGAAATTCCCAATGACGCCCAGGTCCACCAGCTGGTCGAGTATAGGTATCAGCGGAAGAGAAAAATACACATTTAAGATTCACTACCTTGATAGAGGGTGTGTCCTGGAGCACTATCAGGGACAGCAGCACCTTAAATCCAACCCCCTATTACACAGGTAGAGCTTAACCTATCGCATGAAGTAATAATGAAACGAGGAAGAATTGGTTCGTCGTCCACGCCACCTCCTTGTGCATCCAGCAAACGGGTAGCAGGTTCATATTGCGGGGTTGCGAGTCCATGAGGCTTTGCAGACGTGTAAATAAAGACAAGTATTTCGACAAAAAATTAACGTACACCTGGGCAAGAGAAATACAGGCACAATTGGGACTTGAAGCAGCATGTAATATTTCATAAAATAAACACCGTTAGCCTACCTGTCCTTTGTTGCCTTGAAACCGGCCACATGGCATTCCTGCTGGGCAATGAACATCTTGAGGCATCTTACACAGCAACCTTGGCAAGCAATATAAAAAAGCCTATACAGTATAATAAAACTATAATACAGTACTCTAATAAATACAAATTAATATTACAGTATCATTCAATTTCACTAAAATATTTTTGTTTATAATTACATTTACATTACATTAAGCGTGTGTACGTTTTAATCACGAAACCTAATAAGAATTACATCAATATTAATACTTACCAATTTCATCCATTTTCCATCTGTACCCCACCTCCGTGATAACCTCCCCTGTCTCATTGTCCTTACAACCCGACTCCCAAGTATTTTGCACATTTTTAATGAAAAATGGAGATGTAGGAAAAATGTGGCGCTCCATTGGTGGTAGGATGAGGTTCATCTTGCAGACTTCACTTTTTCCGAAAACATGAGCGAGTTGATGGCTATTCCATTGTGATGCAGATCCTCGATCCCAAAAACAGGGAATTTTCCATTCAGAACACGCTCACTTTTAAAATAATCTTTGCATTAAATGGGGCACTTGCTGCCACGGGAGTACAAACCATCTTTGCAGTTCTTCTCCATATAACTCGGTGTACTCGATTTCAGTCCGAAAAAGTCCTATGGCTGCATACAACATACTTTCGTTGCACTTACCGAGAACGTCTCTCTTTTCTTCAAGAACCACGACATTCCTTGGCCACATAGCGCTACCTTGAGAAGATGAAGCAGCCCTCTTATGGCCATGGTGTCTATAAGAGATCACTTGTTGCTTCACAAACACTTGTGGGAGAAGCTTTTGCAATGACAGATGCTGGAAGAGTGAGTATGTCAAAAGAAAAAAATGCTGTTGTGCCGGGAGGGAAATGGCACACAAACGGCTGGGTGCAAAAATGCAAGGCCAGTTCAAAAACAGCAGGCTGCGTGTAGCAGTACTAGCTGCAAGTCCATGAAAATGCAAAACTAATTGAATATTATATGTATCTCTGAACCGCGAAGACTGAACCCACAGAGACCGAGGGCTGACTACTCCTACTATCCTTACCAACCATTTTTCCTTTCTGCCACAGAAGTCACATGATCTGGGTGACATAATAAAGAGCCTTCTTTGCAACAACAAAAAATTACTGTACACAAGTTTTCTCACCGAGAAGCATTGAGGACACTATCATTAGCTCTACACTACATGAGTCACCTCATGTGGGAAACTTTGTGATATCAGGTGTACCTATTAGCATATAATTGTTCATTACTGAACATACAGATAAGGGTAAAACTACGTCTGACCCCAGTAACTCCTTCCCTGAGGTAGGATTCTACTACATAGCAAGCCGTGTTACCCTCTGAGCAAACCGTTTCTCTAATCAGAAGAGCATAAACAACATTACAAAAGGATAGGAAGGTCTGTGTATAGTCCACCCTTCACGAAAACCACAAAATCAAAAATTATTCATTATCACGTTTTCCTTTTCTGTGTATAGTCCACCTTTCACTAAAGCACAACACAAAAATTAATCATTATCACGTTTTCCTTTTTGGTGCACTTCAACTGTCACAAGAGGGGCCACTCACAAAAAAAAAAAAAAAAAAAAAAAAACACTACCTTTAACAAGATAAAGTAAAAACGGATTTTGAGCGAAGCGAAAAATCTATTTTTGGGCGAGATAGCCATGACATCCTGATGGAAGTTTCCTTCCGTAGCTTCCTAGGGTATATTTAACTACAGTGGATATTCCCAGAGAATTAAACTAAAGGTTATCACAGAATTCTAACTTTTGGTGCGAGTACCCTAAAGGTTTCCCTCTAGGATATCGTATATCAACAGGGGACGCATGTATTAACACGCCACATAGCTACCTACACCCCATATAGAGTTAACACTTCGATATGGAAAAGTGGCCGAGTAACTGAGGAGCCGTTCCAAAGTTACTCTCATCCGTGGCTACTTTTGGTACTCGAGACGTAAACAAACGGACGCCATTGCTAAATGACGTCACGTCCGTCCTCATCCTGAGCTCAGCTTCTACCAATCTCCGCGATACAGTAGGTCCGGGAGGGGCCTGAAAGGCTGAACTAGAATAGACGGGAGGGTCCATCAGGACGTCATGGCTATCTCACCCAAAAATAGATTTTTCGCTTCGCTCAAAATCCGTTTTTTGGGCTCAAGCCATGACGTCCTGATGGAAGTGTACCAGATAATTAATGTATCGTGGATTTTTTACCCCTTTAAATCCAAGTGCCAAGGGATTCGAACAGTATTATAGAACATGTCCTTACCAGAGAGTCTATGGTAAACTAGCTTCCCGCCCCCCTGGCAGGGAAGTCCTGGTGGACAATAGGACATCTTGAAGCGATCATTGAAGAGCTACTCACCGGTGGAGAGATCACGCTGGACTCTGAGACAAGACAAAGGTTAATATTCGGGTAGGAATATTATCAAGCATAGGCAAGTATATAACATAACTACTATTCCCCCTGGAGGAGAGATCACGCTGGTCTCAGAGACAGGACAAAGGTTAATATTCGGATAGGAATATTATCAAGGCATGAGTGAGTATATAACATAATTACTTATATTATTCTTTCTGATCATCAGGAAAGAGGTAAATGAAACTATAACAATCGTATATTTCTTGATAAGGAATAGGAGCGAAGAGAGACGCACATTGAAATAAAATAGACATTTTATTTTTAGGATTGCAGATCATTATGGCAGTAATTACAATAATGAATATAGAATTTATTTACAATAATAAAGAATAATGTACATAGAAATGAAAGACGGTAATCTTGATTCTGAAAGAAAAATTTTCTTTTTAGAAACACAAGTTCAAGAGGAACGCCAGTCTTTAAAATTCAAAGAAAACACATCATGCCTTAGGGCATGTGGCACTCATGTAAAGTCTATGACATTTCACCTTGGTAAAGAACAGTCTATTAGAAACACTAAGTGTCCATGAAATCACTATGTATCACAATAGGGTCAACACAGGCACCCGTAGAGTTAGAGTCCCAAGTAACTCTCTGTTCTATGCAGATTTAAGCAGCAGGTTTCATAACACTACCTGCAGCTACCACAAAATGCTTTACTTCGTGCACTTGTTTTGCGTAGTGGTTGAAGAAAACGCGCGATGATTTCCAGCCTGTAAAGCTCTTGAGGCTTTCGAAATCCATACTCTGGAAGAAGTTCAGAGAAGAAGATACTCTGGAAGAAGTTCAGAGAAAAAGCGACTTTTCTAGGATCGTGACCTGCGGGTGTACTGTCAGGATCCACTCTGCGAATGAAGTAGGTGATTTTTGCTCTTAGTTGTTTCAGTGACAGGTCGCTACCCGATGTTTCTCCTATGAAGAGTTGTCCTCCACCGAAGTCTGAAGTTCTTCGAAGATAGACCTTAAGACTCTCCACTGGGCATAGAGAGACATCTTCCTTCAGGGGGAAGATTCTCCAAGGGCCCCATCTCTTGGTGGGTAGTTCATTCTTAGCGAGAAACGTCGGATCGGGGAAGAGGGTAAAATCTCCTGTCTCGGCGAACAGGATATGACCCTCTTCTCTTGATAATGCCACATTTCACTGACTCGGGCTCCCGAGGCAAGAGCAAAAAGGAAGATAACTTTTTGAGTCAGGTCTTTCAGAGGGCACGAATCGTTGTCCAGGCTAGAAGCAAAATGGAGCACCTTGTCCAGGGACCAGGAGATAGGTATTGGTGGGGGTGCTGGGCGTAGTCTAGCGCATGCCTTTGGCAGATTATTGAAGATATCGCTGGACAGATCAATCTGGAAGGCGTATAGGAGTGGTCTAGTCAAAGCCGATTTACAAGTGGAAATCGTGCTGGCCGCTAAGCCTTGTCCATGAAGGTGAATGAAGAAGGACATGCAAAAATCAATGGTGATTTCCGTAGGATTTTTTGCCTTGACGAAGGAGACCCACTTTCTCCAGGAAGATTCGTACTGCCATCTGGTAGACTCAGTCTTGTACTCCTCGAGGAAGTCTAAGCTTTTCTTCGAGATCCCAAACCTTTTCTTTGCGGCTAAGGAAAGAAAATCATGAGATGAAGGTCCCTGACTTTCAGTGATGAAGCGAAGACAGTCGACTTCTGTACTTGTTGAGAGAGAACTGGGCCCGGCAGGGGGATCAGCATGGGCTGCAGCTCCAGGACCAGGGGATACCAATTGCTCAAGGGCCACTTGGGAGCTTTGAAGGTTCTCAGTTTGGATAGGACTTTCAGCAGAAGGTTGGGGAGGACGGAACAGGTATATCCTGGACCATCTGTTCCAACCCAGGGACATGGCATCCACTGCTTCTGAGAGATGAAGGAGAATGATCTTGCGTCTAGAGACCATTCCGACTCTATTGGGCTTGTCCTTGATAGAGCGTCCGCCGTCACATTACGGAATCCTTGTAGGTGAACTGCAGACAGGTGCCATTTCTTCCTTTCTGCCAAATGAAAGATCGGAAGAAGCACCTGATTTATCTGGGGCGATCTCGAGCCCTGACGATTGAGACATCTGACTACCACCGAGTTGTCCAGAGTCAGACGGATGTGGATCGAGGGAGGCGGGAAGAGTTTCTTCAGGGTGAGAAGAACCGCCATGGCCTCCAAGATGTTGATGTGAAACGTCTTGAATAGGGGAGACCATGTACCTTGAACCTGTTGTTGGTGGGAGTGACCTCCCCAACCCTCCAGTGAAGCGTCCGTGTGGATGTTGATCAATGGAGGAGGGTGTTGAAGAGGGATGGACCTTTTAAGGGCCTTTGCTTCTGACCACGGCTTTAAAAGTAAGCGAAGTCTGTTTGGAAGCAGTCTCTTGAGGTCTCTTCGAGCGATGGATGCGAAACGTCTCCAGACTCCCGCGGCATCCTTTACCCGTGCGTGAAACACTGGGTTTGTCACAGAGGCGAACTGTAGAGAGCCGAGAACTTGTTCCTGTTGTCGTCTTGAGATCCGTTTGGATTTTAGAAGCCTTCTGACAGACCCTGCTATTTCCTTCCTTTTCTTCTGTGGAATGGAAAGGCGGTGTGACTGAAGGTCCCAATGGATTCCCAACCACTGGAACTTCTGAGCTGGAGAGGGGCGAGATTTTTCTTGGTGTTTATCTTGAAGCCCAGATGCTCTAGGAAATGGGTGACTTTGTTGCAGGCTCTCACACAATCTTCGGGCGATGTCTACCAGACTAGCCAGTCGTCTAGGTAGGCCATCACTTGGACGCCCTGAAGATGTAGCTGTTGGACGATTGCGTCTGCCAGCTTGGTGAAGATCCGTGGAGCCACGTTGAGCCCGAAGGGCATGGCCCTGAAGGCGTAACTTATCCTTTGGAGTCGAAATCCTAGGTAGGAGGAAGCGTAGTGATTCATTGGAATGTGCCAGTAGGCATCCGCCAGGTCTATGGAGACCGTGTAGGCCCTGTGAGGCAGAAGGGTCCTTATTTGTTGCAGAGTCAGCATCTTGAATTTGTTGTTCGCAATGAACTTGTTGAGGGGGGATAAGTCTAGAATGACCGAGTTTGTCCGAGTCTTTCTTGGGAACACAAAAGAGTCTCCCTTGGAACCTGATTGACTTTACCCTCCTGATCACCTTCTTGTTCAAGAGTTCCAGGACATATTCTTCCAGGAGGGGGGCTGACTGTTGGAAGAATTGCTGGAAGGATGGGGATGGTTGAATCCAGCTCCAGCCCAGTCCCTTCTTGACGATGCTGTGTGCCCAGGGATCGAAGGTCCAACGATCCTGGAATTGGCGGAGTCTTCTTCCCACCGGAAGCACTTCATTGCTTCTGGTGGCCCGAGGGTTTGCCACCTCGGCTGCTAGCTCCCCTTCCTCCTCTGCCTCTGGAGGGACGGCGAGAAGAATCTCTGCCGGAACCTCTGCCTGAGCCCCTACCTTTGGAACGAAAGGTAGTTGAGTGTTGCTCATAGGCAGGGGTGAAGACCGGCGACTGCGACACCACCGGCTGGGGGACCAATTGAAAGGTCTGTTGTGGCTGCGTAGCCACTTGGGGAGTAGCGGGACCCGGAAACTGTCGTCTCGGTTGACGTTGCTGGGGTCTGGGTTTCGAGGATTTCCTCTTAGGCTGAGGGCCATCGTCCTGAGAGGACTTCCTCTTTCGGGACATGCCCCACTTATGGAGAAGGTTCCTGTTCTCCGTAACAGCTTTGTCCACTATCTCTTTCACCAAGGTAGACTGTTAGAGATGTTTGCTCCAGATATTGGAGGAAATCAGTCTCCGGGGTTCGCGTTTCACCGTTGCACTGGCGAATACGAATTCTCTACAGGCTCTACGAGCCCTAGCGAAACTGTATAGGTCCTTGGTCACGGTCGCCATTTGCGACTTAGCAAGGACCATGTAAAAGTCCGGGACTCTGTGTCCCCGGCCATGAGTTCCAGCTGTACCTGATGGGACAGCGAAGCGGCGAGTCTCTCCTTCGTATCCTGTTCCCTACGAAGGAGGTGATCGTTCAGCCGTGGGAGGTCCTCATTGAATTGACGACCGGCCACATCAGGTTCCAGTTTTCCTACCGTGAAAGTCGGATGGATGTCTTTCCAGTGCCTATCATCGGGGGGAAGAGTAATGGAGAAGGGTCTGCACTCCTCCAGTGCAGGGCAAAGCTTCCCTTCCTCCACAGCCTTCATGACCGCTGTGAAGGCCTTTCAATGAAGGGGAAGGTCGCAGTAGCTGGCTCAACGAAGGTTGGATGCTTCTTACTAAGCGCCGGCATCTTGGAGTTTGTGAAACCCCGGCTCTTCACTGCCTGAGCTAACATAGCTTGGGCCTTCGCGAGATCGAACACAATCACTTCCTTCGGTTCGGTCTCTTCCTTTGAGGCTGGTTCGGACCTGAGCCGGACGTAACAGTCCGGATAAGCCTCGAAATTGGGGAAGAACTCCACTTCCAACAAACTAGAGCCAACTCTTTCACTGATATAGATCTTGCCAGTTATGATTGGCATATGCTCGGCGTATCTCTAAGGGTTAGCTTCCGAGCAGGTGGGGAGGTCCTTAACCGAAATCTTCTTCGGTTGTTTGAAGCCAACGAGAGTCGTCCGGAATTGCTCCCGAGTCTCGCGCAGCTTCTTGTCCATGAGGGCTTCAAGCATTCTGAAGACCTCTTGAGTGGCCGATGGAAGAGGGTCCGGGGTGGCAGAAGTCGAAGGAACAGGTTCCTCGGACGGTGCAGGAGTTGCTGGGGGAGCAGGAGCGACCTCGTTCTCCGAATCAGGGTATTCCACCTGATCTTCCTTATAGTCGAGCTCCTCGCCCATGAGGTTCTTCTCCGTCTCTTCAGACACCTCCGACATACGTTCCACATTGTCGGAATCAAGATGGCACTCGCGCATGGACTGTGCCATGACGACGTCGGGTTCGACCACGATCTGGACGGTGGGTGTTCACGAGGGACCACCGAGTCCTTGGATGCTTTCGGAAAAAGCAAAGCCCTCAAGTCTTCATTGGGAAGATACGGTCCAGTGGCGTTCTTTTGGAAGCCACGCACCCATTTGCGTAGCTTCTCTCTAGCGATGTCCCTTACCTCCGCAGTAGGAGGATCGTCGAACGCCTCAACGAGAAGACACTTGCAGACTGTACAGTTCTGCGGGTCCCAAAATTTAAGGTCGCCTTTCTTGGCGGCGCAGGGGCGTGGGTCCGGCATGCCTTGTGCCCGTAGAAGTCCGGGCGCTTCACTCCGCAGAAGTTGCTCTCGCACTTCATGTACTCCTCCTGTAAAAGAAAGAGATCATGAGTACATGGAAGGCATAAGAATGACTTACATTACTCTAAAATTAAGAATAACTTAATCTATAATAGCATATTAATATTAAAGATTGATGAGCGGGAAAGGAAGTAGATACACATACTTGTGAATCCCGCCCAGCCGGTTACCGTAACCTTATCCGTAGACAATTCCTTTGGACCCGAGGGTCACAATGAGGGAAATCCGGATGGATGAGCCAAGCTAGGCTTTTAACAGGAATTGTCCGCAGAGTGTACCAGGGTCTGAGACCACTCAGAGCCTTGGGGGAGAGGGGAAAATAGGATAAACCCCTTAGAAAATGTAGGTTCCGGCAATAGACTGCACTGAGATACACATAATATGCTGGAATTGTTGTAATGTGCAATCAAACAGCATAGCCACTATTTTGGTTGGTATAACAATACCTACACGGAAGTGGCCAGGCTATCTGGCTGCAACATATTGACTGCCGGCATGTTGCCGGCAGCCAGGGAAGAAGTACATGTCCCTTAGCGTCTCATGAGGGGGCGCCGGCAGACCGACGGCACACCGGAGGCCGGTCCTGCAGGGTGAAAGGCATCAAGGCAGACACACTGAGTAACCGAGATAGATAATACCACAGTGGCGACCGCCGGCACAGCGGCGGATCGCCGGCAGGGGCGGCGGCCCCGGCAGCCGAAGGCTGACAGCATGGTAAGCCTTGGATCAATTCATAAGAGATATATATATGGGTGTATACCTAGATTGCCGGCAATCAATGCTGGCATGTGGGCGGCAGACTCCGAAAGTCGGCCGGCTGTTACTAGGTAAATATAAGGGGTGGGACGTCGGCGGTATGTCGACGGAAGGCGGCAGCCTCCGGCACTCGGTAGGCTGACGTCTTAGAGGGGGAAGGTATCTTATGAATGAAGGTCACCTGAGGTAGTGGCGGTTTTCGCCGGCAGTAGAGACGGCAAGGGACCGGCACCAAGATAGAAAGATAAAAAGGTAAGGAGGGATGGAAAGGGTAAAATCCTATACCCCTCCGGCATCCCTCCGGAGAGAGTGCACTCATGATAGGAGTGGATACTTCTAACATCCGGCGACAGGGAGCCGGCAGACGGCCGGGGGCCTGAGGTAGCCCAAGGGAGGGATAGGGGGCACTCAAAGAGGGGGTATCCCCCGCCAGCAGGACCGCCGGCAACCACCCCCATAGAACGCTATGAAGGGTATGTGTACCAGAGCGGCCAGCTCAGCAGAAGAACAAGGCTAGCCCTACCACTCCACCCAAGGGAGGAGTTGTAGGACTAAGGACAGAGGTGTGTAGGCAGGCCTACACCAAAGGGATAGGTGGGGAGGGAGAAGAAGGGGTCTTTCTAAATGGGGAGAGACTGTATGAGAGCGGCCACCAAGGCAAGGGAGAACGCTCCCTAACCTAGGATAGGTAGCCCAGATCAAGTACAGAACTAATGTACTGTCCCAAACTATAATAAGACAGAGTCTACCCCGAGAGCTTAACCTAGAGTAGGAGGACTAACTCCTAGGCTAGGAAAGTCTGAAAGACACATCGCTAGTTGCAGGGAGGAAGGGTAACCCAACCAAGTGCAACTGGAGGAAAGGCAGAGCCCTTCCTGAGGTCTCGGGCACGACCCTAAGGGGGGTTCATTCCCTTAGGGTAGGCAGAGAAGCGATAAATACTCTGGTTGTAGACGAGATCCCCCTATATAGAAGGGAATGAATGAATGATTTAAAGTTTTCAGGCATCCTGACGCCGGTAACATTTAATTTATATATACAAAAGTAAAAAATGAAATAAAATAAAAAATTAAAAGAGTATTCAATTAAAATCATAAAAATTGAATGTCATAAAAGTTAAATATTTTTCAGAAGACCTGCTTCTGAAAGAAATCTAAAAATGCCACTTGCATGGTAGGACACATCATTTCCAAGAATCTTGGCAAGGATGAACCTGCCACCCTCACCTCGAGCCTCAAACAAATATCTATTCCGCAAGATGTCATAATTGGGGCATTCGGTCAACAAATGCCTTACTGTTAGAGGTACTAAACAGTTGTCACAATACGGTTGCTGTTGGCCCTTCAACAGAAACTCATGTGTCAACCGAGTGTGACCAATACGGAGACGACAAAGAGACGTCTCCCATTTTCGGGGCATCATATTATACCTCCAAGGAGATATGTCATTTGTTACTTCCCTCATTTTATTGCCATCTTGACTATCCCATTGCTGTTGCCATTTATTGCAAACCAATTTCTTGATGTCAGGTAAGAAATCATTACAGGGAATGGGATATCTTCTTGGCAGCAACTCTGATGCAGCCTCCTTAGCCAGTGAATCTGCCTTCTCATTCCCGGACACACCTACATGTGCTGGAACCCAACAAAATTGAACTGTTATACCTCTCCGTCCAATAAGGAAAAGCCATTCTAAAATCTTTAAAACTAGAGGGTTATTAGAATTAAAAGCTTCCATAGCTTGAAGGACACTCCTTGCATCACTAAAAATTGTAAAATTACCCTCCTTCTCCAACGCTATTTTCTCAATAGCAGTTAATATGCCATACAGTTCGGCAGTAAATATGGAAGCGGTCAGAGGAAGTGCACCTCTACAATTAAAACCATTACTATGTACTCCAAATCCAACGCCAGCATCAGATTTGGAGCCATCAGTATAGATAAAAGTTGATCCTCTATGTTCTTTAACATGTTCATTAAAAAGAGACCTGGCTTCTATGTCTGACATATTCTTCTTATCTCCAATAAAATATTTACAAAAAGATATCTCTGGTAACTTCCATGGAGGCGTTGATGATATCTTGAATGGAAGTATCTTATTTCTAATTATATCCAGACTATCTAATAATCGTTTCACCCGAAAGCCATAAGGTTGAGGGGATTTTGGGTGCAACTCAAAGTATGATGCTTGTCTTACAAGGCTTGCAGTCTGAAAGGCTAGAGAGTTAGGGAGTCTTTGCAATCTAAACCAATACCGAAGAATGGAAGACATTCGGTAAAGGTCTAGAGATAACTCTCCAGCATCAACAAGGAGACTTGGGATAGGCGAGGTTTTAAAAGCTCCAGTAGACAATCTAATACCTGCATGATGTATCGAGTCTAATATTTTTAACCGGCTTGGGGTGGCTGAAGAATATACCTCACAACCATAACTAATTTTGGAAAAAATCAAGGCCTTGTATAATTTTAAAATAGTATTGCGGTCTGCCCCCCATGATGTATGGGACAATACTTTTAAGATATTCAGAGCTTCAACACATTTAGCTTTTAGCGCTTTTAGGTGAGAAACCCATGTAAGTTTACAGTCAAATATCAAACCTAAAAATTTGGTTTCCGATACACATGGTATCCGTTGACCTTTAATGTATATATCCGGGTCTGGATGTACTCCCCGGATACGACAAAAATGGACAATGGTAGTTTTACTTGTCGAGAACTTGAATCCATTCATGTCAGCCCACTGGATAATTTTATCAATAGAGAGTTGGATTTTTCTCTCAACCATTGCCATTCTAGTGCCAGCAAATGATATTGAGAGATCATCCACAAATAATGTTGAGAGAACATCCTGGGGAATGGCTGAGGATATCCCATTAATTGCTAGTGCAAAAAGGGTTACACTCAGCACACTACCCTGAGGAACTCCTTCTTCCTGGCACTTACTCTCTGATAGAGTTTCCCCCACTCTCACTTGAAAAACTCTACGTGAAAGAAATGCCTGAATAAATAGTGGCAGCTCTCCTCTCAATCCCAATTCATGAATGGTTTTAAGAATACCATATCTCCATGTGGTATCATATGCCTTTTCAAGGTCAAAAAATACTGTAACATGGTGCTGTTTGGAAGCAAAGGCTTCACAAATAGAAGACTCAAGTCGTATCAACACATCAGTCGTTGAGTGCATTTTTCGGAATCCACATTGAATCGGTGATAAAATACCTTTCTTTTCAAGGTACCATATCAGCCTTGCATTGACCATCTTCTCCATAATTTTACATAAACAAGATGTCAATGCAATAGGACGATAGTTTGCTGCTAAAAACTTGTCTTTACCGGGTTTTAAAAAGGCTAAAATAATGGCTAGTTCCCAAACACTTGGGTAACTATGATCATGCCATATTCTATTAATAATGCTTAAAATAAATAGCTTTGTATTAAAATGTACATGTTTAATCATTGCATATGGAATTCCATCGGGTCCAGGGGCTGTATCGTTGCAATGAGCAAGTGCGGAATCAAATTCTCTTTCAGTGAAAGGAGAATTATACGACTCTTCCCTTCTTGTTGCAAAATTTAAAATTTTATTTTCTTCAGTGCTCCTATACTGGTGACCAGGGGCTCCTTCACACTTGCTGGATACATTTGAAAAATGATTAGCCAAGGCATTGCTAACTTCATTTGCTTCAGTTACATACTGGCCATTCACCTTCAACACTGGTGGTGGGTTGGGGGTGAATTTGCCAGCTATCTTTTTTACTTTCCTCCACACAGAAGATGGTGGTGTTCTACTGTTAATGGAGGAAACAAAAGACATCCATGACTGGCGCCTTGCTTCTTTCATGGCACGACGGAACTGTGCTCTACATTTCTTGTACATAATTAAATTCTCATCAGTTCTGCGTCTACGCAATCGTGTTAGAGATCTTCTTGTGGCTCTGTGGAGTGCAGTTAGTTCTGAAGACCACCACGGGACTGGTCGTCGTTTGAATAACCCTGTTGTTTTGGGAATTGAATTGACTCCTGCTGTATGAAGAGTTCCATTCAGCAGGTCTATAGCATCATCAATACTTTCAAACTGTTCTGCTCTCCCTTCGATTTCACTTAGCTCAGAAAATTTAACCCAGTCTGCCTTGTCTAGATTCCAACGTGGCGATCTTTGCAAAGGTGGACCCTTGTTGGTGTTTATAATGATTGGTGCATGATCACTAGTATGCCAATCATCTAATGTCCTCCAATCAAAATCAAGAAGGCAGTTAGAGCTTGCAATTGAAAGGTCAATGCATGACAAAGTACCTGTCTGAACATGGAAGTGCGTGGGCTCTCCTGTATTAAGGAGCCCCACATCCTCATTCTCCACAATTGATGAGATAATATTGCCCCTTGTGTTGGCCAAAACATCACCCCATAAAGGATGTCTACCATTCATATCTCCCAGTAAGAGAAAAGGTTGAGGGAGTTGTTGAATAACTTCTGCTAAATCATCATATAAAATATCATCATTTGGAGGTAAGTACAGAGAGCATATTGTATATTTTCTCCCTATATCAATTTGTACAACAACTGCCTGCAGGGTTGTACGTATAGACATGGGTATTTGGGGAACATCTCGACGAATGTACACGAGACTTCCGCCATGGCTCCCTGCTTGTTGATTATATGGTGTTCTATAGCTAACATACTCTCGAGGACTAGGAGTGTTAGAATCAAGCATACTTTCCTGTAGACATACTATTATGGGGGAATGCTCATGAATTAGGAGCTTAAGTTCTTCATATTTCGCCCTCAAACCCTGACAGTTCCATTGCAAAATGGAGGAGAAAACTATGGATTATTTCTGGAAGACGTCTTGGGTGAGGTCTTCCCATTAGCAGTTTTTAATCTAACATTATTACTTGTAGGTTTCTTCAGAGATGGTCTTGTTATGTTGGGTTTTACGTTGGAGTTTTTCTTTGTATCTTTTTTATATATTTGTTGAGGGGGATGGTGGACCTCAACTTGAATTTCTGATTTATTTAAATTGTCTTCTGGTTGATCGCCAACATCAACAGACAAAACATCATATTTATTTGATGTCATAATTCTAGTATTTCTTATGGAAGGGGGTGAGAGAGATGGAGGTCTCTCTCTTTTACGATTAATAGGTTGCAAGTTACCAGGTTTTTGTACCTTCCCCACTACAGGTACACCTGATAACTTGGTGTCAGGTGGAATCTCCATTAAATCAGGCAAGGATATGGCCTGGGAGAGGTTAGTACTATCCTTTGTAATGGGGGACAAAGGTTTGATAGTGGTGGGCAATGTCTTTTGGTTGATACTCAATGATAAATCTTTAGGAGGAGATGTTCTTGTCTTATGCAGCACTTTATCAATAGATTGTGAATTCCTTTTTCGAGAACTACCTACAGTAGTAGGTGGGTGAGATGATTCCCGAGGAACTTTTTCTCCTGTTTTTAATGTTTTTGCATAAGTATTAGATTTATTTAATAATCTCTTGGCATGCCCCACGCTTACATGTTCAATAATTGATTTATTGAGGGCAGCCTCTTCTAACTTATAAAACTGGCAGCTCCTATCATTAGATTTATGATTAGAGTTGCAGTTTAAGCATCTTGCCTCAAGTGTACAATCCCCATGGTAAATTTTGGAGCAAGTATTACAAATTTTTTCATTATTGCAAACTTTGGAAGGATGTCCAAATTTAAAGCAATTATAACATTGCAGTGGCTTCTGCTTAAAAGGTTGAACTCTGATCCTTTCGTTTTCTATGTCTATGTGGAAAGGTACATCAGCATCCTGGAAAGTAAGAACAATCATTGATGTTCCAGGTACTTTATGTACTTTCCACACTGATAGGGGACACATGGCCAATATCTCCTCTTCAGTAAATTCATACAGATCCCTATTAAAAACCACTCCCCTTCCATAGCTAAAGTTTAGATGGGGTTTGATGTCCAATTTTATATCATCATTTACTGTCTTCAAATTAGACAGTATAACAGATTGTGTGTATGACTTGGCCTTTATCAAGAAACTTTTCTTCCCGAATCGAGATATATCTCCAGGTGCGATCGTACCTACCTTCCTCTGAAGAAATTTGCATATCTTGAAATAATTTTCCGTACCTCCCACAGATTGAGCAAGAAGCCACATTGGTGGTTTTGGCTTTCTTTGGGATGGTATATCTGCCTCTATATCTTTATCAGCCCAGTCTGCTGGTCTGTAGACATCCAGATCTTTAGGTGCCCCATCACAAAGAGCACCCTTAACACTCATATTACCTACTTTAATATCAACAATGTTACAGCTTGCATTAAATGCTTCCTCATGACAATTAAATGATAACCAAGATTCCCAATTATCATCTTGAAGTTTCATTCTAATTTCTTTTATTGATCCGTAACACTCAAATATTTTATGTAGCACATCATAATTAGCTTCTAAAGGGATTTGGGTAACGTGCAGGACTTTCAGTTTTCCTGTGTTGCCCAAATTACCCTTTTCCAGAATGTTTAAAGAACAGTCCTTTTTAGTTCCTAGGTCGTCAACGGAGTTTTCTTTAAATGAATTGCCAGAGGTCGTCAACAGTGCCGGGGGCGAGTCAGCATATCCAGGGGAGGTGGGGTCATTTTCACAAGAATCCATCATAAAAAAGAAGAGAGAAGAGTGATTTTTTGAAGTTTGATTTACCTGCTTGAGAACATCAAGGCATCACATGTTGGAAAGGAAATTTACACTCTCCACTACCGGCACAGTGAGAGTATACTTCCCAGATGGTCCACTCCATACCCTACCCGAAGGATAGCATCAAAACAGATATAGAGGCACAGGTGTAAGCTGAACCCGCCTGTTAGGACTGAGACCAAGAAACTATGGAATCATCCTCCCCATATCTGTAATGACGGGCTTCCGGCCAGAAGCCGAGAGTCCTACCCCAAGCATTGGATCCCCCTGGATTCCGAAGACCCAACACTTGGAATAGTTCCGCCAAAAAGGTCCAAACCATCTTCGGGATGGCTGAGATCATCCTATACACTCACATATAGCTTTGAGCACAAACGCCTCCCAACCGCGACACCTTTCACATTCATCAAAGCAGGCAGCAATACCGGATGCAGAAACATCCGCCCAAGTGGCAATAACAGATGTAGAAACATCCATGCCATAAAGAGAAAAAAAAAATAATAAACATACATATATATGTAAAAATATACACATACATATGGAAAATTTTACTCATAGAGTTGGGACAGCATCATGAAAGAAAGTTTATAATATTAGGAGAAGGTTGAAGCAATATAAAGAGGAAGAAAAAGATAAGAAAGAGAGAAATTTAGATTCGAACTGGGGGAGCAATTTCCCCAAGTTCGAGAGCCCTCTTGCCCGTCACCAAGATTCAGCATGGGAATGAAATGCCGTGCTGAAGCTCAATGACTTCATCAAGGCATTCTCTCATTAAGAGGGTATATAGAAGGGAAAGCAAGTCTACCCAGAGGGAATTACCCGCAGGTAGGGGGAATAGGGAGCATACAAGGGTTCCTACATTAGGTTAGGAGGGGGTTGATACACAATCAACTCGGTCCCTTATATGGTCCCCGAAGGCGAAAACACTTACATCACAGTAAATAGTATGTTTAATAAGGCCACAATCTTCATAACTTAACTTAGGAACACTAATATATATCATGCATGAAAACAAGCATTAGGCTGTCCAGCCTAGGGGCTAAGCTAGCGATCTAGTATGGGGTCGAACAGCGACCGTAGTCTGACGAGTGCTAAAACACGATATAATGATTCCCTAGCTATGAAGACTAAATAACTAATAATATTAATCAGTTAAAGGACCGGAGAAGGCTGTTCTGGCTAACTAAATACTGTACTGTAAAGCATGCAACATGAACAGCGGCGCCGTAAAATGGCGCGTCCGGTATCGGCACAGCTCTGCCACAAAACAATATTTTACGAAAAGTAAAGTTACTTTACAGCCAGAGCTTATCTAAACAATACTAGGACCTGGTACTCAACTTTCCAGAAGAAGGCGATGCTGAAGGCTGCGACATTATGGCGATGTAAGCAGATAAAGAAGTCACTTGGGAAAAATCCGACTTAGCGTAGAAGCTACAGGCGAAAGGATGAGGACGGACGTCACGTCATTTAGCAATGGCGTCAGTTTGTTTACGTCTCGAGTACCAAAAGTAGCCACGGATGAGAGTAACTTTGGAACAGCTCCTCAGTTACTCAGCCACCTTTCCATATCGAAGTGTTAACTCTCTATGGGGTGCAGATAGCTATGTGGCGTGTTAATACATGCGTCCCCTGTTGATATACGATATCCTAGAGGGAAACCTTTAGGGTACTCGCACCAGAAGTTAGAATTCTGTGATAACCTTTAGTTTAATTCTCTGGGAATATCCACTGTAGTTAAATATACCCTAGGAATCCAGACATGGATGATTCTATCTTCGATTGTCTTCTTACCATTATGGCTAAGATACAAGAAGATGATAGAAAGGCTTCTTTTGTCTTTGTTGGTGATTTTAATGCTCACCATAGGGAGTGGTTAAGTTCTATCTCTCCTACCGATCGCCCTGGCTTAAGAGCTTTAGACTTTTCCTCTGAATCAGGCTGTGAGCAAATCATAAATGAAGCTACTCACAGGTCTG
This sequence comes from Palaemon carinicauda, assembly GCF_036898095.1. Taxonomy (NCBI): domain Eukaryota; kingdom Metazoa; phylum Arthropoda; class Malacostraca; order Decapoda; family Palaemonidae; genus Palaemon; species Palaemon carinicauda. Next base: position 30,579,580 of record NC_090744.1, read on the forward strand.
GTAATTGCTTGGACCTCGTATACACTGACTCCCCTGGCGTTATAACTAGTAAGGTTGGTTCTCCAGTCGGGACATCTGATCATGTCTTGATTTCATTATTAGTGAAGACTGAGCAGCCTGTCCCTGATATATCATATTCTTGTAAAATTTGTAAGAAATCCCAAGCAGACTGGAATGGGATTTTACATGATCTTTTGTGCTTGAATTGGTCACAATTATATAATAGTGTAGATCCTGTTGTCCCTTTGAATGAGAATCTAGTCAACATAATTGATAGGCGTATCCCTTCTCGTGTGCTAAGGTACCGAGTGAAGGACAAACCGTGGTTCAATGATGATTGTAGACATGCTTTTTTGGAGAAGCAGGAGGCCTATCAACTTTGGAAGGGTAACAGATCAGATTTGACCTGGAACAACTATACTCAGCTTCCAGCTTTTGCTCAGAGAGTTTATGCCTCAACTGAAAAGGAGTACAATTTAATCATAAAAGAAACACTTTCTGGTACAACTCAGGAACATAAATGGTGGTCTACCCTTAAATCTGCACTCTTTGGTGTCTATGCAACAGTTCCTCCTTTACTTAAACCAGATGGCTCAGTCACTCACTGTCCAAAGGAAAAGGCAACCCTTTTGGCTGATGTTTTTGACAGTAAACAGAGTAATGAAAAACTTGAACTTCCTCATTCCTGTTTTCCTGAGGCTAAACTAACTAGTTTAGCTTTTCGATCTCGTGAGATTAAAGCTCTGTTGGTAGACCTTGATGCTTATGGAGGTGTAGACCCAAATGGTATTTTTCCTTTGTTTTTTATAAAGACAGCAGATTTCTTAGCTCCCAAGTTATGTTATTTTGCGCAAGTTAGCAAGAAGAGGAGCTTTTAGCACTAGTTGGAGAATTGGTAATGTTACTCCTCTATGTAAATGTGTTCGTGGTAGCTCAAGTCCCACTGATTACCGCCCAATTTCCATAACTCCCATATTATCTAAAGTTTTTGAACGTCTTCTGGCAAAACGTCTTAATAGGTTTGCTGAAGGTAATCATCTACTCCCTAGTTTGCAATTTGGTTTTCGTAAGGCCTTGGAGCATGTGATGCCCTTCTTACAATCTCCAATGCTGTACAGAAATCCCTTGATTGTGGTCAGGAAGTTCGTATGATTGGCCTTGATTTTAGTGCTGCCTTTGACCGTGTTAATCATGAGGCCCTTGTTTTCAAACTGAAACAGTTGGGAGTGGGTGGGTCGTTTCTTAGCATTATTATTGATTTTTTAAGTAATAGATCTCAAAGAGTTGTTGTTGATGGGCACCATAGTGATTATAGGAATGTGATATCCGGTGTTCCACAGGGTAGTGTTCTTGGCCCATTACTTTTCATACTATATACACATGACATGTGGTTTGGCCTAGAAAACAAGCTTGTTGCATATGCAGATGATGCTACTCTTTGCATCAATTCCATCCCCTGAATGTAGATCTAGGGTTGGTGAATCCCTTAATAGAGATTTAGCTAGAATTAGTGCATGGTGCAAATTATGGGGTATGAAGTTGAATCCTAACAAAACTCAAAGTATGATTGTAAGTAGGTCAAGGACGGTGGCTCCTCAACATCCGGATCTCAGTATTGATAAGGTTTCTTTAAATATGTATGACTTTCAAAATTTTAGGTGTGATTCTCGACAGTAAATTTACTTTTGAGAAACATATAAGGTCTGTGTCTTCTTCAGTTGCACAAAAAATAGGCTTATTGAGAAAGTCTTTCAAGATTTTCGGTGATCAATCTATTCTGAAGAAGTGTTTTAATTCTTTCATTCTACCTTGTTTTGAGTATTGTTCTCCTGTCTGGTGTTCAGCTGCTGATTCTCATCTTAATTTGTTGGACAGAAACTTACGGTCTATTAAATTTCTTATTCCTGATCTAGATATTAATCTCTGGCACAGTCGTTCAATTAGTTCATTATGCATGTTGCATAAGATTTTTCATAACTCTGACCATCCTTTACATTCAGATCTCCCAGGACAATTCTATCCTGTTCGTAATACTAGGCAGGCAGTTAATTCTAATAGCCAGGCCTTCTCCATCACGAGGCTCAATACTACGCAGTACTCTAGAAGTTTTATTCCAGCTGTGACCAAGTTGTGGAATGATCTTCCTAATCGGGTGGTTGAATCAGTAGAACTTCAAAAGTTCAAAGTTGGAGCAAATGCTTTTTTGTTGACCAGGCGGACGAGTCTTTTTATAGTTTATTTATGACATATTTGTTTTTGTTGTTGTTAATAGTTTATATATGACATGTCTGTTTTGACGTTGTTTCTTATTTTAGAATGATTTATTGATAATTTGTTCTCTTCATTTATTTATTTCCTTATTTCCTTTCCTCACTGGGCTATTTTTCCCTGTTGGAGCCCCTGGGCTTATAGCATCTTGCTTTTCCAACTAGGGTTGTAGCTTGGATAGTAATAATAATAATAATAATAATAATAATAATAATAGGAAGCTACTGAAGGAACCTTCCATCAGGACGTCATGGCTTGAGCCCAAAAAAACAACTAACACTCAAAAGGGAGTAGCAACATGTTCATAAGGGTTAGGTCAGCAGACAAAGTGCCTAGTCTGTGACAGTTTGGTATGCAGGGCTTTCCCTCACAACACTTATGACCTCCAGCACCACTTAGACATTCTTAAAAGGAACCAAAAGTTCTTATAAACGAAAGAACAAATAGAAGACACAGCACTTCAGCGCAAGTTGTAACAGCTATTTCATTGTTAACAGAGTAATGATGAAGGATAGCTATCTACTTACCCAAGTCAAGCCCCTTTTTTATCTTTAGCATAAGTCTAAGAGGACTGGTTGATGGACAAAAGCTCAACTTGGCTGTCACTGGTTTGTATAGCTTGAAAAACACAATTTGCTTTAATATTCTTCATTTGTTCCAAAACAAACATTTCATATCTTTACCTTGAATCTTTTGATCACCAAAGGGTGTATTTTACATTGAAATTTCCTAATATGCCCAGTTGTTACCAATACTTTCCTCTTTTTATTACTAACAATACTTAGAAAAATTGTACAAAATATTCAAAATCAACGACAATATATCAATGGAAAGTAAATTTAGTCAGTTATATGATGCAAAATATTTTGTTTACCTTTAATTTTCTTGTGCTAATATGAATTTAGATTTTTTTCTTTTTTTAAATAAAGCCTAGAGAATTTGGTGTAGGGTTGGCACTAAAGAGTTAAAATAGGAGACACTTCTTGGTGGGAAGCAATCCCTATGAAATGAACTAGAAGCTTCTCTTTCTTCCCTAAAATTTCTCACTTAACCTCTGGGAGCAATAATAAATACTTCAACAACCACATTAAAACCTAATCATAAAGATGGATTGTACAGGGTTGATGGGAAACCAGTACTATGTCACTGACGACCAATCTATGTTCCTGTTAAAGGTAATGACGTCAAGAGGTTTCAAAACTGGCATATCAAGAGACTTGTTTGCAGCACAACGCACCTTTCCCTTGTGTGCCATTTTCCTAGCCAAATTGTGTAACTCGCGAGTATCAGCCGTCCAAATGAATGAATGAATGATAACTGACACTGGAGGTCATTGATGTGGATATAGTTGATTATGAATACAACCCACCACTCCTATCAATTCTTCAGCAGGGAAGATGCCTCCTCATTACCATGGGACTTGCCTGTGAAGGAGGCAAGGATGCTATATGCCTACTTCAGGGGGTTTGTGGAAGTAACGAAGATTCTTGTGGCTGAGAATGCTCAAGGGACCAGGAGGCCTGACAGCCCTCCTGGGAAGTGGAGGAAAGTCTCAGGGGAGGGATCAGAGGGGGCAAATTGTCTGCCTAGACAGGGGAGAATCTAAAGGATTCCAAGAAAGCTCTCAATCCCCTACTGGTTCTAGGATGTAGGAATTTTCCCAGAGGCGGCGTGACCTGCCTTGGTTTACAGCATCTGAGGGAATCTTTGATGGGTCTAGACCCAGTTGTTTCCTTAAGAGGTCCGGACCCAGGAGGTGGGACAAAGCAGGCCCCTCTCCAGGTGCCCGCTAACAAGAGACATACACAGTTGGTCCTCTTAGGGGCACTAGCGCAGGCAGGGCTGGTGGAGCTGGCACCTTCAGCCAGGGAACTGGCGCCAAAGGGGCAGTGGGGTCACGTAAGAATGACAATGTGCTTCACCACCTAGGGTTGAAGGGAGCGCTAGGGTTCCCTGGGACACCATTGATGTCAAAGGTAGGACAACTGGTTCATTGGATTGAACCGACTAAGCAGCAGCCTTAGCCAGGGCAGGTCTGAAGGCCAAGGCAACTTAGGCAATGTCATGGATCTCTTCTGCATCAGGATCCCAAGGAGTGGAGGGTTGAAAGGAAGTTGGAACATCGGCCGAGTACCCGACGAGTGAGAGGTAATGTCTCGCACGAGAGAATTAGATATTACACGAGAGCCAGATGTGACATTCTCATGGTAGGTTGCGGCAGAACTACTCCTGCTGGAAGAATGGCCACTCCCAACACTCACCACAAGGAGACGCTTCCATGCAGGAGTGTCCTCTGCACAAAAGGCAAACCTGGTGAGGATCAGTCTCCAAGGGGGAAAAGAATGCCACATGGGCAGCCATCTATACCACAGCAGACCTGCATGCTACTTCCTGAAGAACAGCACTGTCACATCTGAAAAGTTGAAAAGAAAGGCAACATAGTTAGTTACAGCTGGTTGAACAGAAAACAGGAGACAGAGCACGTCTGGTCTCTACAGTAGCCAAATTTAAGGTGGCTGAGCTAGTCAGAGCGGTCTCCCCTGTTTGGCGGGAGTTTGGTTGCCACCTCACTCAATACTCTTTATGGCCAAGAACACCACCTCGCACTGAATCTTCTCCTAGCCAAGAATGAGAGTTTGTATTCATGTCAGAACAGTTAACTGTAAGCCTAGTACCATTCTTGAGTTTTTGCTTTATATTCTAGTGTTAATCTAACCAAGTGAAAAACCATTTTTGTGTTTGAATTGCTGATGGTTACTAGCATGATTAATAGTATCCTTTATTGAGAGAATAGTTTTTAAAGTATTCAGAACTCTATAATGTTTTTGTCATTGTCTATTACTACACCTACCCTTTTACGTAACCTGCTGTTAACATTATTGAGTGGTAATAATCTGATGATCGAAACCAATTGTATTATTTGGACCAATACTCTTGTCCGTAAGAGGCACCCAAGATCCTTTGGTATTTCTTTAATTGAATACATTACTATTGAGATTTCTCCAGATTTAGTACAGGCGAGTGTGGATCGAGAAGTAAAGATAAAGATTGTAACATATATAAAGTATAATCAAGCTTGATACCACTTTATTTGCACTGATATTTTTGTAAAAATTTAATCTCATATGTAATAAGACTATATTTGTAAGCCATCCATTTTATTTATCTTTGGACTTAATTTTGTACATTACTTACCACCTCAAGTTTGGCCATTATCTGAAATTAAGTCGTACAACTAAAGATCGCTAAGTTAGAGCATTTTAGACAATAAATTTTCTGAACTTTAAAAATAGAAAAATCTAACATGCGCACAGGGGACTGTGCGTGCTGGAGACCCGGCAAGTCTTGCGGAACAACAGTGGAACGCTGGGCAAGCCATTTGTCCACAGGATGATCACAACACCAAAGAGAGCTCGGCTCCAAAGAGCCAGGCCAACATTCGCTGCCTCACTAGGGGAGATTGAGATCAATGACCCGAGGATTTAAACAACTACCCCTCATGCCCAATCAACTGCCGGAGGCCAAATGAGATAAAGCAGAGGGAAGGGTACCAGGAGAGGGAGCATGTTTGAATTTATTTTGACTTCCATGAAGACCCCAAGGTGAAGAATACCTTTTTGACTTCTTCCTCCCACCATACCACTCCCTAAGGGAGGATGGCCACTACCGACACTTCTCGCATGGAGAAGCCTGCGTGAAGAGGGTCTTCTGCATGAAGGGCAATCCCGCCGATGATCCGCCTCCAAGGCCAACAAACTTGCCATAATAGCAGCCAGCTATGCCAGGAAAAACCCACACATCGGCAACCTCGAAGTTCACACACCACTCAGACCTGCTTAAAGGAAAAAAGATTTAAGTGTTCAAAGCCAGTTATAGGAGCACATACTCTATCAACCATGGCTGAAACCAAAGTGGGGTTGCATTGAGCGAGCGGTGGGGCGAGGCTTCACCGCCACCCACTAGTACCAACTGGACTGTGTGTATTAAGTGTCAGAACAAATTAATAAATAAATAAAACAACTTAGGATGGGGCAGAGACAGAGCTTGAAGCTTTCCCTCTACAAAAATACATTGCACCATAATAGAAGTCAAGTGAGGAGTGGCGACTTATTTTGCTCACGGTATTTTTAGCCAGAATTTTTATGCTATAGACTTGGCTTTAGTTGTGTTAAAATATTGGTTAGCTGGTTCTACTCAACACAAAAATCATATTCTAAGCTTAAAACAAGTTTGTTCGAGATGTTTGTCTATATATATTACCTACATAAGTACAGTACAGGAAAGCCACAATTTCACCTCCTAAATGCAGCAGTGATAGATATTAAAAATTTATCCTTAACTAAGTCAGCTTAGGTCTAATGGTGACAGACAATGATCAGCATACTGTATACAGTACTTTAATTTCCACCTAAACTGGAATTCACTGTGAGAAATGGATGAGGACCTGGCTATATTGGCATTGGGCTACAGTGCATGTGTTAGTTGCATTTGATTTTGGCAGTTTTTCTGTCTCTTGTATAATGTAATCATCATCTGGCTTTTTAAAACTATTAGGAGCTTTAAATTATTTATGAGTCCCAGATATTGTTGTACAACACCTTTTACTCCCCCCTTGGCTTCAAGTTCCTGCATAATTACTGTCACAATAAGACATCTCCCAGAGGAGTTATATTTCTTAATCTAGTGCAATTTCATCCATTTCGGTGATAAGATTATATTCAGAACACACCCTTCATTATACAGCTATTGATGCTCATCTGAAAGCCCAAAATATCTCCAAAATAATGACCCACACAGCTGGGGAGCACATCACATTAATGTACCACTTGCCAAAACCAGTGAGCCCGCTTTTGGGAATAAAATATGTGCAACAAATTGCAACATTATTGCCCAAGGAAATTGATCGTCAACAAGCTGTAGTATTTTAAAGATGTGAGCACATACGCCCACGAAAACAAAACATACAGATAGTGTAGCGATCATACCTCAGTCGGTTTGCCTGGCCGCCTTATGGGCGGGGCTTGCTGTCGTTTGTAAACTTAAGCAGAAGCTAATACTCTTCCCTTGGGACTAAAGGCTTGAAATAATAACCTTGTAAGGGTATACTGTATATCACAAGCCCATTGTGCGGGTACTCAGAGGGATTACGTTTCACGAAACATGGAGTCTAATGAGAACTGTCTAAGGTACACTGACACATGCAGCAGACTCCAGCCATCAGTAGTAAACCGTATTTTTAGCAATAACTCTAAGGTTTTGTCTTAGCGAGAGCGCAAGCACCAGAGGAGTTCATTTCAGCCTTTATTTTAGAGTTTTAACAAATGCCTGTAGTTGTGTAAAACTTCTCAGGAACAAGAGTTGCCTATGAAGAGGCCAAGTCTCGCACGAAGAACACACAGACTAGGCAGATTCATATATGCTTGCTAGCGAACGTGGCGAGAATCAGCGAACGTGGCGAGAATCAGCGAACGTGGCGAGAATCAGCGAACGTGGCGAGAATCAGCGAACCTGGCGAGAATCAGCGAACCTGGCGAGAATCAGCGAACGCTGGCGAGAATCAGCGAACGCTGGCGAGCGTCCACGCCAGCGAGAATCAGTGAACACCATTCAATATTGGCGAACGTTGGCAAGTCCTTGCCAACACCACCGAGAATCAGTGAACGAGAATCTGAAAACGCAAGCATTGAATCTTACCTTTACGGCTAGACCCAGTAGCATACGCTACTCTAGCAGTAGCGAGGAGGATTTCACATACGTGCCATGATTACTAAGGCGAGGTAAGAGTGTCTCACCTGAGGCGAGGGTCTCACAAAACCCACCATGTTTACCAAGGCACGGCGAGTTTTGTCCAAGGCTAGGGTATCGCAAACCCGCCATGGGTACAAAGGCGAGGCAAGGGTCACACAAACCTGCCATGGGTACACAGGCAAAGCGAGGTGACAGTCTCGCAAACCCGCCATGGGTACACAGGGAAAGCAAGGCGAGGGTCTTTACAAACTTGCCATCGGTATACAGGCGAGGCGGCGAGGGTCTCGCAAACCTGCCATGGGTACACAGGCCAGGCGAGGGTCACGTAAAATCTTCCCTCAGGTACTAAGGTGAGGCAAGGGCCTCTCAAACCCTCACCTCAGGTACTAAACCAAGCCAGGGTCTTGCAAACTCTCGCCTTGGGTACTAAGGCGAGGCAAGGGTCTTGCACGAGGCGAGGGTCTCGCAATCCCTCGCTTCGGGTACTAAGGCAAGGCGAGTGTCTTGCAATCTCACTCCTTGGGTAACAAGGCGAGGCAAGGCTCTTACACGAGGCGAGGGTCTCTCAAGCCCTTGCCTCAGATACCAAGGCGAGACAAACTATCTGGGTACAAGCGGCCAGCAGTCATTACCATCTGTGGCAGAGATCCTAGAGGGAAATTGCAACGAGACTTGTTTCGTATTCTGAGGGTACAGCGGCAGCGAGTAGGAATTGTGAGCAATCACCTAAATAATTTGTCGACAAGCTCCAATGAGCAAAGACAAGGCATGGATGAATTCAGGTTCTGCCGGAGGAATACCATGAAGGGGATAACTCTGCAGATGAAGGTAGTCTATTCCGTGGACAGGAAAGACGGCCATCCTTTGTTACTGCTGTCTGCAATTCTCCCTACAAGCGGAGATTGGACAGTGGCCGGTGGAGGTTAACTCCCTCAGAGGGGAAAGCTGCTCAACACCTGGTGGAGGTTAACTTCCTCAGAGGGGAAAGCTGCTCAACACCTGGTGGAGGTTAACTCCCTCAGAGGGGAAAGCTGCTCAACACCTGGTGGGAGGTTAACTCCCTCAGAGGGAAAAACTGCTCAACACCTGGTGGAGGTTAACTCCCTCAGAGAGAAAAACTGCTCAACACCTGGTGGAGGTTAACTCCCTCAGAGGGAAAAACTGCTCAACACCTGGTGGAGGTTAACTCCCTCAGAGGGAAAAACTGCTCAACACCTGGTGGAGGTTAACTCCCTCAGAGGGAAAAACTGCTCAACACCTGGTGGAGGTTAACTCCCTCAAGAGGGGAAAGCTGCTCAACACCTGGTGGAGGTTAACTCCCTCAGAAGGGAAAATTAAGCAACACCTGGAAGCAAACCTCCAGGCATTACTCCCTGCTTCCCGTCAATGAGCTAAGGTTCTCCCTCCTCAAGTTGAAGGTCGACAGTGTGCTGTCTGTGAAACTTAACGGAACTTCGTTTCTGGTGTTACCCCCAAAGGTTTACCCGACAAGTCTCACTGAGGAGTTCTTGTCAGCCACTGCACATAACCGCCCACCAAAGCCGAGCGAACAATGGGAGAGCAGCAAAGGTAGAGGCCAAAGACATCTTGCTACCTTCCTTGCACGGGGAACCCGTGAGCCCCAAAGAAGGCAGCTTTAAAAAGAAAGGGACATTTTATTAAGCTTAAGGCCAGTTGCTTTTAACCATAAACCTGCTAAAAAGATTTGGCGGGAGAGAAGGACTAAGTCTCTTACTCTACAGAACCGAAATAAAAAGCTGCGGTTAGTCACTGGTGCTGGTGTTAGCGGGAAGGTTAACTTATCTGCTCCCCATCCTGCTAACTAGCAGTGGGTAGTTACACCCTGAAAAAAAAAGCTTATCGGCTGGTTTCAGCTTCACCAAATAACACTCCTTAGTAAAGAGCAGGTGGTTTGTATTTTGCAGAGGAACAAATTGACTTTTCAATCCTGTTTCCAAGGATGTTGTTCATATAGTAGCTGTGTTCATTGCATAGTAAACTACTACAAAAATCTCCCTAATTAACTGAACATATTTACTGTACCTGAATGTTGGTAGTTAGCCAAACTGACATTATTTACCGGATTTTGTTCTATGAACTGAACATACATACCTGTAAGTTGGTACGCCAAATTAACATTATTTACTGGATTTTGTTCTATGTAGCTTACAATTTAATATCCTGTTGTTCCTATATTATGGCTAGCGGTTTCAGCAAGTGCGTTAGTCCCGTGAGCAAGTATTTTGGCGTTATTTTAAACTATTTAATTAATCACTTTGTTAAAAATGGTTTTTCCTAGGACTCCGCTCGCTTTGCTCGTAATTCAACATTATTTCACTGCTCCCCTGTTCTGACAAGCGATACTAGAATGTGCTGCGCACAGCAGCAGCATGGGCTGATATTTTGGTGCTATTTTAATTATCTAATCAATCACTAGTTCAAACTGGCTTTTGCTCAGCCTTGGCTCGCTCCACTCATGATTTAACATTATTTCACGGCTCGCTTGTTTTGGCAAGTGGTATATGGATGTGCTGTGTACCCCAGCAGCATAGGCTAATATTTTGGCATTACTTTAATTAATCACTGGTTCAAACTGGTTTTGGCTCATCATTGGCTCACTTCACATAAGATATACTGTAATATAATTTCACTGCACCTCTGTTCTGGCAGGTGGTACATGGATGTGTTGTGCACGCCAGCTCACGAGGCTAGTATTTTGGGGTACTTTAACTTATTAATCGCTTAGTTCAAACTGGTTTTTGCCCGGCATTGGCTCACTTTGCTTGCAATTAAACATTATTTCACTGCTCATCTGTTCTGATAGGTAATAAAATAAATTTTTCTATCATAATACTTTTTAATACCATACAACTAACCAAATCAAACCAATAATATATAAAAATTATCAAAGAGGTGAAACATAGTTAATGGGGCAACTTTTAGCTTTGCACTCCAGCCTCTGTTCGTACATGAGAAATGGAAACCAATTCCATTTCCCATCATCAGACTAAATATATATCACACTTCTCTACCGTAACCATCATTACTAACATGACGAATAAAATAAAAGTGCTGTAAAGAAATTATATGTGCCAATACTGAAACAACCAAGTGGTTTAGAATATACAGTAAAACTTTTTGAAAAGTAACATGGTACAAAAGCACCATTAGCATTTTCTGAACTACCAGATGGACATAGGCTCCCGCGGTATGCGTCAAGATGACTAAAGGACCAAAATTCATTTTTTATCAAAACTGTAACTTTGTTACTAAAGGTTTCCACCAAATGTATATGGGATTCAAAACCGTATAACTGTATTTGCAAAAATTTATTCAATTATGCGAGTCACAATTCCCTAACTAATATTACACTTTTCTATAAAGAAACTTGCTTTCTTGTATGTTTAATAAATCTAACTATAGCTGTTAGTGCTAAGATATTCACTCATTTTCATTTAACATCTAGCCAGAGGTACCGGACAATTGATAACAGTCAGTTTGATTTTAAGGTCCGAAAACATTTAATCGTACACCACACATTTCTACACCCTACATCAATCATAATGAGTACTGAACTCATATACACACTTCATGTACAACAATTACACGCCAAACTTTAAACATAAAAAAATTTGGAATAAAAGTTTTCCTACAGATCGGGGGGGGGGTCTGTATTCCTAATCTTGTGAATGCATCCTTAATAACAGGAAAGTTTCTTTTACTTCCCAGTTAAAGAATAACTCATAACCCTGATCTGCAAACTTCCAGCAGTTTATATACATTTCTTAATGTATTTTGTGGTGTTTTGAATGTTTTTGACGATGATTCCAGCAGAAATCCTGTTTCTGAGTTATGATGGGTCAACTACCAAAAACTGAAAAGCTTTGGCTTTGCCCTAGGTATTGTCATCAATAATGTTCAAAACCCCTTAAAATATATTAAGCACAAGTCTAATTATATGCTATCTAAAACTTTTTAAACCTCCTGCCAGTCATCATAAAAATCAGTCATCGAAATTAAAAAAAAAAAAAAGGTATCGTAATCAAAACCTTATAATACTGAAGTAATGGAACAGTCAAAACATTGGAGCTTTTATTTGCCAGGACTTCTGGATGGCTAGAAAAGTTTTCCATCCCATTTTTTGTGGAGTTGTTTGTAGCAGGGGTTATATAACAAATAACTCCCTATTTAATCGAGCTTATGATTTATTGGTTTTTGCTTTGATACAGCTCGCTTCGCTCCCGATAAAACTTTACCCCATTGCTCCTATGTACTGGCAAGTGGTAGACTACGTCTCGCTACGAGCATTACCCGTCGCTAGAATTAGGGCATTAATTATCAATCATGTATACAAACTTGCCAGAGGATTGAACACAATGGGGTGAATTGTAGCTTCACACTCCAGCCTCTGTTCAAACAAGGACTTTGCCTCTATTTCCCATTATCAGACTAGATATATCAAACAAGTATTTTTGGGCTCAAGCCATGTTGTCCTGATGGAAGGTTCCTGTAGGTAGCTTTCTAAGGGATATTTAGCTACAGTGATATTTCCAGAGAATTAACCTTTAGGTCTCCAGAATTCTAACTCCTGGCGCGAATATCCTTAAAATTTCTCTTAACCCTGGATAGGTACGCTCCTCGGACACCCCTTTAAGGGTATACTCGGTCGTGCGCGACCCCGACTCCGAAAAAAATTCAGGAAAAATTTAGTTATGCATCAATCTGTATTGTTTGACTTGCTAAAAATACTTCAAAGAATGCTAAAAACTACTGAAAATATAAATGATACCCATCTACAAAATAACTATTTATTGGAAATATATTAAAAATTTAAGTATACAAAAAAAAAAAGACTTGACGTAAATATTCACAAAAAATAGAAATATACATATACACATAAATCCCTTTAGGGACACCTTCTTAGATGGCAAAGCAACAGCGTGTAATTGCTGGAAATGAGTTGGACCCATAGAAGTCAAGATCTGAAATGAGAAAAAAAGGGTAACTTTTTATGGCCAAAAAATTTGTCCAAATTTCATGAATTTTTTTGGGTACCCAAATGAAATAGGAAGAGGGTAATTTTTTTTTTTAGAATAAACTCATATTATCCTAGAACAGAAATACATAATAAAATGTGCACTAAGATGTAATTTACTGTTATATCAGGGGCGAAATCTAAAGGTCATTTTTTGACGGCCTAGTTTCACAATGTAAATTTCTTATGAAAATCATTGTATCTCCTATAAAATATGATATTTATGCATTAAAATATACCAAAATATCACGAATTCTATACAGAACAAGAATATATAGAGATATGGCAACTTACCTTTCGGGTATGTCAACAAAATGGCCGCAGACCGCAACAACTCTTACAGCCCAATCTACCACTTGAAATGAAGAATGGGGTTGCAAACTCCATATCATCAACATCTCTCTTTAACTCCATTAGAAGTGTGTTGATGACATCCATGCCGAGGGAATACTGCCTGCTGGCCATTATTGAAGATAAATTCAAAATAAATAGAAAAAAATCAAATTTGCAAAAAATAAAAAAAAATTCAGAAATTAGCATTTGAGGGAAAATGGACCTCATGGCAATATATGGCATCCAAGCCAAAACCAATGTCATGCAAGTGGTAGACACACCATCCATTCACACTTTCCAACTATAAAGAACCAAACAAGTATCAATACTGTTCGACAATTTATAATTATGTAATAACTTTGCAGTTTGATCATTTACCCCTATAAAAGTATGTCAGGGTCGAGGTCGACCCCTGGGGGGGTAAAAAAAACGGGGAAGCAGGGAAGTTAGACGAAAATCAGTCCTAAAGCAGACAATGGCATTTAGACTAGTCACCCCTTGCAGGTCGATCACTTCCATATTTGAGACAGCTGATGATTTATGGGGAAAAGACAGGTTTTGAAAATGCTGTAGGGGTCACATACGACCCATCATACCTTTCCTGGGTTAAGGACATCGCATAATCAGGCGACGTATGCTTGATATGACACAGCGATCTTCACCCCGAATAGCGTTGTCGCTTCGAGGGGGAAAGTGGCAAAAATAGAAGGGGAGCCGTTATCAAGGTACTCTTCCTCTCGTACTACTAGAGAGTATCTAGATGGCGCTGTAGTCAACCCAGCGCGCTATTCCTATAGTTGTAGCGGTCTCGCACGGTAATTTTCCCTGTTGCTCTCGTTACGCTTTGGTTTTTCTGGATTTATTATGCAATCTCCAGCCTCTTCTGCCTCTGGAAAGTTGAGTATTTGATATTTACAGTGTATAAATTTTAGCTCCTGCCTCACAGTGAAATTAGATTAAATTTAAGAGTTGGAGCTTCGCCTTCACCGGAGGCGCCATGGGCGCTGTCGTTCATAACTCATGTGTTATTTAGTTAGCATGAACGACTTTCCCGGTTTTAATAGCATGAATATTTACGAAGCTATTCAGTTATATATTCAAGGAAGTTATATATTATGCCATTTGTATTCTTTAAAGTTTTGGCGATTTAGGTAACCGAACCTTGCCCGTGCTAGGCTTCCTAGCCTGCGCGCTTTTTGGGGCTCACGCCATGTCGTCCTAATGGAAGGTTCCTTCAGTAGCTTCCTAAGGGTAGATATTCCCAGAGAATTAAACTAAAGGTTTCACAGAATTCTAACTTCTGGCACGAGTACAGTACCTATAAGGTTTCCCTTTAGGATATCGTATAATAACGGGATGTATGCTTGACACGCCACATAGCTATCTGCACCCCACATAGCGTTAACGCTTCAAGGGGGAAGTGTGGCAAGTTATGGGAGGAGCCGTTACTAAGTTCTCCTCCTTCGTTACTGTTACGGTACTCTGTAACGTCATAACCGTCGCCATGTTTGGCCGCCATCTTGGTTGACATCCCCGTTGCGCGCCTTCCTCATTCCTTCTTACGTAGCGTTTATGACCAGGTGCTTTTACCCAGTTATTCGCCCGTAAATTCATCATGTCACAATCTTCTGCCTCGCCTTCTTCTGGAAAGTTGAGTACCATATTCTTGTATAAATCAGCTCTGGCTGTAAAGTAACGCCTTTTTATCTTAAAATACCGTGTTTTGTGGCGGAGCTGTGCCTTGACTGGAGGCATCATGACGCCGACGCTGTTGTTCGCTTCGCATGCTTTATTTAGTTAGCCAGAACAACCTTCCCGGTCTTATAACTAATTATCAGCTTTAGTAATTTAGTCTTCATTGGTAGGAATTAGTTATATTATGCCGACAGCATTCAATTTCGGCGAGTGTAGGTAGCCGAATTCGTATGCTAGATTGCTAGCCTAGCCCCTAGGCTCGATAGCCTAGGCGTTTTTGTTTACTTTCATGCATGATACAATAAGTGTTCCTAGTGTTAATTTTATGAAAAAGACGTTAGGCATTTATACATATAAGATTCAGTGATTGCACATGTTTTTCTCCTTCTAGGAAGTATACAAGGGGTTTCGATGATCTAGGTAGTCTACTCCCTTGCCCCTAACCTAACGCTAGGGCTCTTGTATACTTTCTTACCTCCCTAGTTACCTTATTCAAGGTAATCTCCTCCCTCTGAGGTAGCCTAGGCTACATCCTAGCCCTCCTTACCTTGAATCGTATTCAAGTGAGGTTAGGCTAGGATTTTCTTTCCCCACTCTTAGCCATAGTACATGAGCTTTGAGTTTGGGACAGAACCTCCGAGTACCAGTTGTTTGCCCTCCAGCTACCCTTATTAGGTGAATGAACTCTCCTTTTGGTCTCTGCTGGCCGGCAAAAGCGGGAGGGCTCTGCCCTTCCCCCTAGTCCACACCTGGTAGTGTTACGACCCTTCCTCCCTGTGGCCTAGCGACTTGTCCTACACCTGCCTTCCCTGGTCTGGGGACTTGTTCCCCTGGCCTAGGTTAGGCAGACCATGGGATTCCGTTTCTTTATAGTTTAGGACGGTACATTAGTGCTGTCCCTTCACTGTACTAACCTACCCTAGGCTGGAGAACGAATTCTTCCTACACCTGGGATAGTGCTGGTACGGAAACAGAACCCCCCCCTGGAGTGTTGGTGAGGGCTCACGCCTTCCCCTACACTCCCCCTCAGGACCTCGCCCCTCCCCCCTGTCCTTTAGTGATGGACTAGCCATCACACCCGTCCACCGTCCTACAACTCGACCGTGTGCCGGTGGATTGTGGAGTCGGCTCGGTCGTTTCGTTGGTTAGTCCGAACTGCTAGGCTCCCCACATATAGTTGAACTACGGGGTAGCATATGACAGGTCGGTCTGCTGGCGGAAGACCTCACTATCTTCGAGTGCTCTCCGGTCCTCCCTTGGACCGTCACCCGCAACTCTAGCCGACTGCCGGCTCTGTTGCGGCTGGATGAAAGGTTGCCATCCTCTTCCTTTCATTTGAACACTCCTTCTGGAAGAAGACGAGGTTTGGGTAGTGAGCTACCGCCCTTCCCTCCTCCTCCTCCTATTCTTTCTCTCTATCTTATCAGTGCCGGTCCACTGCCACACTACCCTGCCGGCAACAGCCGTCAGCTTAGCCCGGTATCCTCTCTGTCTCATTGATTGACGTCAGTGTTGGAATACCTAAGCCGGTTGCTTGCCGATTGCCAGGGGGCGCCGACGTGCCGGCGACCTGCCATTATTTTGAGGTTCGTCCTCTCTCTGCTACATAGACTGATGGTTGGGAGGGGTTCCCCCCTCGATGGAGATTTGCCGGCGCCCGGCGCGCTTCCGGCATTCCGTCATGCTGCCGGCGCCACCTAATTATTCTACTTCAGAAAACTATAGTGTATAGTTGTGCAGTAAATTCTTCTACCATACTCTGTGCATCCATGCACAGTCCCTTGCCGGGACCTACCTGAATCAGGGAGAATCATTTCTCCCCCTTTCTCTCTATGCTGAATGAACTCAGCTCCCCCTCTCACCATTACTAATATCTTGGAGGAAGTCTAAGCCATGCTTTATCCAGAGTGGATATCCCTTCCCCTTCTTAGGGCGCCCTGAAGGAGCCCCTAGAATTAGTTATAGTATGGGGTCAGGGCAATTGGCTGGGCGGGATGCACAAGTATGTGTCTTTTCTGCTTCATTTCCAGCTTACCTATCCTAAGCTTACACTTGGAAAGGAATCTTATATTGTAAGACTAAGATTACTTCAAGTCAATGATATAGACTTCTGTAGACTCATGTACCCCGTTCTTCTTCACAGGAGGAGTACATCCGGAGTGAGAGCGCCTTCTGCAGCGTTCGGCGCCCGGACTTCTATGGCCACCTGGCGTGCCAAACCCACGCCAGCTGTTCCGTTACCCAAGGGACTCTCCGGTATTGGGACTCGCAGGTCTGCACTGTCTGCAAAGACCTGCTCCATGAGGCGTTCGAGGACACCCCATCTGCGGAGGCCAGGGACATCGCTCAAGAGAAACTACGCAAATAGGTGCGTGGTTTCCAGAAAAACGCCATGGGGCCCTATCTCCCTAGCGAGAGAATGAGAGCTCTGCTCTTTCCTAAAGCATCTGCGGATGCCGTCATCCCTAAACCAGAGATCCCGGCGTCCAGCTGACGGTCGAACCTGACGTATCGGACGTACTCCAAGACTTCCATCTTGATGAGGTGGAACGAATGTCGGAAGTGTCTGACACCACCGAAAGGACCCTGATGGCCAAGGGTCGAGAAGAGCATACGGAGGCTCCTGACTCAGAGGGTGATGATGCCCGCGCTCCCTCTGTTACTTCCGTTGCAATTTTGGAACCTGTCCCCTTTACTTCTTCCACTCCTACACCTGTGAGAGTGGACACCCAGGATCACCTCTAAGCTTTGGTGGCACTCCTGGATGAGAAGTTCCGCCAGAGGGACGAAGACTTCAAGAGGGAGATCCTTCGTCTGTCGAAACAGACCCCGAGGAAGATCACTGTTAAGGATCTTCCCCCTTGCTCAGTGACCAACCCATGGAGGCATGCAGAACACATGCCGATCACGAGTGGACGGATCTCCATCAACGATAAGTTAGGCGCCATTCCCCTTGAAGAGGTGGAGTTTTTGCCTAGCTTCGAAGCATACTCTGACTGTTACATCCGTCTCAAGTCCGAGCCAGTTTCCAAGGAGGAAACCGAGCCTAAGGAGGTCATCGTCTTTGACCATGCAAAGGCTCAATCTCTTCTGGCCGGCTGCCTCAAGAGTAAGGGCTACACCAACTCCAAGGTGCCGGCCCTAAGCAAGAAACACCCATCCTTTCTTGCTCCTGCCACCATGCTCTTCCCCTTTGCCAAGAAATCCCTGTTGGCAGTGTTGAAGGCGGTGGAGGAAGGGAAACCCTGCCCTACACTGGAAGAATGTAGGTCCCTCTTCCTCGCCCTCCCTCCCGACGACAAGAACTGGAAACACATCCAGTTAACTTTCTCTATAGGAAAGTTGGAGGCTGACATCGCTGGACGGCAGTTCAACGAAAACCTCCCCAAGCTCTCTGAATACCTTCTGCGTTGGGAGCTGGACACGAAAGAGAGGCTGGCTGCCTCCCTCTCTCTTCAAGTCCAAATGGAGACTATAGCCGGGGACACACGGACCCCAGGCTTCTACATGGTCTTGGCTAAGACCCATCTCGCAACCCTGACGAAGGACTTCTACAGCTTCATCAGGGCCCGGAGAGCCTGTAGAGAATTCGTGTTTGCGGATGCCACCATCAAATACGAACCCCGGAAACGGATTTCCTCCAACATTTGGGGGAAAGATCTCTTCCCTAACGACCTCGTGAAAGAGATCATTGAAGATCCGCCAACGAGAACCGGAATCTTCTCCATAAGTGGGGCATGTCAAAGAAGAGGAAATCTTCTCAGGATGAGGGCCCCCAACCTAAGAAGAAGGCCAACAAGCCAAGACCCCAGCAGCGTCGGGCTTAGCGCCAGTTTTCGGCACCAGCCGCTCCCCAGTTGGTGGCTCAGCCCCAACAGACATTTCAGCTGGTCCCCCAGCCGGTGGTGGCTCAAGTCACCAGTCTTCATGCCAGCCTATGAAAGACGGTGTACTACCTTTCGTCCCAAAGGTAGAGGCTCAGACTCCTCTCGACGTCCATCCAGAGGGAGAGGAGGAAGGGGAGCAGGCGGCCGAGGGGGTAAACTCTCGGGAACCCAGAAGCAATGAAATGCTTCCGGTGGGAGGAAGACTTTGCCTCTTCCAGGATCGTTGGACCTTCGATCCTTGGGCTCACAGCATCATCAAGAATGGACTTGGGTGGAGCTGGGTAACACCACCTCCATCCTTCCACCAATTCTTCCAACACTCCACCCCAGTCCTGGAAGAATACGTCCTAGAACTCTTGAACAAGGTGATCAAGAGGATAAAGTCCACCAGGTTCCAAGGAAGACTATTCTGTGTTCCCAAGAAGGACTCCGACAAACTCAGTAATTCTGGACTTTTCCCCTCTCAACAAGTTCATAGTGAACAGCAAATTCAAAATGCTGACTCTTCAGCACATAAGAGTCCTGCTGCCTCCTAAGGCTTACACTATCTCAATAGACTTAGCGGATGCCAACTGGCACATTCCAATGAATCACCAGGCCTCCTCCTACCTAGGATTCAGGCTTCAAAGAAGGCAGTACGCCTTCAGAGCCATGCCCTTCGGACTCAACATAGCCCCAAGGATCTTAACGAAGCTCGCAGAAACGATCGTCCAACAGCTATGCTTACAAGGCGTCCAGGTGATGGGTTACCTGGACGATTGGCTGGTTTGGGCGGCATTCTCAGAAGAATGCTTGTAAGCTTCCAGAAAGGTGACCCAATTCCTGGAACATCTGGGTTTCAAGATCAACACCAAAAAGTCTCTACTTTCTCCAGCTCAGAAGTTCCAATGGCTAGGAATCCACTGGAACCTTCAATCACACCGTCTTTCCATCCCTCTGAAGAAAAGGAAGGAAATATCGGGATCTGTCAAGAGACTCCTAAAATCCAAACAGATTTCAAGACGAGAACAAGAAAGGGTGCTCGGCTCCCTCCAGTTCCCTTCAGTGACAGACCCAGTGCTACGAGCACAGCTAAAGGATGCATCGAGAATCTGGAGAAGATACGCATCCATCGCTCGAAGAGATCTCAAGAGACCTCTGCCAACCAGGCTTCGTTCCCTCTTAAAGCCATGGTCGGAGGCAAAGAACCTGAAAAGATCAGTACCTCTTCAACTATCGCCTCCATCGGTCGTTATCCACACGGATGCATTGCTAGAAGGATGGGGGGTCACTCCCATCAACGGTAATTTCAAGGAACATGGTCTCCCCTATTCAAGACGTTTCACATCAACATCTTGGAGGCCATGGCGGTCTCCTTACTCTGAAGAGGCTGTCTCCACGTCCCTCAGTCCATATCCGTCTGACTCTGGACAGCGACGTTGTAGTCAGATGTCTCAACTGTCAGGGCTCAAGATCGCCTCAACTCAACCAAGTGTTGCTACCCATCTTCCGCTTGGCGGACAAGAAAAGATGGCACCTGTCGGCAGTTCACCTACAAGGATTCCACAATGTGACGGCGGATGCTCTATCCAGGACAACCCCGATAGAGTCAGAATGGTCCCTAGACGCAGACTCATTCTCCTACAAGTCCCGGAACTGCAGATCGACCTCTTCGCAACGAGCGACAACAAGCAACTTCCTCGTTAGGGGCCCCATACGAGGACCCCAGAGCGGAAGTGGTGGACGCCATGTCCCTGGATTGGAACAGATGGTCCAAGATTTACCTGTTCCCTCCACCCAACTTTCTGCTGAAAGTCCTCACCAAGCTGAGAACCTTCCAAGGAACAGCAGCCCTA
The DNA here is from genome assembly GCF_036898095.1 of Palaemon carinicauda. Classification (NCBI taxonomy): domain Eukaryota; kingdom Metazoa; phylum Arthropoda; class Malacostraca; order Decapoda; family Palaemonidae; genus Palaemon; species Palaemon carinicauda. The sequence goes on from NC_090744.1 coordinate 30,600,381, forward strand.
GTGGCAACCAAGTGGCCCCGGAGCAACTGGTTTCCATTAATCCTGGAGTTACACCCCAAGCTAATTCCCCTGCCGGACCCAGTTCTCTCCCAGCAAGTTCAGAAGTCGACTGTCTTCGCTTCATCAAGGAAAACCAGAGACCTGCATCTCATGATTTTCTCTCCCTAGCCGTCAAGAAGAGGTTTGGGATCTCGAAGAAAAGCTAGGACTTTTTAGAGGAATAAAAAACAAAATCTACCAGAAGGCAATACGAGTCATCCTGAAGACGTGGGTGTCCTTTGTCAAGGCTAAAAATCCTACAGAAATCTCTATAGACTTTTGTCTGTCCTTCTTTATTCACCTTCATGGACAGGGCTTGGTTGATTGATTGATTTAAAGTTTTCAGGCATCCTGACATCTAAGGGGACAGGGCTTGGCAGCCAACACTATTTCCACCTACAAATCGGCCTTGACAAGACCATTACTATATGCCTTCCAGATAGACCTGTCTGATGACATCTTTAACAAACTGCCAAAGGCATGTGCTAGACTCAGACCCGCACCCCCACCGAGACCCATCTCCTGGTCTCTTGACAAGGTGCTCCACTTTGCCTCAAGTTTGGACAACGAGTCTTGCCCTCTGAAAGATTTGACTCAAAAAGTGATTTTCCTATTTGCTCTCGCCTCGGGAGCCCAAGTCAGTGAAATTGTGGCATTATCAAGAGAAGAGGGCCAGATACAGTTTGCTGAAACAGGCGAGCTTACCCTCTTTCCTGACCCAAAGTTTCTCGCCAAGAACGAGCTTCCCACTAAAAGGTGGGGCCCCTGGAGAATCTGCCCTCTGAAGGAAGATGTCTCTCTATGTCCAGTGGAGTGTCTAAAGGTCTATCTTCGTCGAACTTCAGACTTTGGCGGAGGACAGCTCTTTAAAGGGGAAACTTCAAGGTCCGACTTGTCACTCAAACAACCAAGGGCGAAGATCACCTACTTTGTTCGCAGAGCGGATCCTGACAGTACACCCGCAGGTCACGATCCCAGGAAAGTCGCCTCTTCCCTGAATTTCTTCCAGTTGATGGACTTCGAAAGTCTTCGCTCTTTCACAGGCTGGAAGTCCTCCAAGTGTTTTTCAAACACTATGCGAAGCAGGTGCACGAGCTCAAACGGTATGTGGTAGCTGCAGGTAGTGTACTAAAGAATGCTGCTTAGTGCTGCGTAGAACAGTGAGTTATTCGGGACTAACTATGGGTGCCTGTGTTGACCCTAGTGCGAAACAGTGATTTTAAGTGCCACCTTGTGACACTACGGACTGTTCTTACACAAAAAGGTGAAGTCACAGACAGAAACACATGTGCCACATGTTTTTAACATGAAGTGTATATAAGACTTTCTAGAAAGACTTTATAGTTCCTCGGGAACTAATGTGTGTAATGGCAAGTTCTCCTCTTCAGATTCCACATCCATTTCTATTGATGTCTTAAGTCTATGTTGCTAATTGCATTCCATTACAATTTATTGCTTATTGTATGCTAATTCTTATTTATCTAAATAAAATAGAATTTGTTTACCTGCGAGTCTCATTTCGCCCTTACAATGGAAATACAAACACATTTAGAGAATTATATTTACCTCCTTATTTGAATAATGGTAGAATTACCTCATTTGAATAATGGTATGAACAATGTTATATTGTTCCTTATTGATACAAACTCATCTACACCAAGGTAATTTGTTCCAACACAATTGTACTTGCCTTCTTCTATCTGACCCAGGGACCGGCAGGTATCTCCGAGACTAGGCGAGTTCCTCTATCAAGCAACTTCCAGATGTTCCTTACGTCCAAATAGGACTTCCCTGCCGGGGGGAGGCAGGAAGCGGTAACATGGTATATGCTTATCTGTAGTGACATTTAACTGAAATGTCACAGGTCTCTATGGTCATCAGACCAAAGGAATATTGTCTAGAAGTTGAAGGCACTACAAAAGGGAAAAATCCACAATACATTAATTCTCTGGTACACTTCCATCAGGACGATATGGCTTGCACCCAAAAAACGGATTTAGAGCGAAGAAAAAAATCTATTTTTGGGTCTGATAGCCATGTCGTCCTGATGGACCCAGCCTTCTCTCTATTCAGGCCTTGACAGGTCCATCCCAATCTTATAGTATCATGGAGGCTGGCCTACACGCCTGAAGGAATGAGGAAGGCGCGCAACGGTGATGTCAACCAAGATGGCGGCCAAACATGGAGACGGTTATGACGTCACAGAGTACCGTAACAGTAACGAAGGAGGAGAACTTGGTAACGGCTCCTTCCATAACTTGCCACACTTCCCCCTCGAAGCGTTAACGCTATGTGGGGTGCAGATAGCTATGTGGCGTGTCAAGCATACTTCCCGTTATTATACGATATCCTAAAGGGAAACCCTATGGGTACTCACGCCAGAAGTTAGAATTCTGTGAAACCTTTAGTTTAATTCTTTGGGAATATCTACTGTAGTCATATATACCCTTAGGAAGCTACTGAAGGAACCTTCCATCAGGATGACATGGCTATCTCACCCAAAAACAGATTTTTCGCTTCGCTCAAAATCCGTTTAGTTTACCTTCATGCATGATATAGAACGACTTTCCTAGTTTTAATAGCAATTAAATATGAAGCTATTTAGGCAATTTATACTTGCAAGATATATTGATTGCATACATTTCCTCTTCCTCTTCGATCGTATACGAGAGTTTCGGCGATTAAGGTAACCGAATCTCGCCTGGCATTAGGCTACTAGCCTAGAGGCTTCAGTATACTTTCATACATGATCCCAGTTTACCCTCGTGTATCGTTTTATCAATTCAGGCGGAGATAGATATTTCCGCCTGAATTATAAATCGATACTAGTCTCCAGCGGAGATTTAAGGGTAATCCCTTCTTCACTCGGAGTGCAGCCATAGGCTACAACCCTATCTTGGTCTTGCCATTGAGTAGACACTCCGGCTTGACTCTGCTAGTGTTTTCTGTTTTTCCCTGGCCGGCAGATGGCTGACTTCGGGTTTTGGACAGAACCTCAGAGTATTCAGTCTTTTGCCGGTGGCCGGCCGGCCGGCAGGGCGAGTAGTCACTCCCCTGCCGGCCTCAGCTGCTGGCATTGGAGGCTAGACCTCCCTAGGCCGCACTTGAAGTGGTTGTATGATGTAGCTACCTTCTCCCCTGCGGTCTAGAAGACTAGTCCTGTGCTCAAAGACCTTAGGCTGAAGAATAGACATTCTTCTGCCACCTAGGATGGCGCCGGGGTAAATGTCTAGGAGAAGGCCGCACCCGTTTTTCAAGTATTAACGACGAAAAACGGCAAAAAACAACCAGATTATTGTTGCACAGTGCATAGAAACATGAGGAAATGAATAAAAAAGAAACCAAGACTTAACTCTTACACACAAAATGTAAGCATAAACCTACTACAATTATGGGGGACCCCAGTGGGAAGCGGGGTTTATGGGTGGGGGGAGGATGAGAAAAGTGATTTTTCGGGGCACTACCGAACCTAATACAACCAACCAACCTACCCTGGGGGGCCTGTACGCCTACCTAGGCCTACCGGGGGGGGGCTCCGGCCCCCCTGCGACCCCCCCTTAAGGCCACAGTGATTTTCAGGGCACCACCGAACCTAATACACCCACCTAACCTAGCCTAAAAGCCCTGTACCCCTACCGGGGGGGGGCTCCGCCCCCCCTGCGGCCCCCCCTTAAGGACACTACCTAACACATCCATCAAACCAAATCCAAAGTGATGGTACTGCTGTATACATCGTTATACTATCACCATTATAATATACTCCATAAATTAATGAAGCTTACCTTAACCTGTTGGTTGATAAAGATGTGCTGCTGCTTTGAGGAAAACTTGAAGCCGTTGCGAAGGTTCCCTGACATGCAGGACAATTTTTATTTTGTAAAATTAAATTGTGTCTCTGGCACAAATCCACTAGTTTTTCAATATAACCCCGAATAAGTTAGAACAAATTCATTATAACTTAGGAAACAGTCAGGACAAGAAGATGGAATTTCAACTTCTTGTGCAACATGAGATGACATGCTTGCTATGGCCTCCATGTCTAAGAACGAAATGAAATGCCTGGGTAGATAATGTATTGTCGCGCTGTTGTATTGTCGCGCTGTGATTGGCCAAACATGTATGACGTCATAGTGGATAGGCGCTGTGATTGGCCAAACGTGTAAGACTTCATAGTGGACTAGTTTGTCTGCGGATTATAGAGGTTACAGGGCTCATTTGAGCAAAAACAAGACAGTCAACAATAACAACAGACTTAGAAAAATCTGGGAGGAAGACAAGAGTAGCGTGAGTTTGATCGTCGATATTTCAACTATTATTGATTTTCACTAAATTATCTCACTGGTATACCATTATTTACATACATTCCTACACATTCTAGTAAAAATAAATTGAATATCACTGATATCTTCATGTGGCCCTCTCCTAGACATTAACCGGCGCCGGCACTGAAACAATGTTTCTCCCAAGTTGAGAGGGGCCAGCAAGCCTGCAGCTTCCCTCTTAACTCTATTGGCAGACCCTAGGTTGAAGAATATATATTCTTCTGCCGCCTAGGACGGCACCGATATTGAAACAGAGTTTCTTCGTTGTGTGGTAGGACCGGCATCCCCGCCGCCTCCTTCCACACTTCATACAGGACCCTTTTCCCTACCCCCTCTGTCCTTTAGTGATGGCCTAGCCATCGCAACCCTTTGGCCACCGTCCTACAATCTCGTCGCTTGCCGGAAGGGGGAAGGGGTTATAAAAAGAAAGTAGGTCGGTTTCCTCACTAAACGACTTGGAACTGACATGTCAACATAGTCAACTAAACAGAATTAGTGATGCCAGCGTACATAAACAGAAGTCGTGATGCCAGCGTACATTTGATATACTGTATATTCAAGATATACTTAATCAAAAATAGAGTGATTACTCAAAGTGTCACTATTTGTAAATTGCATATTTTATTGACACTTGAGTAATTAATCCATTTTTAATTAAGTATATTTTGAACATAGTATATCAAATGTACGCTGGCATCACAAGCTTCTGTTTATGTACGCTGGCATCACAAGCTTCTGTTTATGTACGCTGGCATCACAAATTCTGTTTGGTTGACTATGTTGACACGTCAGTTCCAAGTCGTTTAGTGAGGAAACCGAGCTATTTTCTTTTTATAACCCCTTCCCCTTTCCTCAACATATCTTGCCATTTTTTACTTTCCCAGCATTTAAAGAACATCCTAATTACTATACAAGAAGAGGAGAGCTGTCGGACTGCATAATTTGGGAATAAATGGAGAGCGTGGTCTTGTAAACTATTACCCAGTCTTTTTTCTGAACTACTTGGTGAAAGGAGGCTTCTATGGCCAGAGCCAAAATTAGAAAAACGGATTTTTTTTTATTAATATATAACTTCGTAAATAGAGGTTTCTGCCAGTAGTTTATGGAATTCAAATTAGTGTATTTGTAAAGATCTATTTAATTATATAAGTTCTAAAGTCCTAACTAATGTTGCACTGTTCTATAATGAAACAACCTATGCTGTCGCTTAAAATTTTAGAACAAAAATTTCAGAAAAAAAAAATATGGTCTTGTTTACTAGTACGCAATTTGATTCACCGTTGTACTCATACAGGTTCAACATTAAAATTTCTCGATTAGAATATTTCATAAGATTTCTTGGCAAAAAAAAAAAAAAAAAGCTTACCTTTGCTTAACCTTTGACGTTATGCGAAACAACAGCTGTCAATTTCTTCAAATAAGTGAAAAGGTAGATTCGACATACAGGTGAATTACACTTGATGATGTCCGCTATTTTGCATCACCTAAATTTGATTACCTATTTCACAATAAAATTTACGTACAATGAAAGATATTCTTTATACACCGAGTTTATACCTGTTTACATGTCAGAATGTAGAGCCGGCAAAACAGAGGAACTGTACCTTTAAACCGAGTAGTACTACAACACCAATCGCAAGGAAGCTAAACTTCCATGCATGGAAACAACAAAGATCAAGGAGTATAGAGATCTCAGTTTTCCTGTTCTTTCCATCCCCCCTTTAACGTCTGCTTTTGGCTGTTAATTTTAGATATTCATATTAATTTTTATTCCATAAGCACATGCAAGGTGTATTAGATGTTGACGCTCAAACCCAACCAATGCTTTTTGTCCGTCTTGCTCAAGCATTCTGGTAATATTGCACACCATATTAAATTTTAATTGAGATTAGCAGCATTGTGGGGCTACATTGAAACAATCTCCAACATATTTTGTAGATTTGAGAACAAAACTCTCATATGAATATTAGGAGTTGAACGGCAGGACAGGATTAGAAATGAAAATATAAGAGAGATTACTCGAGTGCCATATGTGGATGAGATCATGGTGAGGGGTAGATGGAGATGTTTTGGGCATGCTCCTCGCACCTTCCGAGAGAAATTAGTTAATTAAACTTTCAACTGGGCTCCACAAGACATTAGAAGAGTTGGACCAACCCAGGCCTACATGACTGAGGACTGAAGCTTGGAGCATTGGATAATGAATGGAGAAGTTTTGATTTAAAAGCCCAAGGTAGAGACGAGTGGTGAAATCTAATCGACCCCCTTTGCGTCAATAGGCGTAGGAAGAGATGAAGATGATGATATTCTATTCGTTATTTCTTCATTTCCTTAATGCCGTAGGATACTTTCCCTGTTGAAGCCCTTTGGGCCAACAGGCTGTAGCACCCCGTTTTTTTTTTTTCAAAGGGGGACGATTGGGGGCAAAAATTTATTTTCAAACATCTAATTTCATTATTTTTTTTTCACAAATAAATACGTAACATGTTTTATTTTTTCTTGTTTCAGTTGTTTTACCTTGTCAGTGCAATAATAATAATAATAATAATAATAATAATAATAATAATAATAATAATAATAATAATAATAATAATAATAAAGCACCCCAATCAATTTTATCAAAGCCACTCTCAAAAGTTCATCTATTTCAGGTAACATGAATTCAACAAACCCCCCGGACTGGACAGGCTACAGTGACCAGATGTCTCCTTTGTCCAGGGACATTTGGTACATACAATACACAAGTTATATGATCCTCCTGCCGATCCTCATTGCTGTTGGTTGGATTGTGAGCTCAATCAGCTTCTTCGTTCTCCGCCGAACAAAATTAAGGGCAACCCATGTTAACACGTGAGTTACTTTAAATTGTAAATATAAGGAAATGTTACCAAGAGGCAAGTGTAGAAAGTTAAAGTAAGTGGGAGAGTAGGGCAAGGGTATTAGAAGAGGTAATACATCTTGAGATTAATGTTTACATCAAAGGGACACATCTATGCTCATTTTTATTCAATGGGGCGCATTTGCACCGATTCGCAGCGGTGCTCTTTTAGCTCGGAAAAGTTTCCTGGTCTCTGATTGGTGAGAATTATCTTGTCCAACCAATCAGCGGTCAGGAAACTTTTCCGAGCTAAAAGGGCACCCCTGCGAGTCGGTGTAAATCTGCCTCAGTAAATATAATTGACCATAGTATTTTGCTAGTGTTCTTCCCCTTCTGTAATATAGATCATCAACATTGCAGACCTCTGTACCTCCTACTTCTCCTTTTCCACCGTTATTCCTACTTTAAGGGGTCGGTTGCCTGATGCAACCTCTCCAATGCCTTCTATCAAAGGCATCCTCTTTCACCAAACCTCTTCTCTCCATATCATCCTTCACCTCATCTCGACACCTTATTCTCTGCCTCATCCCTTTAAATCTTCTCCTAACAGGTTCCTCCCAAGCCCTCCTCACTCCTATGGTCCGAGGCATGTATTAGCGATGGTCACTGTAGCCTGTGTTAATATCATGTGACATCTGCGATCCCTCATCAAAGTACTTACCTTTTTTTTATAGATTATATAATTTCACTAGTCGAGCGGCCAGCAATGCAGTGATATTCATAGCGTTCATTTTCCTCCCCTCTCATTTTTCTGAACTAATTTACCTATGCATCCATCTGTATACTTACACACAACCATCTCATGTGTTAAAGAACAGCATTTTCTCTAAACCTTTTAATTCAGCATCATAACACTATCTGTTTTCAGTGCCCTTTCCTACCTTCTTCATTTCCTCTTTCTAGAATTATAAAAGCTCAGCATTTTGACACACATAAACAAACACATTTGCACAAAGGCACACGCAGGGTAAATAAGCTAAGTAAAAGAACTGGAACAAAAGAATTCAAATTTAAATTTCACAGAGGCTAGAAAGCAGCGAAAAGTTTGACAACGAGAGTTGTGTTTGTACTACACAGATTGTTCTCTCCGCCAACGGAGTTGGAAGGAGGTTATGTTTTCGCCCCTATTTGTGTGTTTTTTTGACTGTGAACAGCTTCCTGGACGTAATTTTAGTCATATAGTAATGAAACTTGCAGGGATTAACTGTTATGTTAAAAGCTGGAAATTGTTAAATTTTGGAAGGTCAAGGTTAAAGGTCACGGCCAAGCAAAATGTCCAATTCACGTAATCAGCCATAAGTTTGGACATCGTTATCACAGACTTCAAACTTGGTTCATATTTGAGTATGTGAAAACCCAAGCTAATTAATATATGTTAAGGTCAAAGGTCAAGGTCGAGTAAAACGTTAAGAAATAACCTGACGCAGCGGAGGTCTGCGCTCTACTGAGTGCTCCCCTAGTTAGTATTGCTTTCGACAGGAAGGTCATATCAGATAACATCTTGATATTGTTTACATGGTACAGATATATTCACGGACTTACTGTAGAAGGAATGATTATAAAGGATATTAATCACTATAAAATAATAAAAAAAGTACAACCCATTTAACTATTAAAAACTGGGTGGGATGTTTCTTTTGATAATTTGTTTATTATATATTTGTAAAAGAAGTGTTAACCCACCTCTTCTGAATAATTGTAGTATGAGCAGGTTTTGTGATATTTCTTAATGAATTGACCAGATGTTTTTTTTTTTTTTACTCTGACTCATTTATTTTGAATTTTTTTTTTCTTTGCAGATACTTTCTACTTTTAGCCGGGGCAGATTTCTTCGTCTTTACTGTCAGCATCCCGACGATTAAATCTCTGAATGGCTGTAACTTAAGGTCACACGCATATGCTCTTTATTTTGTCCATGTTTTCTTTACTATCTTCTACATCATCCAAACCATTTCACTTTATCTTATTCTCTGGATAGCCTATGATAGATTTTTGGCCATCTGGAATTTCAGCAGATTTAATGAAATTCAGAAACCGTCAGTTATTCGTATGAGATTAACATGCACTATTATCATATGCGTCTTGTTGCATCTTGAGCATCTTTTCAATGTTAAAGTTACTTGTTCCAATGTGCCAAATTGCAAACCAGGTAATTCCACGTGTGAAACAATAGCGAGACTAATGATTGCTGAAAATACCTGCAAAGATGGAATATGGATTATAAACGATGGCTTACATTACATAACCGAGAAACCAATTTGGCGCCAAATATACTGGGCTCTTTATGGCTTGCTTGTCTCAGCGATACCAATAATACTAGTGGTGCTTCTTAATCTGGGAATAGTAGTTGCTATAATCATTCAGAGAGTCAGAAGTGTATCTTCAACAGCAAGAACTCAAAGGAGGGACTTGTCTCGCATTTACATAATTCTGGCCATCTCTCTCACCTTCATCTGTTGCACTGCGCCCA
>NC_090744.1:30615089-30622589 GCF_036898095.1 Palaemon carinicauda
ACATATTTAAACGCATGTTCTTGCTATTTTACGCTTGTAATAACCAAATCCAACGATCAGTGGTAAGCGGACGTGTGTATTTGTGCTGTCCAGATTATTCATTATAGAATAGGTTTTTTAATCTATGAACCTGCATCTCTTTTGAAAGGGATATTCCAAAAAGCAATTTGAGGTCAGTTCTGCATACTCTTGACCCAAGAATGATAATATCCATATACAATTGTGTAGATTGGTGGGTGGTTGGACACAAGTCAAATGCTGAACCACTCAGCTACCTGGCAACATTGGCTGATTATGTCTTCTAAAGATGGGCCTTTTAAGGCCACCATGTCTATGTACCATAAGGTCTTTGTGGTATTTACCTACAGTATCTTAAGTTCTCTTGCTAGAGGGTACACTCGGGCACACTATTCTATCTTATTTCTCTTCCTCTTGTTTTGTTAAAGTTTTCATAGTTTATATAGGAGATTTTATTTTAATGTTGTTACTCTTCTTGAAATATTTTATTTTTCCTTGTTTCCTTTCCTCACTGGGCTATTTTCCCTGTTGGAGCCCCTGGGCTTATAGCATTCTGCTTTTCCAACTAGGGTTGTAGCTTAGCAATAATAATAATAATAATAATAATAATAATAATAATGGTAATGTAATTTGATTTACTTCCAATGAACTGAAAGTATATACTCATAAGGCATTATTCAATATGTATATAACTCAGGTAGGGTTTCTAGTATTACATAGAATGCATGGATAATTTGAATTTCCTGTATTCTTTTATACTGAGTATGACCCACTGAAAATACACGAGGTTTTGGATACACTTTGTTTTAAGAAATATAATATTCAAAAGGTGTTGATAACTCAATTAGGGTTTCTGGTATTACATAAAATGCATGGATAATTTGAATTTCCTGTATTCTTTTACACCGAATATGATACAATGAAAATACACGAGATTTTGGATCCACTTTGTTTTAAGATATACATATTCAAAAGGTGTTGGAATATTTATATTTTTTAATCTTGTGCCATAGATCTAGGTGTACTTTCAAACACTGTCTTCTTAACTGTCAAGAAATTTTAGAATTTTTTTTCTGCAATAGCCTATTCTTCTGCATTTCATCTGCGCAAGTTACAAAATTCTTCCTAAGAGCACATTTAGTTAAACAACTCCATGAGCTTTTTTCTTTTCTCCAAAATCCCTTTTAAGCCAATTTTTATTTTACGTTTTCCTGTTCTTTTTAGTAACTTCTTTAACAATATATTGATTTACTGAAAAGGGAGATTAAAACACGGTTGTACGCATGGAATATGGGCTATGGAGACTAGCGATGGGGCCTGGAGAGCCATTCAGGACCCAGGTACAGCAAGTCTGAAGAAAAGAAGGGGGGACAGAGTCGAAGGTTATAAAATGTTGCAAATTCCCTTTAATATTGCCTTCAGTGCATCGCTTGAGGTGAACTGTCGGCGTTAGCCCCCCTACAGGAAACATGCTGCTTGATAACAAAAAAGATTTCTCTCTCTCTCTCTCTCTCTCTCTCTCTCTCTCTCTCTCTCTCTCTCTCTCTCTCTCTCTCTCTCTCTCTCTCTCTCACAAGACAGTATGGTAGGTTTTAAATAAAGAAGTAGGTGTTTTTGTAAACAATTTTTAAAGTTAACAGAATATGGCAACCATAGGTATCTTGCAGGAAGAGCCCTAGAAGGTTGCATAATTGAGTACTGTTATAAATAAAACTGTCAATCCTAAGTTTAGGTAATCTATGACGTTCCAGGACTAGATTCAGTTTTTTTACGAAACGCGTCTTGAAGTTCCTCTAAAGAACGACCTCTCGTCTCAGGAAGCCAAAAACAAACAATAATCAAGACAACGAAATTAGGGACACTGAATATGAGAAGCGTTAGTCCTAGACCAAGCTGTGATGTTATCTTGAAGAAGGTATAATTCATGGCAAACCCTCCAAGGCTGTGTGTGAATACCATCAGGGAAGAGCCCAATGGTCTCACAGGGGTTGGAAGGAGTTCTCCTATGTATATCCATGTAATTGGTCCGATGCCAAGACCGTAGGAGAGGACGTACACCAGCAGGAGACCTAGACTCACCCAAGATTTGCCAGGAAGCTCCAGCATCAGAAACAAGCCACTGACGAGCACTGAGAGGCCGCAGAAAAGAGAACTACCTGCAAGGAAAGGCTTACGACCTACATAGTCTATTGTGAAGGCAGAAATTATGTGCCCGAGTAATCTTATGGCGCCGAGCAATATTGTGCAGATGAATGGGTCTATCTGGACGTTAGCTTGATGAAACGTATAGACTGAATACGAAAACATGGCGTTTTTCCCTCCAAATTCTCTCAAAATGAAAATGAGCCAGAGTAGTAGCATTGGAAGTCCGTTTTCTCTCTTTTTTAACTGTATTATCTGAAATAAAGAAATGCTGAGGTAATCAACTTTAAGAATAATTGTACTAGATATAATTCAATTAGTTTATTTATTGAACTTCATTTATTTATTTTTTCAAAACAGCAATCATCTTTGAAAATAATTTCATTAAATGTAATTAGGTTATATAGTTTAATTGTTTAAATTCATTTCTTTTTTAGAATTTTTAATCTCATGAAAAGCAAACTGTGGTCCTGACTTGAATTTCCACCAGAAATAAAATGCATATATAATTTAGATCATCATTTCCCAAACTGCTACCAGAGAGGAAATAATTACACTGCCTACGAACAATAAACAATTTCATGTCTAAAAGAGAGAGAGAGAGAGAGAGAGAGAGAGAGAGAGAGAGAGAGAGAGAGAGAGAGAGAGAGAGAGAGAGAATATTTATAGTAGATGTAATATGTTTATCAGTATATTTATACCTAAAAAAAAAGTAGGAAATAGTCACTGTCAGTCTGCTTTGACTATTCTCTCCCTGCTACACACGAAGGGGAAAATCTAGATGGTTTAACAGGGTAAATGATAGAAAAAAAAAAAGTTTGGAAACCACTGAACTTTAGATGGTCATAAGATCTCATAAATGAGATAATCTCGACTTCACATAATGTTCTGTATATTAATTAAACAACTGGAAACCAAATACCAACCTGAGAAGAGATAGAAGTCTTGTTTTTCGATGCTGCTACGCTGATAGCATCCAGTTGCTCACTCACGTCACATCCAGGACCTCGCAAGCGTTTTAACGATCGCTCAGCCTCGTCTTTCCGGTTCTTTCTCACTAACCAGTAGGGTGACTGAAACATTATAATTTTTTTTTAAAAAGGACTATGAAAGAAATTCAGCGTATGACTGAGTCCGATTATACAATTATCAGTAAATAGACTTTGAAATTGGAACTATTTTGCGACCTAGTGTACCAGTAGGGTGACTTAAAGATTAAAATCTTTTTTTAAATAGGACTATAAAAGAAGTTCAGCGTATGACTGAGTTAGATTATACAATTATCAAAATATAGACTTTGAAATGGGTAATATTTTGCAATTTTGGGCATCACTGGGGTGACTGAAAGAATAAAATCTTTAGAAAATGGAATATGGAAGAAATATAACCTACGCCTGAGTGAAATTATACAACTATCAGTAAATACTTTGAAATGGTAATATTTTGTAATTTAGTGCATCACTGGGGTGAATGAAAGATTAAAATCTTTTGAAAATGGGATGTGGAAGAAATATAACCTACGCCTGAGTGAAATTATACAACTCAGTAAATACTTTGAAATGGGTAATATTTTGTAATTTAGTGCATCACTGGGGTGAGTGAAAGATTAAAATCTTTTGAAAATTGGATGTGGAAGAAATGCAACGTATAGCTGAGTGAAATTATACAATGATCAAAATATAGACTTTGAAGGCATAATATTTTGAACCTAGCAGGTTAAGGTAGTAGGTAAAGTTTAATAACTATGAAACATAACGTTCTAGACTGGTTAGAAAAATCTTTGATATAAATTCTCTTGCCTCCTCGTGCCTCCTCGCAGCTTAAATTCATACCTCAGGGACGAAAAACATCAGGACCAAGATCAACAGACAAGGGGCAGCAGGTACGGCCGTGGCGGGACGCCACGAGAGGAAATGTGCCAGCATGTACCCGAGTAACATGGCGGCAGCAGCCACAACCTCAGACGAGGCGGATATAACTCCACGCTTTTCTGGGGAGCTTAGTTCAGCCAGCAAGGGCTGGAAAGCTGTGCAGAGGAAACAGTTGACAAACGCTAGTCCAACGCGTCCCACGTAGAGGAGAGACAGGTATGGAGTGAAAGCCATCAGTAGCCAAAATCCAGCTTTTGGTAATAGAGCTAACACAACCATGCGCTTCGGTCCCAGGAGTTCCAGTAGGAATCCTGCAAACGTGGAGGCTATGATGCCGATGATAGACACAACTGATACTGGAAAGGAAGAATCCAAGATTATTATTATTATTATTATTATTATTATTATTATTATTATTATTATTATTATTATTATTAACCAAAATACAACCCTAGTTTGAAAAACAGGATGCTATAAGCCCAAGGGCTCCTACAGGGAAAAAAACGAAGTGAGGAAATGAAATAAGGAAACAAATAAACATGAGAAGTATTGAATAATTGATATAAAATATATCAAGATCAGTAACAACGTTAAAATAGAACCGTCATGTATAAACTATGAAGGAAGACTTACATTAGATAAGGCTATTGTTAACGTCAATGAATCTTGAATCTGTTTCAGCACAAGGAACAATCTTCTGGTAGGACGAATTTATAGTTACTGTGACCATTATTATAAATAAATTTGAAGCCACCGTATGTAAAACAATGCAATGAAAAACTAATTGTATTTTTTCCAGTGAATGGATTATATTTTTAGAAGAATTGCACTAAGAGAGCAATATTTTTGGGAGATAAGATTACTGAAATATGGATTAATTCTCTCAATATTGAGACTGTGGAGTAAAGTAAACTTAGGAAAACTACTCATTGTTTAGAAATTAAACTTTATATATTCTATATATGATCTGATATCTGCATATACTAGTTAAGATATGAAATTGCTCACATTTAACATTTAGCTGAGTCTTTAGCAATTAATGGTGATCAAACGACTAGTTTCATTTTCCTTCTTCTGGCTTCTTTCATTTTGGAATGAATTGGGAATTTGCTTGTCTTGAATAAGTGCTTCAAATAGCCCGAGTAACAAAAAAAAAAAAAAGAAAAAAAAACATATCTATGCAATGCAATCATTCCTGATCACCATTTGTTACTATAGTCCATTTCTTTTAGCGAGGCAGATTTGCACAGACTCGCAGCGGTGCCCTTTAGCTCTGAAAAGTTTCCTGATCGCTGATTGGTCGGACAAGATAATTCTAACCAATCAGCGATCAGGAAACTTTTCCAAGATAAAAGGGCACCGCTGCGAGTCGGTGCAAATCTGCCTCGCTAAAAGAAATGGACAATAGTTTCGACTCAAGTACTCAATAATTAAGTTTGAATAGTTTTTCCTTTTTTTTTTTTCAAAATTAGGACGTCCTTTGAAAAAAAAAATATTCTGGTTTAACATACCCAGCCAAGAAACATCTTCTTTTGTAACAATGAAATCCGCCGTATCTTCCTCAACTTTCGGGAGTACTGCTGGCCAGCTGATTACAAGGTTGATTGGCAGGGTTATGCATATTACCGTCATCAACAGTATCACCTGTACCGGCCACAAAAAAAAAAAAAAAAAAAAAAAAAAAATACCATATGGAAGACTGGAAATTGTGTTGACGTAAGGAAACATTGGATATAATTGAACTCTCCTATTTATTTCTTTAAATAATATTTCATGAAGAGGTTAATTAAATTCTCTCTCTCTCTCTCTCTCTCTCTCTCTCTCTCTCTCTCTCTCTCTCTCTCTCTCTCTCTCTCTCTGCTACTGCAATCAACCCAACAATTGTCACTGACTATTTTTATACCTAACTTTCTAACTAGCTGGCTAGAAAGCTTTCTGTTATTTTCTGATAAAGGATTTGTTAGGGAACTTGTTTTGTATTTCAAAATTTCTAAAGTCAGTCATTATGGTTTCCAGCAATTGGAATGGCAGAAATAATGAAACAATTCTTTAAGTAGTAGGTTTGCCTATAAGGTGAAATTCGTTGTAGCTTTGAGTCAACATAGTTTTACTTGACATTTTTAATAGATTTATCATGTTGGTAATCAGGATCTTGCTAAAAAGAGATAATTTCTTCTTAAGTTGGCGTAACTTGATATCAAGTTATGTACCTTAAAATGTCAATAA
Organism: Palaemon carinicauda; assembly: GCF_036898095.1. Lineage (NCBI taxonomy): Eukaryota > Metazoa > Arthropoda > Malacostraca > Decapoda > Palaemonidae > Palaemon > Palaemon carinicauda. The sequence goes on from NC_090744.1 coordinate 30,621,347, forward strand.
TTGTTTACGGTGAAATATTGATGATGCTAAAAAAGTTACCATAACTTTAATTGAAATGGGAGTTCTTGGAGCTGCTCAAAACGGATTAATCTATTTATATATTGTACTTTTTATAAGCAATTATATGTATGTGCCTTTACAGGCGAAAGCACCGTATCTTTGTAATCAGTTCTAAATTTTCACGCGTGACTTTGTTATCTCGAAGGGGATGTAAGGCAAAAGTGCAAAATACTAAAGATATCATATTTGAAAAAAGATAGCAACGTTTTCCTGATTTTAGCCCAGCGTAGAATTTTCATAACGCGTGAACTAATTGTATTTAGTAAGATATCATTTTGTTTACTCAGACCAGGAGCTGTGAAGGACTACTGTGTATGCCTAACATCTGGGGGCAATATCATATCATTATGAGCAGGAGATTAATTTTTCCTCCTTGGGGAAGTTGTAGATGAAAAGGAGAAGAGATGAACAGTATATTGGGAGGAGAGTGATGGAAATGGAGGTTCAAGGAACGTGAAGGAGAGGGAGACCAAAGCGAAGGTGGATGGACTGTATCAAGGATGACCTTTGACCAAAGGGATTAATCGGTGATGAAGTGTGGGACAGAGGTAGATGGAGAACGCTGGCCAGAAACATCGACACCACGTAGAAGTGGGAAAAGATGCAGACAAAGAAGAAGAAGAAGAATGCAATGGAAATAGTAATGAATATGTACACAAGGTTTAAGGTATAAAACACACTACGTTCACACACATTTTTGGGTGAATGGAGTTGAACTGGACGATGAAGAGGTGATAATCATAGAAATATTTATAATTATTTTTTCCTTACCCGGGTGAATGAGCTACAGCAGACGACCTCAGAATCCTTCTTCGTCTTCTTGCCGTCTTCACATGATTCCGCCATATCTCAAATTGCTGGAGCCTTTTCCTGAAGGAGAAAATTATATAAATAACTTATTTCTTACTACGTAGAATATATATCTTTAACTGTTACATTTCCTTACATGAAATCCATTTATTTTTTGAAGACTATGAACGACCCGACGAAAAGTTTTTTTTAAGCATTAAGTGTGAAAAGAGTGATAAGGCTGATAGATTGGATAAATTGTGTTGCATTATTTTCTTGCAAGAACATATTTCAGTATGATGTGTATTCAAAGAATTAGAAAAAAAATTAAATGACAGAAGCTTTAAATTGATTATACTTATTAGATTATATAATCTATTATTATTATTATTGT
>NC_090744.1:30627589-30655089 GCF_036898095.1 Palaemon carinicauda
GAGGCCTTCCATAACCCTCCCTCAGCGGAGGTTAGAGACATTGCTCGTGAGAAACTGCGCAAGTGGGTGCGTGGTTTTCAGAGGAATGCCACTGGACCGTACCTGGCCACCGAAGAACTGAGGTCCCTGCTGTTCCCTAAGGCCTCCCCTGATTCAGTGGTTCCAAAGGAAGCAATCCCCACTGTCCAAATTACGGTGGAACCTGATGTGGTCATGGCTCAGTCCATGCACGAGTGTCGCCTAGATTCCGAAGAGGATGAACAGATCTCTGACGTCTCGGAAGACACGGAGAAGACGCTTATGGCTCAAGGAGCCGAAGAGGACGAAGACAAGGTGGAATACACCGAGTCGGAGATTGGAGCTACTCCCTCGTCCATCCCTCCGCCTACTCCTACACCGACGGATGTGTCCATTCCGTCTACCTCCTCGACCCCGGATCCTTCTTCCTCTACACAAGAACTGATCCGACTGATTAGAGCTGTCATGGACGACAGACTGAAGGAGAACCAGGAGTCCATCAGGTCTATGATTGGATCCAGAGAACCGAAGAAGATCTCGGTTAAGGATCTCCCAGCTTGCTCTCATGCCAACCCGTGGAGGTATGCAGAGCATATGGTTATTGCGACCGGCAGGATCTTTGTTAGTGACAAAATCGGCACGGTCCCGTTGGAAGATGTGGAATTCTTCCCAAGCTTCGAGGCCTACCCGGACTGTTACGTCCGGCTTCGTTCTGAACCTGCCTCGAAGGAGGAGACCGAACCTAAGGAAGAGATAGTGTTCGATCTCGCAAAGGCCCAGGCTATGCTAGCCTCCGCATTTAAGAGCAGGGGCTTTACCTGCTCTAAGCTTCCTGCCTTGAGCAAGAAGCATCCTACTTATGTCGCTCCCGACACTGCGATTCTTCCATTTTTGGAAAAGGCCTTGGCTGCATGCCTTAAGGCGGCGGAAGAAGGGAAACCCTGCCCTGCACTGGAGGAGTGCAGACCCTTCTCCATCGTAACGCCCCCTGACACTAGACAATGGAAAGATGTCCAACATACTTTCGTTGTGGGTAGGCTCGATCCTGACGTTGCCGGACGTCAGTTTAATGAAGACCTCCCTAAGCTCAATGATCACCTCCTTCGCCGGGAACAAGACACGAAGGAGAGGCTTGCAGCGTCTCTTTCTCATCAAGTCCAACTTGAAGTTATGGCCTGTGACACAGCAGTACCCGATCACTACATGGTACTGGCCAAATCCCACTTACTGACGGTAATGAAGGACTTGTACCATTTCATAAAGGCTCGTAGAGCCTGTCGTGAATTCGTGTTTGTCGGTGCCACCGTGAAACACGAACCCCGGAGGCTGATTTCCTCCAACATCTGGGGAAAGCACCTGTTTCCTTCGGACCTTGTCAAGGAAATAACGGACAGAGCCGCCACGGAGAATAGGAACCTTCTCCACAAGTGGGGCATGTCCAGGAAAAGGAAAACCTCTCAGGACGATGGACCTCAGCCTAAGAGGAAACCTCAGAAACCGAAACCCCAGCAACGTCAACAAAGACGTCAGTTTCCGGGACCCGCTACCTCCCAAGTGGTTGCCCAACCACAACAGACCTTTCAATTGGTCCCCCAACCGGTGTTGTCACAGTCACCGGTCTTCACCCCTGCCTTTGAACAGCCATCCACTACCTTTCATGCCAGAGGTAGAGGCTCGTCCAGGGGTGCAAGCAGAGACGCCTCTCGTCGTCCCTCCAGAGGTAGAGGAGGAAAGGGAGCTAGCGGCCGAGGCAACAAGTCCTCGGGACACCAGAAGCAATGAAGTGCTTCCGGTGGGAGGAAGACTCCGCCAATTCCAGGATCGTTGGACCTTCGATCCTTGGGCACACAGCATCATCAAGAACGGTCTAGGCTGGAGTTGGGTGCAACCACCCCCAATCTTCCAGCGGTTCTTCCAACAATCGACCCCCATTCTGGAAGAATATGTTCTAGACCTCTTGAACAAGAAGGTGATAAGGAAGGTAAAGTCCACCAGGTTCCAAGGGAGACTGTTTTGCGTTCCCAAGAAGGACTCAGACAAGCTCAGAGTCATTCTGGACTTATCCCCCCTCAACAAGTTCATAGAGAACAACAAATTCAAGATGCTGACGCTTCAACAAATAAGGACCCTTCTGCCTCAAGGTTCCTACACGGTCTCTATAGACCTGGCGGATGCCTATTGGCACATTCCAATGAACCATCACGCTTCCTCCTACCTAGGATTTCGACTCCAAAGGAAAAGCTACGCCTTCCGGGCCATGCCATTCGGCCTCAATGTGGCCCCTCGGATCTTCACGAAGCTGGCAGACGCCATAGTACAACAGCTCCGCCTAAGAAACGTCCAGGTGATGGCCTACCTCGACGACTGGCTAGTCTGGGCTCCATCGCCCGAAGAGTGTACAAAGTCTTGCGACGAAGTTACCCAGTACCTAGAACACCTGGGATTCAAGATCAACGAGAAGAAATCTCGCCTCTCTCCAGCTCAGAAGTTTCAGTGGCTGGGAATCCACTGGAATCTTCAGTCACACCGCCTTTCCATCCCCCAGAAGAAAAGGAAGGAAATAGCAGGGTCTGTCAAGCGACTACTGAAATCCAAACGCATTTCAAGACGACAGCAGGAACGAGTTCTAGGCTCTCTACAATTCGCCTCAGTGACAAACCCAGTGCTTCGTGCACAGCTAAAGGATGCCGCGGGAGTCTGGAGACGATCGGCATCCATCGCTCGAAGAGACCTCAAGAGACGGCTTCCAAACAGACTTCGACGCCTCCTAAAGCCGTGGTCGGAAGCAATGGCCCTGAAAAGGTCCATTCCTCTCCAACACCCTCCTCCTTCACTCAACATCCACACGGATGCCTCACTGGAGGGCTGGGGAGGTCACTCCCACCTGAAACAAGCTCAAGGGACCTGGTCTCCACTATTCAAGACGTTCCACATAAACATCTTGGAGGCCATGGCGGTCCTTCTTACTCTGAAGAAGCTATCCCCGCCGCCCTCGATCCACATCCGTCTAACCCTAGACAACTCGGTGGTAGTTCGTTGTCTCAATCGCCAAGGCTCAAGATCGCCCCAGATAAATCAGGTGCTTCTCCCAATCTTCCGTCTGGCGGAGAAGAAGAAGTGGCACCTGTCTGCAGTTCACCTACAAGGATTCCGCAACGTGACAGCGGATGCTCTATCTCGGACAAACCCGATAGAGTCGGAATGGTCTCTAGACGCAAGATCATTCTCCTTCATCTCTCATCAAGTCCCAGAACTTCAGATAGATCTCTTTGCAACGAGCGACAACAATCAACTTCCTCTGTACGTAGCCCCGTACGAGGACCCCAAGGCAGAAGCGGTGGACGCCATGTCACTGGACTGGAACAGATGGTCCAAGATATACCTGTTCCCTCCCACCAACCTTCTGTTGAAAGTCCTCTCCAAACTGAGAACCTTCAAAGGGACAGCGGCCCTAGTGGCTCCCAAGTGGCCCCGGAGCAACTGGTACCCCCCTGGTCCTGGAGCTGCAGCCCAAGCTGATCCCTCTCCCGGGCCCAGTTCTCTCTCAACAAGTACAGAAGTCGACTGTCTTCGCTTCATCATCGAAAATCAAGGACCTTCATCTCATGATTTTCTCTCCCTTGCCGCAAAGAAGAGGTTTGGGATCTCGAAGAAAAGTCTAGACTTCCTAGAGGAATACAAGACCGTATCCACGAGACGGCAATATGAATCATCCTGGAAGAAATGGGTCTCCTTTGTTAAAGCAAAAAATCCTAAAGAAATCACCATTGATTTCTGCATGTCCTTCTTCATTCACCTTCATGGACAAGGATTAGCAGCCAATACGATTTCGACCTGCAAATCGGCTTTGACTAGACCAATTCTATACGCTTTCCAAATTGATCTGTCCAGCGACATCTTTAACAAACTGCCGAAAGCATGTGCTCGCCTACGCCCAGCACCCCCTCCGAAACCGATCTCCTGGTCACTAGACAAGGTGCTCCATTTCGCCTCCAACTTGGACAACGATTCATGCCCCCTCAAGGATCTGACTCAGAAAGTTATATTTTTATTTGCTCTCGCCTCGGGAGCTCGAGTCAGCGAAATAGTGGCATTATCAAGAGAAGAGGGACACATCCTGTTTGCTGATTCAGGAGAAGTGACCCTCTCCCCTGATCCGACGTTTCTCGCCAAAAATGAATTACCCACCAAAAGATGGGGCCCTTGGAGAATATGCCCCCTGAAGGAGGATGTCTCTCTATGTCCAGTAGAGAGCCTCAAGGTCTATCTTCGCAGAACTTCAAACTTTGGTGGAGGCCAACTCTTCAAAGGAGAAACATCGGGCAGCGACATGTCACTGAAACAATTAAGAGCGAAAATCACCTACTTCATTCGCAGAGCGGATCCGAACAGTACACCCGCTGGTCATGATCCTAGAAAAGTGGCATCTTCTCTGAACTTCTTTCAGAGCATGGACTTTGAGAGCCTTAAAAACTTTACGGGCTGGAAGTCCTCGCGAGTTTTCTTTAAACATTATGCGAAACAAGTGCACGAAATCAAACATTTTGTGGTAGCCGCAGGTAGTGTTATGAAACCTGCACCTAACTCTGCGTAGAACAGTGAGTTATTTGGGACTCTAACTCTTCGGGTGCCTATGTTGACCCTCGAGTGATTCATAGTGATGTCTAAAAACACTTAGTGCTTTTATAACTGTTCTTATCCCAGGTGAAATGTCATAGTGTTACACAAGTGCCGCATGCCTTGAGCATGATGTGTTATTTAAAGACTTGCGTTCCTCGAGAACGAGTACCTACTAATCCTGAAATTCCCTTTCAGATTCAAGAGCAAGCCTTTATTTCTATGTACATTATTATTACTGTAAATGAACTTTACTTTTGCTGTAAATTATTTAATTTCTGCATTGTGAAATAAAATTTCTATTTTATTACTTATGCGTCTCTTTCAGCTCCTACTTACTATGAAATACATACTGTCATAGTTTTATTTATTCCTCCTTTCTTATGGTCATGAAGAATTTAAGATGTCTATCCTTAAATTATATTCACCTTGTCTCAGTAAGGTTCCTACTCGAATACTTACTTCTGATAATCAGGAGATGAATCCTACACACAGTGCCCAACCACCACTGACCTACTCAGAATGTTCCTATACAAATATCAAACATTCTGCTTCATCTCTAAGCTCTTAAAAAGCTCTTCTGTCAAGATGAATAGTCCTTCAATACCACTTTGACGTCGGCATAGCCCATGGGAACTTCCTACCAATGGGGGGCAGGATACTTCGTTCCTATGGTTCTTATCTAAGATTACTTTGCTATTTTGTCAATGCCTAGGCACTTAACTCTGGGGGAAAATCTACCACGATACATTGATTCTCTGGTACTCTTCCATCAGGACGCCATGGCTTGAGCCCAAAAAACGGATTTTGAGCGAAGCGAAAAATCTATTTTTGGGTGAGATAGCCATGGCGTCCTGATGGACCCTCCCTACTACTTCGTCAGTTTGTTCCCACCCTACACAATTGTATCATGGTGATGGGCAGCAACTGGCGCCAGGATAAAGACGCTCGTGACGTCATTAGAGCAATGGCGTCCGTTTGTTTACGTCTCGAGTATCAGTAGTAGCCACGAGTGAGATTAGCTGTGGAACGGCTCCCAGCTATTCTCAGCCCTTACACACCGAAGCGTTAACTCTGTTCGGGGTGGAGATAGCTATGTGGCACGACCAGACATGCGTGTCCCCTGTTGTATTACGATGTCTTAAAGGGAAACCTTTGAGATACTCGCTCCAGAAGTTAGAATTCTGTGATAACCTGTGGTTAAATTCTCTGGGAATATCTTAGTAGTCTTATACCCAAGGAAGCTACCAAACAGGAACCTTCCATCAGGACGCCATGGCTATCTCACCCAAAAATAGATTTTTCGCTTCGCTCAAAATCCGTTTTTTGGGCTCAAGCCATGTCGTCCTGATGGAAGTTCCTATAGGGTAGCTTCCTAGGGTATATTACAACTACGGCGATATTCCCAGAGAATTTACCTTAAGGTACCAGAATTCTAACTCCTGGAGCGAGTATCCCTCGTGAAAGGGATATCGCGACATATCAGAGGACGTATTCTTGACACGCCACATGGCAATCTACATCCTGGACAGAGATTTCGTCTCGTAGGAGGTGATTGGCGAGATACGAATTCGGGAAAGAAAAAGGGGAGCTGCTCCCAAGGCTTCCCTATCCTCCGATTCGTATGCGTGCCTGGCGCCAATCCTGGCGCCATCTGTATTCCTTTTTGCGTAGCTTAACAACTCGGTGTTTTTTCCTGTGTTTCTCGCAAATCTTGGATTTATTCTACTTTTTCATGGCTTCTCCGTCTTCGTTGGCCTCTGATAAGTTGAGTATAATGTCTTTTATGTATAAATGTAGGCTCTTGGTAAAATTTTGAGTGATTAACAGGATTAATCTTTGATACAAGAGCCGTAGCCTACCAGAGGCGTCCTGGACGCTGTCGCTCGCTAGGTATAAATTAGTTAGTCAGAGCGACATTCCTGGTTGTTTTGCTTTAATAAATTTTAGCTATTTAGCATTACATAGGATTTCCTTTCATGCTTAGTATTATTTGGCGAAGTATTCGCCATTCTGGCCTACGCTAGGCCATGTAGCCTAGTCGTTTGGTCCTAGTACTTCATGCATGATTTTGGTTTTTCCGAGTGTAATTAAAATTTTATTGAAGCTTTAGGCTATATTTTATACATTTAAGACTGTGTGGAATATTTCCAAGATAGTATACGAGTGAGTTTCGGTGATTTAGGTAATCGATTCTCTTGGTGCCTAGGCTAGTTGCTTATGGAGCCTTAGTATACTTTATCATACTCCCCGGTTGCTTTCTTTTCTGCGGAGAAGGTATGCAATCCCTTTCCCTCTGTTTAAGCCTTGGGCTTATCCCTAAGTGGTTTTTTCCGAATTTATTTTCGATAAAACTATACTGGGGTGTTACTGTACCTTCCTGTTCCTGTAGTATGGTTCAAGAGGGACAGAACAACAGAGTTTTTTAGTCTGAGTCTGTGTTGTCTGGCTTGGGGCTGAGTCCCCCTCGCTGACCTGACACAGACAAAGGGAGCTTAGCTCCCTTAGGTCACTACCGAAGGTTTCTGTGGATATGATTCCTTCTTTTGTGATCTACCAGACTAGTCCTTGTTGCTGTTCTCGGGGGAGGATAAGTTTCTTTCCCTGGAAGTAGCAACGCCTTCCTTGCTTTGGTGCTCTGGGAGCTGGCAAGTATTGCTGGCCTTCCCCCTTAGATCTCCCTTAGGCTAAGATAAGTTTCTTGGCTGCGGGTGATCTGTCACTAAAGCGAGGTTGGCAGGACCCTCTTGTCCCTTCCCCCTCTTTCTCCGTAATGGCCTAGCCATTACTGTACTGTACGTCGTTCTACATCTGGACCTAGTATAGGTTAGGATGTGGAATTGACTCAGCCCCTTGCCAGCCGGCAGAGCTGCTGGCCGGCAAGGGTCTTATGTTTTCGAGTGCTGCCCGGACCTCTCTTGGTCCCTCATCCATGCCTGCCTGTAGAGCCAGACGGCATTGGTCAGGAAGCCTGAATTAGTTTCTCCCCTTCCTTATATGCACTCTTTCGGTTGCCGGGCTTGGAGGTTGTGTACACTCTTATCCCGGCATCCATTCTATTTTTCTTCTAGTGCTGTACCTGACCCGGCTGCCGGCCTATGAGTCCGGCAGCCGGGCAGGTGTAGTCCTCTGGTTCTTTTGCTGCCAGCTGGCATCGGTCTTGTACCTTTGCCGGCCGGCTTATGTCAGCCCTTGTCTGCCGGTCACCAAGAGTGTGGCCGGCAGCTGGGTACTACCTTGTGTAGTTGCTGGCCGGCAGCCATTGCCGGCCAACATTGGCTGTTACCGGCCGGCAGTTGCTGCCGACCGGCACATGCATTTGAACCAGAGTGCTGCCGCCTTATAGCTGTTAAGTAGTATACTTTAAAGCTAGTTATGGTGTGTGCCGGCCGGCAAAGGCAGGCCGGCACGCATCCCCCTATACTGTACTAGTATTCTTCAGTATAACATATACAGTAAGAAGAAAACTATGGTAAGGGTTTTGGTACAGCACTGTGTCTTCTAACACTATTGTGTTTTCTCGCACATCCCTTTGCTGTTGCCCTAAAGATAGGAAAGTGAGTTCTTTCCTGTCTATTATCCAGGATTTTAAAATCATTGCTTAGGTGTGAGCTCCACCTGTTTCCTCTGGAAACCTTGCATTGGTTACTCTAGAAGAGATTAACCATTTTGATTTTATTATCTGGAAGGCTGCAGCAATGGGTTGTGAGGGAAACACAAGTGTGTGTCTTTCCTTTATGAATTGTTATGCTATACTATGCATATCCAGTGATACATAGTTCACTTGATACTCATGGAAATTTCTTCTCTTTACAGGAGGACCCTCCGAAGTGCGGAAATGTTTTCTGCAACGTCCGCAGCAAGAACCTCTGCGGACATGAGTGTTGTAGGAGACACGCAGCATGCGCTGTCTCCAAGGATGATCTCCAGTATTGGGACCCTCAGGTATGTACTGTATGCACTAACCTGATTACTGAGGCTTTTGATTCCCCTAGGACGGTGGAATCAAGGGATATAGCAAGGGAGAAGCTTCGTACCTGGGTAAGGGGCTTCCAAAAGAACACCTCTGGCCCTTATCTTCCAAGTGAGAAGATGAGGGCGTATCTTTTTCCCAAGGCATCAGCTGATGCAGTGATTCCCCAACCTCAAGAGGAGATCCCCCAAGATCAAGTCCAGGTGGACGTGGAAGTCGCAGTCGCGATGCAAGACATCCAGTTAGATGACAGGATGTCTGACCTGGACGAGCGTTTGGAACAAGACCTCCTGGCAGAAGGTCAGGATGAAGTTCAAACCCCAGATGTCGTAGAGAATGAGGTCGACGAGGTGTCGGCTACTCCGGTTCAGATTCCGGAGCCTATTCCCTCAACATTGGTCGGTCTCCCAGTAGAACTGGGACAGGCCCTCTCTTCGATTGTTGGAATGATCCAACAAATGCAGAAGGAGAATCAGGAGAAGGCGGCTGCTATGGAACTGCGTATGCAGTCCCTGGCAGAATCACATGGGCCCCGGAAAAGGCTCAATGTGAAAGACCTTCCCTTATGCTCAGATGCTAACCCATGGAGGTATGCTGAGCACATGCCGATGACGACTGGAAAGATCGTCATCTCGGATAAGCTGGGTTCAGTTCCCCTAGAGGAGGTGGAATTCTGGCCCAGCAAGGCATCATATCCGGACTGCTATGTCCGGCTGAGAAAAGAACCAGCTTCAAGGGAGGAGACAGAGCCGAAGGAGGTCATAATTATGGACCACGCTAAGGCTCAAGCCCTACTTTCATCCTCGATGAAAGAGAGGGGCTTCTCTAACTCGAAGGTAGCTGCATTGAGCAAGAAGCTCCCTTCTTTTGTGTCCTCTCCTGCTAGAGCCTTCCCCTTTTTACAGAAAGGGTTTGTGGCTGTCCTAAAGGCAGTCGAGGCCGGCAAGCCTTGCCCCTCCCTGGAGGAGTGTAAACCCTTGTCGCTGGCCCTGCCTATGGACCACAAAGACTGGAAGGATGTCCATCTGACGTTCTCAGTGGGAAAGTTGGAGGCTGATATTGCCGGACGGCAATTCGGCGAGGACCTCCCCAAGCTGTCTGACTCTCTTTTACGAAGAGAGTTCGAGACAAAAGAAAGACTGGCTGCCTCAATGTCTCATCAGACTACTCTTGAGACGATGGCAAGTGACCCCAAGGTCCATGAAATGTTCATGGTGGTGGCTAAGTCTCGCCTAGCACAGTGACGAAGGACCTTTATAGCTTCGTCAAGGCAAGGAGAGCTTGCAGGGAGTTCGTGTTCACCGGGGCTACGGTGAGACACGAGCCAAGGAAGTTAATCTCCTCCAACATTTGGGGAAAAGACCTTTTCCCTACCGATGTGGTCAAAGAAGTTGTTGATAAGGCCGCCGTGGAGAATAGAAATCTTCTCCAGAAGTGGGGCCTGGCTATCAAAAGAAAGTCTTCCCCGGATGAGGGTCCTCAACCAAAGAGGAAGAATATGAGGACTAGGCTACCGTCTCGGCCAGCCAAGCCTTTTAGACAGCAACAGCAACTGCAATTGCCATTGCCTCCAGTGCCCCAGATGGTGGCACAAACCCCGACCACTTTTCAGTGGGTACCCCAGGCTGTGCCAGGTCAGTCCACCGCATTCACCCCAACGTTCGAAGGACAGTCTTCTTCCTTTCGTGCAAAACCTAGAGGAGCAGCCAGAGGCTCGTCTAGGCGCCCCTCAAGGGGAAGGGGATTCAGAGGTGGTCGTGGTCAGGGAGGCAAGACTTCAGGATGGCAGTCCAAGTGAAACGATACCGGTAGGAGGGAGACTGATGAAATTTTGGGATTGCTGGACCTTCGATCCCTGGGCCCAAAGCCTACTCAAGAATGGACTGGGCTGGAGCTGGTACAGCACTCCACCCCCGTGCCTTCGGTTTTTCCAACACTCCACCCCCGTTCTGGAGGAGTACGTTCAAGAACTGTTGGAGAAAAAGGTGATCCGAAAGGTGAAGTCCATCAAATTCCAAGGGAGGCTGTTTTGTGTTCCCAAGAAAGACTCGGAAAAGCTCAGAGTCATTTTGGACTTGTCGCCACTCAACAAGTTCATAGTGAATTGCAAATTCAAGATGCTAACACTGCAACACATAAGGACCTTACTGCCCAAGAGGGCATACTCAGTCTCTATAGACTTGTCAGACGCCTATTGGCACATTCCAATCAGCCGTCGACTCTCCCCCTACCTAGGGTTCAGGCTACAACGGAGACTATACGCCTTCAGAGCCATGCCATTCGGGCTAAACATAGCCCCAAGGATTTTCACGAAGCTTGCGAGCGCAGCTCTCAAACAATTACGCCTAAAGGGAATTCAGGTAGTAGCCTACCTGGACGACTGGCTGGTGTGGGCAGCATCCGAGACCGAATGCTTGCAAGCTTCCAGTCAGGTGATCCAGTTCCTAGAGTACCTAGGCTTCAAGATCAACAGAAAAAAGTCTCGACTTTCTCCATCCCAAAAGTTCCAGTGGCTGGGAATCCACTGGGACCTTTTGTCACACAGTTTCTCCATCCCGACGAAGAAAAGGAAGGAGATAGCGGGCTCTGTCAAGAGACTTCTAGATTCCGAAAGGATATCAAGACGCGAACAGGAGAGGGTACTAGGCTCTCTCCAGTTTGCTTCAGTGACAGACCCAGTGCTAAGAGCACAGCTAAAGGATGCAACCGGAGTTTGGAGAAGGTATGCATCAAACGCGTGAAGAGATCTGAGAAGACCAGTGCCGCCTCGGCTACGTACTCTTCTCAGGCCTTGGTCCCAAGCCAGACATCTAAAGAAGTCGGTTCTTCTTCAGCCACCTCCCCCGTCGATGACGATTCACTCAGACGCCTCAAAGGAGGGATGGGGAGGTCACTCTCATCGGAAAAAAGTCCAGGGGACTTGGTCCAAGCTATTCAGGACCTTTCATATAAACTTTCTAGAAGCTATGGCAGTGCTCCTTACCTTAAAGAAAGTCTCCCCGCGTCACTCGATCCACATAAGATTGGTGATGGACAGCGAGGTGGTTGTGAGATGCTTGAATCGACAAGGGTCGAGGTCACCACCTCTCAACCAGGTGATGTTAGCCATTTTCCGATTGGCGGAAAAGAAGAAGTGGTACATGTCGGCAGTTCACCTTCAAGGAGTCCGCAATGTGACAGCGGACGCTCTAGCCAGGTTCACACCGATAGAGTCGGAATGGTCCTTAGACGCAGGATCATTCTCCTTCATTCTGAATCAAGTCCCAGAACTGCAGATAGACCCCTTTGCGACGAAAGACAACAAGAAGTTGCCCCTGTACGTGTCCCCGTACGAGGACCCCTTAGCGGAAGCAGTGGACGCGATGTCCCTCGACTGGAACAGATGGTCCAGGATTTATCTGTTCCCTCCTCACAACCTTCTGTTGAGGGTCCTCAACAAACTGAGATCCTTCAAGGGGGTAGCGGTAATAGTGGCCCACAAGTGGCCGAACAGTATGTGGTTCCCCTTGGCGTTGGAACTACAGATGAAGTTTGTGCCGCTACCACATCCAGTTCTGACCCAGCGAGTCCAGAAGTCGACTGTCTGCGCTTCATTACAGAAAACCCGGACCCTGCAGCTCATGATTTTCTCACCCTTGCGGTGAGAAAGCGTTTCGGGATTTCGAAAGCCAGCATAGACTTCCTAGAGGAATATAAGTGCAAATCGACTAGAAGGCAATATGAGTCATCTTGGAGAAAATGGGTGGCCTTTGTAAAGGCAAAGAATCCGCAGGAGATCTCAACAGACTTCTGCTTATCTTTCTTCATCCACCTCCATGGCCAAGGGTTGGCAGCTAACACGATTTCAGTGTGTAAATCTGCTTTGATGAGACCCATTTTATTCGCCTTCCAGATCGACCTAGGTAACGAGATCTTTAATAAAGTTCCGAAAGCCTGCGCTAGGCTCAGACCTTCAGCACCTCCAAAGCCCATCTCATGGTCTTTAGACAAAGTTCTTCATTTCGCCTCCCTGTTGAGCAATGAAGAATGTGCGTTAAAGGATTTGACGCAAAAAGTTATTTTCCTATTTGCACTCGCGTCCGGGGCCAGGGTTAGTGAGATCGTAGCCCTCTCGAGAGAGGCAGGTTGTGTTCAGTTCCTGGATGGGGGGGATCTGAACCTGTTTCCGGATCCTACATTTCTCGCCAAGAATGAGTTACCCACCAACAGGTGGGGTCCCTGGAGAATCTGCCCTCTGAAAGAAGATGCATCTCTATGTCCAGTAGAATGCCTAAAGGTCTATCTTCGTAGAACTTCAGACTTCAAGGGTGGTCAACTATTCAGGGGAGAAACATCAGGCTCAAATTTATCTCTGAATCAACTCAGAGCGAAAATCACATATTTTATTCGCAGAGCGGATCCTGACAGTACACCCGCAGGTCACGATCCGAGGAAAGTTGCCTCATCCCTAAATTTCTTTAATTGTATGGATTTTGAACATCTCCGTTCATACACGGGCTGGAAGTCTTCCAGAGTGTTCTTTCGCCACTATGCGAAGCAAGTAGAGGAACTAAAGAGATCTGTGGTAGCAGTGGGTCGTGTAGTTAACCCTACTGTTTAACTCTGCGAGGAACAGTGGTCTTAATTGGGACGATTAAGTCCAGGGTGAGTGTGTAGGTACATACTGTACTACAAACTAAATGAGGGCACCGAGTGCCTACATAGACTGTTCCTTTTTTCAAAGGTGAACCTAGCATAAGTACAGACATGTGTGCCGAGCGTTTCTAACGCTAATGTGATTGATTTGTAATACAGACTTTTATGACTTGATACCTCGGTATCTTAATAAAGTGGCGTTTAATGGTTTTTCTTTCAGATAAACAAGTTCTGTTTACTATCATACTTATGCTTAAAGTTTTGGGTTATCCTCTTTTATATATATATATATATATTTGTTGTTAACCTGTCTATTTATTGTCTGTCAATAAACTTGTTCTTGAGAACCTTGCGTCTCTTTCACCTGTGTCAATTTATTGGTATAATTGAGCATTTAATTCTATGTATCTTATCTGGGATAATTCTGGTAGAATTGTTCTGTTATGCAAGCTATGTTGCATTGGTTTATGTAGTTCCCTAATGGGAGGACTCCGTCCCATAAAGGGACGAGGGCGGTTTTATTAGTTTCTTCCTATGTGGATATAAACCTTTGTCCAATACAAGTATTGTGCGGATTACTGGTCAATATATATTGACGCAGTGGTTCTATACAAACTATGCTTTACTTAATATAGGGCGAGACCACTATATTAGCTTGCCTGGTATTCATACATAGGTATATGTACTCTTCGAGACATTTCCAGAGTCTAGTAGGACTCTTCCCTGTAGGGGGCAGGAAGCTCTAATATAGTTTATAGTTAGTTGAAAAGATGTATAACGGTAACATCTTAGGTCTCTAGGTCTAGTCGACCGGGAAAAAATTACCTCCAGGGAGTACGGCACGTTCTGAGAATCCACAGATACAGTAATGCTCTGGTACACTTCCATCAGGACGACATGGCTTGAGCCCAAAAAACGGATTTTGAGCGAAGCGAAAAATCTATTTTTGGGTGAGATGGCCATGTCCTGATGGACCCGCCCTTGCCTTTCTAAGAAAGGGCTGTAGGACCCCTCCCTACATACAGTATCTGTAGCACCTCGTGTACGCTACAAGGAATACAGATGGCGCCAGGATTGGCGCCAGGCACGCATACGAATCGGAGGATAGGGAAGCCTTGGGAGCGGCTCCCCTTTTTCTTTCCCGAATTCGTATCTCGCCAATCACCTCCTACGTGACGAAATCTCTGTCCAGGATGTAGATTGCCATGTGGCGTGTCAAGAATACGTCCTCTGATATGTCGCGATATCCCTTTCACGAGGGATACTCGCTCCAGGAGTTAGAATTCTGGTACCTTAAGGTAAATTCTCTGGGAATATCGCCGTAGTTGTAATATACCCTAGGAAGCTACCCTATAGGAACTTCCATCAGGACGACATGCCCATTTCACCCAAAAATAGATTTTTCGCTTCGCTCAAAATCCGTTATATATATATATTTATATATATATATCAATATATGTAATATCATCATATCAGCTGTAACTAGTCTACTGCAGGAAGAAGTCCTCAGACATGTTCCTCCACTCGCGTCTGTTTATGTGTATATGCATTTATACGTGGACTCGAAAGCAAAATAAAGTAGAAGATATTCTAACATGTAAGGAAATGGAAACGGGCAGGAATACAATGATAGATATACATTAAAAATAACAGAATGGGGCCTTAAAGATTGCAAATTAGCAAGGGAAAGAAGAGAAGATGATAGACTGACAAGCTAAGAAAAGTTCCTGCTATAGGCTTGCATACAAAGATCATAAACAGACGCGAGTGGAATAGCGTGTCTTAGGTCGTTGCTAGTTCACTGCAAGATAACGATATCAGACTTGTCCTTCTTCACGGGCTTGTCTATGGCTTTTCTATGCTAGTTTATATCCGAATTTATTTTCAGCTCGTTAATCCATCGTCTTCTCTTCCTTCCCCTGCTTCGTTTGCAATATATTTTCCGCATATGGATATTTTAGTTAAAACACACAGATAGGTAGTAGGTTGGCCAGAGCACCAGCCAATCGTTGAGATACTACCGCTAGAGAGTTATGGGGTCCTTTGACTGGTCAGGCAGTACTGCATTGGATCATGTTCTCTGGTTACTGCTCATTTTCCGTTTGCCTACACATACACCGAATAGTCTGGCCTATTCTTTACATATTCTCCGCTGTCCTCATACACCTGACAACACCAAAATTACCAAACAATTCTTCTTCGCTCAAGTGGTTAACTACTACAATGTAATTCTTCAGTGTCTGCTTTCCTATTGGTAAGGGTAGAAGAGACTCTATAGGTATGATAAGCAGCTCTTCTAGGAGATGGAGACTCCAAAATTAAACCATTTTGTCTCTAGTCTTGGGTAGTGCCATAGCCTCTATACCATGGTCTTCCACTTTCTTGGGGTAAAATTCTTTCTTGATTGAGGGCTCACTTGAGCACACTATTCTACCTAACTTCTCTTACTCTTGTTTTTTCTTTAAAACTTTTATAGCTTATGCACGAAAGATTTATTTTAATGTTATTGTTCTTAAAATACTTTAATTGTTCATTAATTCTATCTTAGTTTATTTATTTCCTTGTTTACTTTCCTCACTGGTGTATTTTTCCCTGTTGGAGCCCTTGGGCTTATAGATTGCTGCTTTTCCAACTAGTGTTGTGGCTTAGCACCTAATAGTAATAATAATAATAATAATAATAATAATAATAATAATAGGAGAAGATTGAGGTAGAACTAGGAAGGAATGATTGAAAAAGAACATATATTTGATACTACCTACAAAAAAGCAGTATCTCTTCTCCCCCCGAACCAAACCAAACGAAAAAGCGCTATCTCTTCTCACTCACTTCCAAACCAAACGAAAAAGCGTTATCTCTTCTCACCCACTACAAAACCAAACGAAAAAGCGCTATCTCTTCTCACCCACTACCAAACCAAACGAAAAAGCGCTATCTTTTCTCACCCACTACCAAACCAAACGAAAAAGCGCTATCTCTTCTCACCCACTACCAAACCAAACGAAAAAGCGCTATCTTTTCTCACCCACTACCAAACCAAACGAAAAAGCGCTATCTTTTCTCACCCACTACCAAACCAAAACTACTTGCAGTTAATAATAACATACAAACCCATCCTCACATCCATAATGCATTCGGTTGCAGAGAACCATTAGACCAGTTTTCACATGAAGGAAAAAATTACTCTAATCTCATTGAAATTAAAAAATCGAGTTCCAGATTTCAAAGAAGGTATTTGATACACACAATAATTATAATTTAAATGGTTTTATTACATATTTTTTGTACGGCAGAATGCCAATCGTACGATATTTTCATTTCTTCCAAAGCTTTGATGGTCTGGCAACGGAGAACGTGTTCGTAGAGCTTGTGTCTAACGGCTGCCATATATATATATATATATATATATATATATATATATATATATATATATATATATGTGTGTGTGTGTGTGTGTGTGTGTGTATATATATATATATATATATATATATATATATATATATATATATATATATATATATATATATATGTATTTATATATATACATATATATGTATATATACACACATATATATACACATATATACACATACATACATACAGTGTAGTAATGCAACTGTTAATAAATCTTTGCGCTAATTGTGACCAATACTATATTTATTTGGGAAGCGAGAAGTATACAATCGAAACGTGAAGTATTTTAAAAACACAGATAATCATAACAAATAGTTTCGCGAGAGAGAGAGAGAGAGAGAGAGAGAGAGAGAGAGAGAGAGAGAGAGAGAGAGAGAGAGAGAATGATTATGTCATCAACAACGATGCAATGAACCGAGGCCTTAACAACAAGTTTGATAACGTGAATGCTAAGGAACAAAAATCCCCCTTCTGTCTCTGCAGACTAAGGGTTGGTCTAACGAGGTCAAGAAGGGGGTACTGAATTCACATTAAGGACGCCGGCTTCACTAGATTGCGTAACAAAATAGGTCTAAGGCGCGTCCACATTACATACGATAGTATATTTCTGTCGTAAGGATGATGTAACTCAACCACCCTTTTTATAAGTCACAACCTTAGTAATGTAGAGCTCTGAACTTTGAACTTTGAACTTTGAACTTTGAACTTTGAATATATATATATATATATATATATATATATATATATATATATATATATATATATATATATATATATACATATATATATATATATATATATATATATATATATATATATTACTAGCCAAGCTATAACCCTAGTTGGAAAAGCAAGAGGCTATAAGCCCAAGGGTTCCAAAAGGGAAAAATAGTCCAGTGAGGAAAGGAAACAAGGAAATATATATATATATATATATATATATATATATATATATATATATATATATATATATATATAAAATCCTCATCTGCCGTTATTAGTTTACTCCAGAATAAAGGCCTCCGAATGTCCTTCTACTTCCGTCTGTTATTGGTCTTTCTCTGCCAGTTTACATCTGCAATTTTTTTTAGCCCGTCCATCCATCGTCATCTCTTCCTTCTCCTGCTTCATTTTTAATCTCTAGTGACCCATTCTGTTATTCCTAATGTTCATCTTTCATCTTTTATTCTCATTATATTTAATGTCTATTTACATTTCTTTTTCTTACATGCTGTTAGAACATCAACTTTAGTTTGCTCTCGTATCCATATCTCTTAGTGATAATCCCATCATTATTCTTTTCATAATTCCTTGAGTTGCTTGCATGTATATATATATATATATATATATATATATATATATATATATATATATATATATATATATGTATATATATATATATATATATATATATATATATATATATATATATATATATATATATATATATGTCCTAATCCTTGTATGCAAAATATGTGTTTTATACATAGAGGTTAATGACCCTTTTAAGAGTCCTATGAGTGTCATAAATTGGAGGGCGTGACCACTGAACTCTGTTATACATGACGTGTCCTTAGTCTCTCAAGGTGATGTGTTTGAGAGTATATTTCCATCACAGTGGAGAATTCCACATAACCTAACAATTCAGCATGTTGATAGAGCAACATTGCATCTTATTTGCCGAGGGCTAGTCAGTAACATTCGAGCGATCGTTAGGCAAGGTACTCAAGTGAGAGTATCGGCTGTGTACAAGTGTATTCACAAACCTTTTGGTAATAAAGTGAAAAAAAAACCATGTTCCGATGTCTCATTATACGTTGATATGAGACACACACACACGCACATATATATATATATATATATATATATATATATATATATATATATATATATATATATATATATATATATATATATGCATATATATATATATATATATATATGTATATATATATATATATATATATATATATATATATATATATATATATATATATATATATATACAGACAATTATATGAATATACTAATATGTCAAGTTTTATATATATATATATTTATATATACATATATATGTATATATATATATATATATATATATATATATATATATATATATATATATATATATATATATAAAACTTGACATATTAGTATATTCATATAATTGTCTGTATATATATATATATATATATATATATATATATATATGCATATATATATATATATATATATATATATATATATATATATATATATATACAGTATATATTTACATATGTGTGTGAACCAAAGACTGAGAGCTGATACCGATGGTTGATGTTTTGCCATTTTTTTTTACTTGTCTAATCTCTTTAAATATTAAACTACTTATTATAATAAAATCCATTTCCAGATTATCCTCTATGATTGCTTAAAAATTGTTTTTTAACAATTCACGAAGATGTAAAATGAATGTTTAGAAAAACGATAAAATCACATGATAGTGGTTAGAGAAAACGAGAGGAGGTCTAAGACTAAGAGTAGGCTATTATTATTATTATTACTTGCTGAGCTACAACCCTGGTTGGAAAAGCAGGATGCTATAAGGCCAGGGTCTCCAACAGGGAAAATAGCTCAGTGAGGAAAGGAAACAAAGAAAAATAGAATATTTTAGGAAGAGCAACAATATTAAAATAAATATCTCTTATATAAACTATAAAAAACTTTAACAGAACACGAGGAAGAGAAAGAAGATAGAGTAGTGTGCCCGAGTGTACCCTCAAGCAAGAGGACTCTAAACCAAGACAGTGGAAGGCCATGGTACAGATGCTATGGCACTACCCAAGATTAAAGAACAGTGGTTTTCTTTTGGAGTGTCCTTTTCCTAGAAGAGCTGCTTACCACAGCTAAAAAGTCTCTTCTAGCCTTACAAAGAGGAAAGTGGCCACTGAACCATTAGAGTGCAGCAAGAAGAATTGTTTGGTAATCTCAGTGTTGTC
Source organism: Palaemon carinicauda (assembly GCF_036898095.1). Lineage (NCBI taxonomy): Eukaryota > Metazoa > Arthropoda > Malacostraca > Decapoda > Palaemonidae > Palaemon > Palaemon carinicauda. Next base: position 30,647,228 of record NC_090744.1, read on the forward strand.
AGGTGTATGAGGACAGAGAAGAATATGTAAAGAATAGGCCACACTATTTGGTGTGTGTATGTGTAGGCAAAGGGAAAATGAACCGTAACCAGAGAGAAGGATCCAATGTAGTACTGTCTGGCCAGTCAAAAGACCCCATACAGAAATAAAAAAAAAAATAAAACTTTTTTGGAAATGAAAGCAACTTTATAAAAATAGATTTATTTGTACCTATTCGTCAAAGTCAATAACAATATATAAAAATAATCTCATGTACAGTTCATTGAAAACAATAACATTTACGATAGCAGAAGATATAGTTGACGTAAAATGAATATATCAGGGGAGACAAGAGTTCTAGAGTTTATGAAATGAACAGAGGAAGAATAGATAAAAGGGGCATATAAAGGCTGCATAAATATAAAGAACATATACCATATACATGAATGAATGAATATTTATTTAAGAGATATATAGAAAAGGTGAGCATATACTGTACTGACCCCTTTGTAAAGTGTATAAAAGGAAATGCCAAGGCATTGTTTATCAGAGCATAAAAGATAAAAGAGCATATATCGGAGATATCGATAAGGAATATGTTAGGAGTTATAAAGAGCATGATGGGGGAAATACAGTGGTAACGTGTTCGCCTAGCATTCGCATGGCAGCAGATCGATCCCACCCCGGGACCGTGAGTTTAAGCTGTTTACTGGGGAGGTCACTGCTGTAGTTGGGCACTACCAATTGGAGGTTAGGCTTGCCCGGCTGTCGTTCTGGTGAGCATCTGTTCTGATGAAACTGGAACTGGAACCAGATACCTTTTCCCTTATATGCAATTAGTAATTGAAAGTAGTGGAAAGGTAAAAGGATGGTTTATAAAAGTGTAGTTTGACAAGCTTTGGGGTATGGAGCTGAAATTGGCCAATAAAGAAGACTCAAGAAAGGAAGTTAGAAGTGGTATAGATGAGGATGTTGCAATGTATGGAGCCACGAGAAGGGACAGGATCATAAATTAATATATTAGAGGGACAATCAAAGTAGAAGTGTGCAAACAATTCAGTAAAGAAGACTACAGTGGTTTGGACATGTGATGCGGAAAGAAGAAGGATTACGGATATTGCGGACTCCGGTGTAAGGGCAGTATATATCGGAGCATTGAAAAAGGAACCTTTTCCAAGCAAAAGAGGAACTTACTGAACATGAGGTTCGCAGCGTAAGAAGGGGATAAATCTGAATATGGTCATGAATTATATGAGCATAAAGTACATTCTCAGATATTGAACACAAATTAGTAAGCTCTTAATAAATATATACATAAACACTCAAAATTTGTGAATTTGTTGCAACTATTGGCTGGTCTAATAACGAACATTCGAGTTGATTTAAAAATGGGGAATGACATATGAACGAATATAAAAGAAGTGGTTATTTGTCTTTAAGTTATGGATGGTATCAATATATACAAAGTTTCGTAATATACGAATCGAATATCATATCTCTTGTATTTCAAGAGGTGGTGGGTAAATCCCTTTATTTCGGTGATTAAACCCTACTCCTAATCATTTTATTATTTTTTAACTTCCATTTTATATGTTGGTGGATGATAGACATCTACTTGTCTTACAACTATCTCGTTTAACCATTCCTTCCTTATTTTGATTCTACCACGGATAAGATAAGGGTCTGAAGTTGACCTTACCATTGTCCTTTACAGAGAATCATGCGTAGATAAAGGACAAAGTGAGAGATGAACCATTTCTTGTTACATGAGTAAACTGATCTTGAGATGCTGTGGCTCAGAACCATCTCTCTACATCCTCGTAGCTGGGCAGACCATCGTCGATATGAGTGTCATACATAGGAGAAGCCCCTCTGGTAAAACTCCTTGCAGGAGACCTTCCTGAGTATTGATGACCAAGGTACATCGTCTGAGAAGGCATGGAATAACTCCGGCCATGGATTCCAGCAATCACTGCTGGATTTTGTCTTCTATTGTCTAGAACTGGACTTCCACTGGGGTCCTGCTCTAGTGAACCCACGTCCCTAGAAGCTCCCACAGGAAGCTCTGTGACTGGGTGTACTTCGGAGGTCCATATCACCTGAGTGCTTTTCCTTTTTCTGTCTTTTCTTTTCTTCTTCAAGCCGAAATTTTCATCGATGTCAGCTTTCAGGTGATCGGGGATGGATTTCAGGAATTCTTTCCGCCAGGTCAGTCTGTATTTTGGTGGTGGGTCAACATCAGGGGAAGTGTTCGAGTCCTGTTTCCGGCATGTGGTCCACAAGAGGCCTCCCATTATGGTTACTGTTATCGAACCTGATTAGAAAGATAAAATATTTATATCATGTTAAAGGTAATACGAAAGAAATAAATTCAGAGACAGTGTCTGTCCCCTGTTGACTGTAATATACTGTCGATGAAACTAAAAGGCATTTCAATCAGAAAATGAAATTATTAAGAGAAAATTTATAATTCCACGTAATTTGTAACAATGTTGAAGCAATGGAAAAAAGAAATTATATTTACAATAAGAAAATTTGCAACAAGCACATGTTAATTGCAAGACAATGCCCAAGCAAATGAAGTAAACTTAATTAAAAAAAGGCAAATTTAAGATAGGTGTTTCCCCACGGTTGCGAAATAGTTACTGAGCTCATGCCTGAGTTAAGGGCCCATATCACTATTATTTAGAAAACTTCGACTCCCTCAAAGGTATTCTTATCTTCATCTTCAACATTTGTCACAGTACTCAGCTCGTTACACGTAACCCCATCAGTCATTAAAATATGAAATCAATGTCGAAGGTTAAATCAGTGTGGTTGGTTATCAGTGACCTAGTTTTTATCAGAATATCTCTCTCTCTCTCTCTCTCTCTCTCTCTCTCTCTCTCTCTCTCTCTCTCTCTCTCTCTCTCTCTCTCTACAGTCACGGTCTCTTCTTTCTGTGATTATGTTTAATATTGTTTTATGTTTAATATTGTAACACCCATTACCTCTCTCTCTCTCTCTCTCTCTCTCTCTCTCTCTCTCTCTCTCTCTCTCTCTCTCTCTCTCTCTCTCTCGTGATCAAGTACAGTATTATAGTAAATTTGTTAGTGCATGTCATTTTCATTGCTGTCAGACTGTGTTATTAATTACAGATTGCGAGGACCGAGAGATCATTGATGGTATGCTTACCTAGATCTGCTTTTTAAGCAAAGCATTTTGTTTATACCTAGACCATATACGTGATAACAAATAAAGGAGACTAAAAAAAGGAAGAAAGAGGTAGCAGAAATGAGGATGTCATGATAGATGTGTGGAGTCACGAGAAGGGACAAGATCAGAAATGATTATATTAGAGGGACAGCAAAGACTACTGGGTTTGGACATGTGATGCGGAGAGAAGATGATCACGTGTGCTAAAGGATCATGGATATTAAGGTGTATGGAGTTAGGAAGAAGGGAAGGCCAAAGTTCAGATGAAAGAATAAAGTAACAAATGACAAGCGAGGAAAAGGATTAAGAAAACAGAATGACCAGAATAGCAGAGAAAGAAGATTTAAACAAAACAGCTACCCAATGTCGAGATGGATAAAGGCTATAGACAAAGAAGATATACATGGTAACAAATCTCGAACAATAACAATAGTAATAGTAATAGTAGATTCATAATAACAATGGTAATAATTTTCCTCACCTCCAGTAGCGACGAAGATCACAGCTGAGGCGGAGTAGCCTTTGTTCATCCACATTGACAGGCCACCGACTAGGCCTAAGCAGGCCAACGCTTGGATGACCAGGAGAGCACAGCGCTGGGAGGAGAAAATTATTTATAATTATATATCTTCAGAGAATTTATTTTTAGTATGTGATGATATAAAAGGAAAATGTTTATTGACTTTATAATTATGTGTATCTACGGTTTGCATTTTGGCAATATTCTATATTGTTTCTCTTCCTCTTGTTTTTTTTTTTAAAGTTGTTTATAGTTTATTTATGAAAGATCTATTTTAATGTTGATACTCTTCTTAAAATATTTAATTTCATTATTTTGTACATCTCTTGTAGTTAGATTATTTCCTTGTTTCCTCTCCTCATTAGGCTATTATTCCTTGTTGGAGCCTTTGAGCTTATGGCAAGCTGCATTTCCAACTGGGGTTATAGTTTAGCTAATAATAATAATAATAATAATATTAATAATAATAATTCCATCCGTTTCCATTTCTCATCAACTGCTAACAAACATTCTCTCTCTCTCTCTCTCTCTCTCTCTCTCTCTCTCTCTCTCTCTCTCTCACACGTGCGTATGTGTTCTTGAATAAGTTGAAGTTTGCGCCGTTTAGGATATGAACACCACTCAACCGTAATATTTTGTTCTTTTATTATTATTATTATCATTATTATTATTATTATTATTATTATTACTTGCTAGGCTACAACCCTGTTTGGAAAAGCAGGATGCTATAAGTCCAGGGGCTCCAACAGGGAAAACAGCCCAGTGAGGAAAGGAAACTTAAAGGAAAATAAAATATTTCAAGATAAGTAACATTGGATTAAATATTTCCTATATAAACTATAAAAACTTTTTAAAGCAAAAACAGAGGAAGATAAATAAGATAGAATAGTGTGCCCGAGTGTACCCTCAACCAAGAGAACTCTAACCCAAGTGTGGGGAAGACCATGGTACATAGGCTATGGCACTACCCAAGACTAGAGCACAATGGTTTGATTTTGGAGTTCCCTTCCCCTAGAAGAGCACATATATGATATTCCCTTAAAATGAGTTCCTGAGAAATTTCATTTCGAGAATACATTTTGCAATGCATAAAATCACAATATATCTTGTTATTCATAACTTTATTTACTTACATCGGCCGTAGTGAGCATTGTCTCTAATGATCAATATTATCCAGATCTTTTCGTTATTCGATGCGTTACCCTCACTTCACTAATCACGAACAGACTTGGAGTTGAAAATAAAAAAGCCAGTGGAAATTAAAGATGTTTCCCGTGGTCTGCAAACTCCTATCTGAAACCTTTTAACTCAACTCGGTTATATTTATACACTCAAGATACACGTAGACTCATTGATGACTCATGAATACTGTACTTTGCTGATAACGAAAATTCAAGACGTGACGTACGTCTGCATTGCCACCTACAATACTACAATCTCCTGCTGATTGATAACTCTCTCTCTCTCTCTCTCTCTCTCTCTCTCTCTCTCTCTCTCTCTCTCTCTCTCTCTCTCTCTCTCTCTCTCTCTCATCACAAACAATTGAAATTATGATTATCGTGCATGCAGTAATATTTTCTTTACTTTAACTATGTTCTTTTAGAGTGTTGCCTCCTTAAGGGTTTTGCATTACGCCCTACAGTGTTCCGTGCGTGGTATAGGCCTACTATAGAAACTACTAAACTGTCATTAAACATTTCGTTTAGGCATTGGCCTGTCTGCTTTACCAGAAATTGGTAAGATATCTGAAATGATAACATTAATGATAATAATAATTATACTGTTTTTTCATTATCGAGAGAGAAACAGTCCTATGTCTCCACAAGAGATAAAGGCTTAGTCAGTGGAATTTGGTCTATTAGACTTTACCCTCATTCTTTGTCATCAACACGATGCAGTTTTTCTTCAAATTTTCCTTTTCTATTTTTTTTTTGTATTATTTTTTTGTGATAAATCATCCTCCTCTCTTTTATTCTTACCTCTTCTTCTTTCCTATATTCATTACCATCTAAGCATATCTTCCCTTCGTCTTTATCTCCATTTCTCTCCTTTCTTACCCCTTTCTGAATCTTTCTCCTAATTATTATTTTCTTTTTCATCTTTTCGTTAATCCTCCTTTGTAACGTCATCACCATTTCGTCCTAAATTCATAAATAACTTCAATGTCACTTCAGCCGAATCTCGGATTATTGGACTTAACGCACCAAGGTTTCGATAAATAGCTCTGGCTTAATCAAGACATCCGGTAAGACTAGACCTATGCATGACTTCTTATGAGAATTTCTACACAACCTCCTCCTTAAGTCTAGGTAATTATAATTATTATTATCTTTATTATTATTATTGTTGTTGTTGTTGATGTTGTTGTTGTTAATTACAGTCTATATAGACTTGAACTTAGGAATCCATCACTTTACTTAGCATTTTTCCCTGTTGGAGCCCTTGGGCTTATAGCATCTTGCTTTTCCAACTTGGGTTATAGCCTAGCTTGTGATAACAATAATGATAATAAAAATGATAATAATGATAATGATAATAATAATGATAATAATAAGAATAATAATAGTAATAATAATTTATGTACTGTTTCAAGTAGCACGCTCTTCTGCACAAGTCCTGGGGCTATATCGGCTCCTACTTTCTCAAGCTTCTCTTTCAATGACTTTGGTATGATTATTTGTACCACTTCTACCTGCATCTACTAAAGCCTTCTCAATTATTATTATTATTATTATTATTATTATTATTATTATTATTATTATTATTATTATTATTAGATAGAGATGGAAAATTGAGAGCAAACCAATGCAAAATATAAAGACATCGTTACGTCGATTTTAAAGCCAATTTTGGTTTGTGACTAACTTTCTTTACTTTTATTCTTACTTTCTTTCCTCCTATCCTTTAGGTATCAACGAATCAACCCTTTCTGGGCCGGGCATAGATAACGAAAGACCTTTTGAGTCCCGGAAGCGATTACAGAGATTAAAGATCGTATCATCAAATGGCTGATATCTAATAACGATATGAAAATATTATTCTTTTTCAGATAGAGCAGGAAATTACATTGTGAATTACCCAAGTGGTTGGGAAATGACGCGAAAACATTGCATCATTTACGCATAACGGATTGGCCATTTAATCAATAGTATCTCAGGATAACATGCGAATATGTACAGTTGGCTTCATTAATTCCGGTACACTTCACGAGAAGCTCAAAGGCCACTCATGAATGGGAGAGTAAAGGGACAGTGACAATGCCCTAGAGACTGACCATATATATATATATATATATATATATATATATATATATATATATATATATATATATATATATATATATGATCAGCAACCAAGGCCCCTATCCACCCACACTAGGAGTAGGGATGGCCAGGCAATGGCTACTGATGACTCAGCAGGTATCCTTATATGATCCCCAAACTGCCCCTCCCCTACCCCTAGCTCGCGAGGACGGTAAAGTTGCAGACACTACAAGAAACTATCGAGTTTGAGCGGAACTTGAACCCCAAGTCTAGCAGATCGCCAGGCAGGGACGTTTCCAGTAGGCCACCACAAAAGAAAAACTGTTGACAACGCTGCCTGTTCAACTGAGTCGCTTAGCTTGTAAATACGTGATTAAACCATCTTTATTCATTCTACCAAGTATTGCTAAGCAAATAACAATCTTTCTCTATACGGCACTTCATAGAATTAGTAAAAATGCTTTTCGTCCCGTGTTTACAAGTTCAGCTACTTTGTTTTACAGGCAGCGTTGCCAACAGTTTCCTTTTTGCTAAACACAGTGTTACCTGCTACAATGTACAAATGTCAGACTTCTCCTTAGCTTCCCGTGAAGTGTACCAGGATTAATGAAGCTAACTGTACCCTCGATAAGCAGACAGTCCAGCAGTTCATTATGTTTATATGCTTGTGTCTTTCTTTCATTCGTCGATCCAGTGAAGGACTGTAAGGTATTTATGGAATCTTTTGATTGAGTTACAGTGAACGGCTCCAAAGGAAACGAACGCTACAATCATAGTCCCACTGCACCATTCACCCTGCATATACAACAACAAATGCAGTCGTTTCTAGTCCAATAAACGGCAAAGGCCTCAGGCAGGTCAATTCTGGTCTGGGTTTTTGCTAGTTTTCATCACCACACTGGCTA
>NC_090744.1:30660089-30697589 GCF_036898095.1 Palaemon carinicauda
TAAACCAGAATAAAAAAAAAAGGTAGGCCACATACTAAATCAGAATAAAAAAAAGTAGGCCACATACTAAACCAGAATAAAAAAAAAGGTAGGCCACATATTAAACCAGATTTAAAAAAGGTAGGCCCTAAACCAGAATAAAAAAGGTAGGCCACATACTAAACCAGAATAAAAAGGGTAGGCCACATACTAAACCAGAATAAAAAAGGGTAGGCCACATACTAAACCAGAATAAAAAAAAAGGTAGGCCACATACTAAACCAGAATAAAAAAAAAGGGTAGGCCACATACTAAATCAGAATAAAAAAAAGTAGGCCACATACTAAACCAGAATAAAAAAAGGTAGGCCACATACTAAACCAGAATAAAAAAAAAAGGTAGGCCACATACTAAACCAGATTTAAAAAAGGTAGGCCCTAAACCAGAATAAAAAAGGTAGGCCACATACTAAACCAGAATAAAAAGGGTAGGCCACATACTAAACCAGAATAAAAAAGGGTAGGCCACATACTAAACCAGAATAAAAAGGGTAGGCCACATACTAAACCAGAATAAAAAAAAAGGTAGGCCACATACTAAACCAGAATAAAAAAAACGTAGGCCACATACTAAACCAGAATAAAAAATGGTAGGCCACATACTAAACCAGAATAAAAAAAGGTAGGCCACATACTAAACCAGAATAAAAAAAGGTAGGCCACATACTGAACCAAAATAAAAAAAAGTAGGCCACATACTAAACCAGAATAAAAAAAGGTAGGCCACATACTAAACCAGAATAAAAAAGGTAGGCCACATACTAAACCAGAATAAAAAAAAAAGGTAGGCCACATACTAAACCAGAATAAAAAAAGGTAGGCCACATACTAAACCAGAATAAAAAAGGTAGGCCACATACTAAACCAGAATAAAAAAGGGTAGACCACATACTAAACCAGAATAAAAAAAAAAGGTAGGCCACATACTAAATCAGAATAAAAAAGGGTAGGCCACATACTAAATCAGAATAAAAAAGGGTAGGCCACATACTAAACCAGAATAAAAAAAGGTAGGCCACATAATAAACCAGATTTAAAAAAGGTAGGCCCTAAACCAGAATAAAAAAGGTAGGCCACATACTAAACCAGAATAAAAAAGGGTAGGCCACATACTAAACCAGAATAAAAAAAGGTAGGGCACATACTAAACCAGAATAAAAAAAAAAAAGGTAGGCCACATACGAAACCAGAATAAAAAAAAAAGGTAGGCCACATAGCCTACTAGACCAGAATAAAAAAAAAAAAAAAAAAAAAAAAAAAAGGTAGGCCCTATATTAATCCGGCACCAGCTGGTGAATACAATGTGTGCTTTCTGGCGTCAAACAGGATCCCTGTGTTGAACTTGCGGATCCAGATAAGACACTAACAGAAAGGATATTTCTTATCTCACCAACCCCCGTTATCTCTAATCATATAGTGATACGGGTTCCTTACCTCGTCCAATGATTGCAACAACTTGAGCAATTATTATTATTGTTATTATTATTATTATTATTATTATTATCATTATTATTATTATTATTATTATTACCAGCCAAGCTACAATCCTAGTTGGAAAAGTAAGATGCTATAAGCCCAAAGGGCTCCAACAGGGAAAACAGCCCAGTGAGGAAAGGAAATAGGGAAATAAATGAACGATATAAGTTGTAATGAAAATGAAAATAAAATATTTTAAAAACTTTAACAACATTAAAATAGATATTATGCAAGCCTGCTCAACATAACAACATTTGCTCCTACTTAGAACTTTTGAAGCTCTACTGATTCAACTACCCGATTAGGAAGATCATTTCACAACTTGGTCACACCTGGAATAAAGCTTCTAGAGTACTGGGTAGTATTGAGCCTCATGACGGAGAAGGCCTGACTATTAGAATTAACTGCCTGTCTAGTATTACAAACAGGATGGAATTGTCCAGGAAGATCTGAATGTAGAGGATGGTCAGAATTACAAAAAAAGATCTTATGCAACATGCATAATGAACTAATTGAATTTCTTGTAAAAAGTCATGTCAGATTTCATTATTGCAAAACCTTTATATCTCTTTGTTGTAAGCATAAGAGATCTCTGCCTGTTTCAAATCCTAACTTTTGTTGATGTGAAACACATAAGTATCATATAAACTTTACTCAATTTTTTTTTAATGAGGCGCATTTGCACTGACTAGCAGCGGTGTGCTTTTAGCTCGGAAAAGTTTCCTGCTATCTGATTGGTTAGAATTATCTTGTCCAACCAATCAGCGATCAGGAAACTTTTCCGAGCTAAATGGGCACCCCTGCGAATCGGTGCAAATCTGCCTCACTGAAAAGAATTTACTATATATAGCAAGAGAGACTACAGTTTTCCGAAATATTACTGAGGCTAATTTGACTTAGAGTTTTTCTGTCTTATTAACACTAACAGATGATTTTTATTCTGATTGAATAAGGCTGAATATATTCAATTTCAAGTTGACAGTGAGGATCTTTTGTGGGCAAATCTGTTTCATCAAAGTTTTCATCTTTTATTAGACTGACGCAATTTTTGATACAATTATATGAAAACAAATAAGATCTCTTTAGCATTCTAATAAGATTTTCTTTTAAGTATCATATTGCATAAAACTAACCAAATTTCTTCCTTTTTCTGTCTTTTCAGGGCTAATTTTGTAACTAAAAATTTTGATATCAAAATTTTGATGCAAAATTTGAGTGTGTGTAGGACGTTTTGACATCAAAACGTCCTACACACATTCAAATTTTGCATCAAAATTTTGATGCAAAATTTTGACGCTTTTTTTGAACGTGTATGGGCCCCTTAAAGGTATCTGGGCCTCTTTTCAGCGAGATAGAGATTCTTAAATTATTTACTTTATTCTACGAAGCCCATCAAGAGTTTTATCTAAATTCTATCTTAACCTTTGGAAAAAAAAAATGATATATCAAAGTGAGATCTCTCACCTTACGAGAAACACTCAATTTTCCACCAGAGTGAAAAAAACCTTTGTGTGGGATTTGTCTTAAATGATTCTATACAATAAAACGTAGTGCGTAATCTACTTACATAGGCATTTTTTTTAGGGAAAAAACAGGTTTTATTACAGGGCTTGACGGTGATAAAGCAGGGATTACTGGGATTAGCTTATCGAACGCCTTGAACAGGAGTGGTAAGATAATAATAATAATAATAATAATAATAATAATAATAATAATAATAATAATAATAATAATAATAACGATAATACTACTACTACTACTACTACTACTACTAATAATAATAATAATAATATAGGCAGGCGCTGCTGTATAGTTGGGAGTACTACTTCTTTTGACTCAACAACTAATCAACTTTTGGATAATTGAAAAAACCCTCAGTTTCATAACAACTTTATTTGCCTCAGTTCTTTTCTTTTTTCCTGAACATTTTGATGAAGCTGGAGTTGAATTACTGCGTCTGTATTCATTCAATTCATATATAATCAGTAACATGAAAATGTAACTGAGAAATCTTGTCGCAAACCTGGTTGAAACTGTAATGTCCCAATTCAGGCCGGAAGACTACTTGAGTGAACACTAGGCCTTAGTATGATTTCAGCTATTGTGGGCTACACTGTTAAAAAACCGTAATTCTCATCGGAAATTCTCCGTAAAAATATACTGATCTCAACTGTACTTCAGTAAAATACAGGCGACCTTAATTCTAACCCTACTTTGTTTTTATTTTCTACGTGTTGGTGACCGAATATCACGCCTTGATGTCAATATATCCGTTTTTAAAACGTTAATCGCTTGGCATAATTTATTCTACGATTTTTAACGTTTTTTATTGCAAATTTTTAACAGTGTAGGTCATCCTACCACTGCCATGTAGTCTCTCTTTAAGCAAACAAACGGAAAATTTGATAGGCTTATCGCTAATCTGTATAATCAACATGCATACAGAAGGTTTAATTTCGTCGTAAAAACTGTATAAGTAATATGATAGGGCAGGCAGAGACAATAGTAGGCCACATATCTAATCTAGGCCCATTTTCAACCAGTTTTAAAGTTACACCAATAACTCATTATTTACAAGAGAGCAAAAACTGTTCAGAACATTATAGAAAATCTAGATATTGAAAGAACCTTATATTTATAAAAGAATATGTTCTATGTCAAAGTACTAAGCCTAATCTTAACAGATAAATGATTCAGTAGGAAATATCACAGTTATCAGAATATTCAGGCCATTGTCATTATATGTTAATCACCATCCTCACAAAATATATTACAAAGTTAAATATTCATTCAAGCTAAATATATGTCTTTAATACCTTTTATTACTGATAAAGGTGTAAGACAAGTATAAATAATAGTACAGTATCAACAATACATAATGCACTGTTTATTAGTGTATGTAGAATCAACCCTCAGAGTAACCAGCTTTCTGAAGATTCCGAGGTTAAGAGAGACCTAGTAAAGTCGGTTACACTTTTCACCAAGTCATTTATCTTATGATATTAGATATATTTTCATTTACAGTGAACGCTATCAAATATTTCATGATGCCACCGACAGATGTCTCTGTCGTCTGTTGTTATTATTGCATTGTCGTCGCTCTGCCTTCTTCAATAAATCCCGATGTGAATCCTACTACATCGTCTTCTTTATCCATCCAGTATTTACAACAATTTACAGTAGGCTTGCATTAAGGTAATTATTTTTGGCATTTATGTGCTTCAGTAGCCTAAGTTTGCATAATGATAGCTTCCATGAAAGCAGTCTTAGAATGCTCAGGTTACTTTCCTATATTGAACAGTCTTAGAATGCTCAAGTTACTTTCCTACATTGAACAGTCTTAGAATGCTCAAGTTACTTTCCTACATTGAACAGTTTTAGAATGCTCAAGTTACTTTCCTACATTGAACAGTCTTAGAATGCTCAAGTTACTTTCCTACATTGAACAGTCTTAGAATGCTCAAGTTACTTTCCTACATTGAACAGTCTTAGAATGCTCAAGTTACTTTCCTACATTGAACAGTCTTAGAATGCTCAAGTTACTTTCCTAGATTGCACAAACAAGAAAAGTTTGTCCGTTACATTATTTCCATGTATACAAATTTCCTCGAACTAATTCACCCACTCTGCACTTCCTCATAACTTGGCAAACCCTTGTCATAGTCATCTTCTAGTATGACACTGCAACTTATCGATCGCCCTCTAGACCCAATAGAGACTGAAGTCCACTGAGAGGCAGATCTTCCTCTATTCTGAGACTCAGACAAAGACCTGGTACTTGCGATGGATACGAGAGAAACTGAAGTATGTCTGTTGTTTGTCAAAGATGGTGCTTCGGATGGTGTATCATGAATGTGAGTCTTAAACTCCGTGTCTACTGTCCATATGAGAGGAATGCTTCCCCGTTTTGATCCACGCGAAGGTGCCTGGTCTAGCGTCTTCTGGAGTTCACCCCGTATGTCTTCTGGACTAGTTTCGATGTATTCCTTCCTCCATGTGTGCCTGTATTTTGGAGGAGGATCTTGATTGGGTGATAACTCTTCGCTCGAGTTGGTTGAGGGACTTTCAGTTGTCCATGTGATTAAGATGCCTAGCGGTATCGTCATAAGTAGTATCAAAACTGCAAAAATTGAACGAGAATTAAATAATAATTGGAAATTGTAATCTATATTTAACATTATTTTCATGAATAGGAAAGATATACCTTATCTATTTTCAGTAACAAAATTATAAATAGCAATGACTCATTATTACCTCAACATTGTAATGCAAGGAGAAGAAAAGAACAAAAGATTACTTATGTTTTTTTTTTTTTTTACCAAAAACCACACATAAGTGGAGGCCAGTCATAACCGAACCGAAAAGACAATTAAAATTAAGCTGAGCCCTTGATAAACTTGCAAAAACAATAGAGCAATGAGAGAAGGTTGTCACCGCTTACAAAATCACAACTAAATGTAAATACCGTAAACTTACCACCATTTACAAAACCATGAAGTAAACAAGGTGGCTTTTATACCCCCGTCCCCAACTACAACAACAAGCAAATAGATTAAAGAATCCATAATCACTTTTATTGCCCATCACTCACAGATCCCCACCTATGCAGTAATACAGAAGACATCAGCCACGTATGTCACTTCACTCACCTCCACTCCCAAGAACAACCATACCAGTCAGGTTGTACCCGGAATTCACTAGCGACATTACTCCGCCGAAGATTACACCAACTGCTACCACCACTACCACGAACATAAGACATCTCTGAAAAGATAAGTTGAAACCATTGTTAAAAAAAAAAAAAAAAAAAAAAGTGGGTGGGGATTTGGGCTGTATGATTATATATACTAGCGTACACGATCCGTCAAAAATCTAAATATTATCAACAAAATAGTTGGAGTGATATAAAATTGCAGATAATATTTATACAATCTTATGCAATAGTGATACAAGAAATAGCTTTGATAAAAGAAATAGCGAAATAACTGAGCTGGTACCAAAAGTAACAGTAAGAGAAGTAGAGAAAGCATTAAAACACATGAAAAAACGCAAAGTAGGAGAAGATGGCCTGAGAATTGATTTCATAATAGATGGGGGAAATTTCGTTATAGTAAACCTCCCTGAATTTTGCACAGAATGTTTGCAAGAATGCTTTATACCTACAAAATGGAAAAACTTTATCATTATATCAATTCACAAAAAGAGAGACAGAAAATACTTGGTTAGAATGGTAAAGGTGATGTACAAGGACAAAAGTAATAACAGCTGTTGGAGAAACAATAACCTTTGATGTTAGTGTTGGGTTACACAGAGCGGTCAGCATTAAGTTCGTTTTTCTTTGTGGTGATCATGGGTGTCTTAAGTAAAAAGATCAGAAATGAAGAATTGTGGGAGTTGTTACAGTATATGCAGATGATTTGGTGATTACCAATGGAACTGGGGAAGACTTACAAAGAGACTTTGGAGGAGAGGGGTGGTTTGAGGTAAATGAAGATAAGACTGAATCTGTGGTGAGCAGTAAGGAAGGTAGGGACCGGATAACTATTCATGAAAGTAGAAGGTTCTTATAAACGAGGTGAAACAATTTAAATACTTGGGATCTACTATAAGTCAGGAGGTAGGATGCGAGGCTGAAGTTGAGAATATGATAGAAGCCGCCTGGGGGAAGTGGAGGGAGGTAGCAGAAGTGGTATGTGATAAGGAAATCCCAATCAAGTTAAAAGTCAAGATCTATAGTACAGTAATATGACCAGTGATATTGTACGGATCGGAAATAGGGGCTATAAGGCAAAAAGTAGGAAAGTTGAGAGAACAGAGATGAGAATGCTGAGGTGGATTATGGGAATATCACTGCTTAAAAGACTTGAAAATGAACAAATAAGAAGAATGGCACGTATAGTGAAAATTACACTAAGTTGGCGCATGTTGAGGATGGATGGCGGGGAGGTAGTGAGGAGGGCTTGGGAAGAACCTGTAAGGGGGAGAAGATCGAGAGGGAGGAGGCAGAGAATTAGATGGTGAGATAGGTGAAGGATAGTTTGAAGAGAAGAGGTTTGGTGAAAGAGGATGTTTTTGATAGAAGGCATTAGAGAGGGCACATCAGGCAACCGACCCCTTAATGTATGGATAACGGTGGGAAAGAACAGGTACGCTAGTATACATATATATATATATATATATATATATATATATATATATATATATATATATATATATATATATACAGTATATATATCATCAGGCGTTATTAGTCCACTGCAGAACAAAGGCCTCAGATATGTCCTTATACTTGCGTCTGTTTATGGTCTTTCTGTGCCAGTCCATGCCCACAAACTTTCTTAGTTCGTCAATCCATCACCATCTCTTCCTTTCCCTGTTTCTTTTACAGTCCATATGGACTCATTCTGTTATTCTTGATTTGCATCTATTATCTGCCTTTCTTATCATATGCCCTCCCCATGTCCTCTACTTTAGCTTGCTTTCGTATCCATGTTGCTCTTTTTCTGTCTCTTAGTGTTATTCCCCTCATTATTCTGTCCATAGCTTTTTGAGTTGTAACTAGCTTACAGTATGTTCTAAGGTTTTAATAAGGCTCTAAGTTACTGTTGTAGAAGTTAATACTGGTAATGCTATCTCATTAAATGCTTTTCTTTTTAGAGAAAGTAGCATTTTACATTTCAAAATCTCATTTTGTTTACCAAATAATCTCCATCCCATGCTTGTCCTTCTTTTAATTTCGGTCTCGTGTTCTGGGGAATATATATATATATATATATATATATATATATATATATATATATATATATATATATATATATATATATATTGAGGTTGCTATCCACATGTATTTATACACACCCTGGGCTGCAGTCACGATGTTTGACAAATAACTGTACGATGCAATCGCCTCTTTGTCTACAAATCCCTAATTTACCCCCAATGAATCTATATTGAATCTCTTTGTGGTCAGGCCATGTATTTTTTTCGAGCTGCGAGGACATCATAAGTACTTTTATGTCCTCTTATCCTTGTACAGTTGATTAAATCAGAATCTTCCGATCGTGTTGCCGACTCTGTGAATGGCTGCGTTCGATTTGGTCCACTTTAGATATTGTAGGATAAAAATTACCGTTTAATATTGTCATACTTCTTCCACATTCTCGAATAGAGCTCAGAGAGTTATGCAAGCTGTTTCTTGCTGATCTCAAAAGGTTATTAACAAATATTAATGTCTATAAAATAGAATTCATTGAAGTCATGGGGTCTAAAGCGATGTCAGCAGGGCAGCCGATCGGGACTACGGTCTACGACTCTACCCCTAAGCTAAAGCTATGTTCTCCCAAAGGAAGGCAACCGTGCTTATCCCATGCAATAAGAGGGGGGTGGGGGGACACATTAAATATAATTGATTTCGGTTGAACTCGATGAATTAGAAAAAAATAATTTTCTTTTGTGGAAACGCCAATAGGAGTAAGGGGCGGGGCTTAAGGTTTTGTCGGTTAGTCGAGGGCGATAGGTATTCATTCTGGCGTTCAAACTTTGCACGGAATGTTTAGTGTATGGTTGAGGTAATCAGTACTTGATAACTTGGTTCTTATTAAGTATACCTGTATAACGGTAATGTGCTCTTGAGCGTGTATGACAAGCTGATGTTGATATTGAATATTATGGAACATTGATGTTGAATATTGCAGCTTGTGTTGGAGTGACTTTCTGTAATGCAAGAACGCAAATGCAAAATATAAATATTGTTTTTTGCTTTTGGTGTTTATTGTTCTTATGAAGTGCAAGTACAAAAGAATATAAGAAACATTGAAGCCATGGGCAAGTTCGGTCTGACGACAGCCAGCCAAGTAAGGGTCTCATACATTTTCAATCTTTTCGGTTGATCCATCTTACAATCTAATTACAATCTAACCCTACATTGCTTAAAGGGGAGTTGTGGTGAATTTTATGGTTACTTTTGTTATTCACGTTGCTGTTATCATTTCTACACTCATACACTTTTTGCGTTTAAATAAGTGAGGAAAGAGAATCGTTTGTGATCATGTACATTAGAAATGATGATGATGGCATTGCAGCCAATATGCAGTTGCCTAAAGAAAAACACTCATTTCTTTTTTAACTGATTATTAGCCTCACAGTTATGTTTCAGGTAGTGCGCATATTTGCCCCCATTTTAAAGCGCTATACGCAGAGGAATGAGGAGGACTAACGAAGCAATACAAATAATACAAATCTTTTTTAAACACTTACGTCTGCATACGAGGAGTTCCTCATAGTTCCGTGTTGTGTTAAAACTCTCCGACCGCAAATTTGTCGTTTCGCAACACTGATTTATCGGGGTATATGATATCCTTTCCGTACGACTTCCCTGCCACAATAGAAGAGATACTATATCGTCATACTTCCCGAGAGCCGTTTAGGTTGGTGTTAAGTCTAATACTGATAAGACTAAACCTGGTGATTTTTTTTTTATTGTAGCTTCATGGAATTGATAAGATACACAGCATAGTTGAGAATCGCATTATTATGGTTGTTACAGTGGGCGTTGGAGATAGTATGTTTGATATACATAATATCAAATTATTTCACAGACCCGGGTGCAGATATGGGAGGTAAGTTAATATTGCTAATTAACATTATGATAATCAAAATTTGTTATTATTATATTATCATTTTGTGATTTACAGTCTATACGTAAGTCCTTTTACAGTTTATATATCAAATATATGTTTTAATGTTGTTAATGTTTTTAAAATATTTTATTTTAATTTTCATTACTTCTTATATCGTTTATTTATTTCCTTATTTCCTTTCCTCGCTGTGCTATTTTTCCCTGTTGGAGCCTTTGGGTTTGTAGCATCTTTCTTTTCCAACTAGGGTTGTAGCTTAGCTAATAATAATAATAATAATAATAATAATAATAATAATAATAATAATAATAATAATAATCCATCACTTTCCTCATTATACGTGTTGTTTCGAGTAGGGCGTTCTTCTGCACAAGTCCTGGGGCTATATCGGCTCCTACCTTCTCAAGACTCCTTTTCAATTATTTAGGTATGGTCCCAGAGCTCCTATGATTAACGGTACAACTTCCACCTGCTTATATTATTATTATTATTATTATTATTATTATTATTATTATTATTACTATTATCATTGTTATCATTATTATTATTATTATTATTATTATTATAATTATTATTATTTTTATAATTATTATTATTACTACTACTATTATTATTATTATTATCATTATTATTTTTATTATTTTTATTATTGTTATTATTATACTTATTATTATTGTTGTTATTGTTATTATCATTATTATTATTATCATTGTTATTATCATTATTATTATTATTGTTATTATCATTATTATTATCATTATTATTATGATAATTATTATTATTATTATTATTATTATTATTATTATTATCATTTCATAAACTTCAAATACCACAGTTGTACCTCAGTATAATAGTCAAAGTAACAAGATAAGAATCACCTCTCTCGATAGGCGATACAGGCAATGGGGTTTGCGACGAAGTTCTACTGGGAAATTATCGATTATAAAAACAGATAAAGTGTAGTTGCGAGAAATCGCCCCCCGCCATGTTTCTGGCACTCATTCAGCTGACAAATGTAAGTAGATTAAAAGGAGATAGAAGATTTTTATTTATGTGAGTTTGTTTTTTGATGTTTGTTTATCTTTACGGATCTTAATATTGTTCTCTCTCTCTCTTTGTCCTGTTTCTTTGGGGTTTGTGCACATTTGGATGGTAATAATAATAATAATAATAATGATAATAATAATATTAATGATAATAATGATAATAATAATAATAATAATAATAATAATGATAATATTAATAATAATAATAATAATGATAATATTAATAACAATAATAATGATAATATTTATAATAATATTATCATTATTATTATTATTATTATTGTTATTATTATTATTATTATTATTATTACTATTATCATTATTATTAGTATTAGTAGTATTATTATTATTGCTATTATTATTATTATTATTATTATCATTATTATTATCATCATTATCATCATAATGAGTTCATTGAGCATGCACAAAAAAAAAAAACACAGAACATTTGATAGACAAACGTAATCGCTGACATATATCTAACAATGTTTAACTATAATTCTTGAATAGATTTTCTGAATACCATAGCATATATCATTTCTTTTAACAACATACAATGTTGTTGTTGTTGCTGTCGTCGTCGTTGTTGTTGTTTTGCATTACCATAGAACCTAGTAAACACATCACCAACCTTTTTCTATTTCGATCATATAATTCGTATCATTCCTTTTTTTTTTTTTTTTTTTTTTTTTTTTTTACATATCATCACCATGTCCGATTGAAAGATCGAGATGTGGCATTTCGAAGTCACTTTGGCCCCACTTTTTAACCTTCTACCTGTTCAACCTATTCTGGCTTTGTGGTAGCCTATTGGAAACGTCCCTGCCTGGCGTTCTGCTGGACTGGGGTTCAAGATCCTCTCAAGCTCGATAGTTTCTTGTAGTGTCTGCAACCTCACCATCCTTGTGGGCAAAGGATGGAGGATTTGCGGGAACCTGTAGGTCTACCTGCTGAGTCATCAGCAGCCATTACCTGGCCCTCCCTTGCCCTAGCTTGGGTGGAGAGATGGCTTGGGGCTGATCATATGGATATGTGGTCAGTCTTTAGGGCCGATATCATTTGTTATAAATGAAGAATAAAAGATAATTCAATTTAAAAACATAAAAGCATAACTGTCCAGTTAAAAGTTAGATAGCTTCAGCAGACCTACTTCTGAAATAAATCTAAAAACAATTGTAATGCTTCCTGATATTTTCAGTTTCAGTAAGTGCAGATATTTCTTTTTCGAAAAAAATTCGTCAATATAAACTGAAAAAAAAATGGATATCGATATTTACGTGTTAGCTGTCACAACAACAAAAATAATCAAGATGATATTGTCTATAGGAATAGCTCCACGAGAGAGAGAGAGAGAGAGAGAGAGAGAGAGAGAGAGAGAGAGAGAGAGAGAGAGAGAGAGAGAGAGAGAGAGAGAGAGAGGGACAGCAGTAACATCTTTAAATCCGTATAATACCAATCCAAGTATCAAATTCCATCAAAATTTCATTTATTTATTTACCATTTATGCTTCTACAGACATGCCTTGTGAGCAAGAGACCGTGCTTTTTATATCCACTTTGCATTCCCCTGAAAAAAATGACACATTTCGTACAATCAATACGGGATATTTATGAAGTACTAATAAAGACCCATATCTACATAATATCTAAACATTTAGCCGTCCTTTTGACGGGTCGCATACACAAGTACATGTATAATATACAAAAAGGAGTACCAAAAGACCTTTGCTATCAATAACCCCTTGTGATTTTTGAAGTTGGTATTTCGAGTAATTCTGATAAAGTCTAGATAACCAATTGATAAACACATGCCTACTGGCCCAAGAAGTCCCATAAAATCGTGAGATAAGGATCACTGCTCCTCTATATCGATAGTGACATACTCAATAATTACACACTTGTAAAACACGGAAGATATGTGTACACGTGATGTGTTTAAAGGTATAAAGGTTTAATGGACACTCATGAATGGTAGAGGCCAGGGACAGTGACATTGCCCTAGTTATGAAAACAATACCTTAGGGCTTAGAGACTGGTCATATATAGGCCTACATATGATCAGCAGCCAAGAACCCTTTCCACCCAAACTAGGACTAAAGGTATAATGGTTTAATGGCCACTCATGAATGGCAGAGGCCAGGGACAGTGACATTGCCCTAGTTATGAGAACAATGCTTTAGAGACTGGCCATATATACATATGATCAGCACCCAAGAACCCTTTCCACCCAAACTAGGACTAAGGAGGAACAGACAATGGCTGCTGATGTCTCAGCAGATAGACCTAAAGGCTCTCACAAAGATGGCGAGGTTGTAGGCACTACAAAATACCCTGAGGAAAATAAGTAAAAACATAATAACAAAATATTAAGTGCCTTTGTGCATCAATTGTCTCATATCTTCGATACTTAAGAAGAATCTATTGACGGAAAAAAACTCTTTAAGTGCAGATCTGCATCGCCAAACATTCTACGAACGAGTATGATAATCTCCGTTGGCCTTATCAGCACTTCATGAATATCCAGCATTGACGTCATGAAATGTTTTACATAGTTTTCGAGGCTTAAAGAAAATAGTACTTAAAAGCATATATAAACACTTAACTTTTCTAGGGAGTAGGCTAGTGTACCAACCGTGTGTCACACGATCGTACATAGTTCATTTTTGTGTATATATTATGCTTGTATCTTCGCTCTTCCCTCGCACTAAAAAGAACCAGAATAAACATGTCTGCTTTTCTCCTCTGTAACAGTGTTTGTTTTTGAACATGAAATTTCTTGTTGCTTTGTGCTTTTGTATATAAAGGAGAGTGTTCTACAATAAATTAACTCAGTTGCTTTCATACTGTCTTTGAGTCACAACCTTCTCTCGGCTCGTCACACTAGCTAGGGCACCATCCACACGTTAAGATACTATCGTTGGAGAATTATAGGGTCCTTTGACTGGCGAGATGGATCCCTGTCTCTGGTTGTGGCTGAATATTTCTTTGCCTCCCAATACCGAATAGTCTGACATATTCTTCCCACATTCTCATCCGTCCTCATACACCTGACAACACCGAGATTACCAAACAATTTTTTTTTCGCTCAAGTGGTTAACTATTGCGCTGTAATTGTCTAGTGGCTATTTTCCTCGTGATAAGGGTAGAAGAGACTTTAGCTATGGTAAGCAGCTCTTCTAGGACACTCGAAAATCAAACCATTGTTCTCTTGTCTTGGGTAGTACCATAGCCTCTGTACCATGGTCTTCCAGTGTCTTGGGATAGAGGGCTCTCGCTTGAGGGTACATTCGGGCATGCTGTTCTATCTTATTTCTCTTCCCACCCCTTTTTTAAGTTTTTGCAGTTTATATATAAAAGATCTAATTTAATGTTGTTACTGTTCATTAAATATTATATTTCAATTGTTCATTCCTTCTCCTGTAATTTATTTCATCGTTTCCTTTCCTCAATGGGCATTTTCCCTGTCGGAGCCCTTTTCCAACTAGGGTTGTAGCTTAGCTAATAATAATAATAATAATAATATCCAGGAATGGTGTATGCAAAACAGTGGTTGAATATTGCAGTATGAGTGGAATATTGAGTCCAGACTAAAGGAATTTGTTACTCTGCTGGAAAACCTTTCTTTGAAATCGTATGAAGTAACTCGAGTTGAGGAAGTTTCATCCACACTTAAACAGTTAACTGAAAGTGATTATTTTTGTAAACCTTATTTTAACGAAAATTTCTATTTACTTCCGCTGGTTAATAACACAGCAATGGTTTAGTTTTAATCTTAACAAACCTTAAAGTTAAATACGACTGTTTCACAAACATCATGTTCGACATTTCGTTTATGAATTTTGTATGAGCTATTAAAAGAACAGAGAAGATGGTCTAGGGATAAGATAGTATCATACATTTCGTAGATAATAATTAGATTCATGTAAGTTCGGGAAACATATAAACAACGGTGACTGTAACAACAAAACTGCAATTATGTATTTCGAGAATTAGAGTAAAACTGAAAAGCACATTCGAGGATAAAAAAGGAAGTCCCGTCACTGCACCTTAGGCAAGGATGTTCACAGCGTCCCCGCTGGGTTTTTATCCTTTACGTTTACCGTTCCCGCACTATGTCGATGTTCAACCCTTTTTAACTTTTACTTCATAGTTTCCTCCAGTTACACTTAGACACTGGATGGCCTCATAGACCCAAGCGCATGGCTACGCAGCCCAAATTCATATATTCATAATAATCCACATGTGGGTGATCGAATAGCACTGGTTAGTCAGACCGCCCATAGATGGCTCTGCTACTCGCGTGGTTTAGGATGACGTCATAAATTGGAGGGAAACTGAGAAAGTGAGAATTGAATTAATTCGATTGACTTCTGACTCAGTCTCACTCACATACGATTACATAAGTTATGTCACAGTAACTGATTATTCAATATGAGGAAAGTAACACCCCACTAAGTGTTTTACAGATGATGTCACAAATTGGATGGAAAATGTGAATTCGAATGACAGTTGAAAACTGCGGCCCTGACCAGAAGACTCAGTCAGTCTCAGACTCTCTCAGTGTGATCAGTGAAATTGTGAATTGAAAAGTTGCGCCACTTGGTTTCATATGTCGCGTTTAAAGGATCCAGCCACACGTAAATGGTTATAGTCTACTCCTTCGTGGTCCAAGTTTATGGATGGAACTTATATAGCGGAATTGCTGCGGAGATACGAAAGGTGAGAAGAGTGAACGTTGGCTCAGTAGCCTTGTTGTTTTTCTACTTCTCCACATGGAGCGAGAACGGGTTTTTTCCTTTATTTATCATACTTGGATTGTTTTCCATACTACATAGTTTTTTATTTTGGTTTCATGTCCATAATAGTTCTATTGTCTCTTACAGCAGGCCATTCTTTATTCTCTCCATGGGAACTCTGCTGTATTGTACGATGTTGTTATTATTATTATTATTATTATTATTATTACAACCTAAGCTATAACTCTAGTTAGAAAACCAGGAGCTGTAAGCCCAAGGGCTACAACAGGGAAAATAGCCGAGTGAGGAAAGTAAGGAAAGGAAATAAGGATATGAATATAATATTTAAGTAATGAACAATTAAAATAGAATAAAAACAGATCTTTCATATATGAACTACAAAATGACTTATGTCAGCCTGTTCAACACGAACAGAAGTCGTGGTATGACAAGGAAAGACTCTCCGACAAATTTAGTAGATTTGAGAACAAAGCTCTCAGGAGAATATTGAGAGTTAAATGGCATGACAGGATTAGAAATGAAACTGTAAGACATATATCTTTTTAAATTTTCATGATACGTTTATATGGAACACATAAACGGATTCCTTTAGACATTTCATTCATTCAGTGAAATCCTGGTTAGGATAGCCAATATGTAGGCTAACTGCTGGCTCTCCGTAGGACTACTTGAGTGATGATTTGTTATTGTATCTTATAATGGGTTAACGAGTTTAATTGTGTCTGTTCCTTTATTATATCCTTAACCGTTGGTGGCTTCATAGAATTAATAATTGTTTAAATCAAGCGACACTTGTCAGAGCTTCGACCACGCTAGATTTAAAAAATTGTCAATTTTATGAAAGCCCCGACAGTTAATGATATAATAAAGGAACAGACACAACTGAACTTATGAATTCATTATAAGATACAATTATTATTATTATTATTATTATTATTATTATTATTATTATTCCCTACATTAGTGATAGATAGCTAAGGTAGTAAAAAGGGCTGTTGACAAGTGATATACGTTTGCAAGTTGGTGATCACGTGACTAGTGTTGCTAGATGTGTATATTTGATCTTCCATTTCTATTTTCACAAATATGGTGATTTTAATCAGCTTATTAATGGGTTCGAATTGACTTGAATTTGTATTACACACACTGCTAATACAGCATGTGATTATTCTAACGATTAGTGTGTGAAATATTAATTCATTTTCCATGCCTGGCAACTTTCCATCGTTTCGGTTTACGAGTTTGGTTGAGCACTTAAATACCAGGGTTAAAAGAATTCTTTTAACCCTGTTAAATACTTGATTGATTAGTTATGCCCGAGTTACCTGGTAATTTACAGTGTTGCCAGATATGGGGATTTATCCCTAGATTTGGTGAATTTGCGTGTCTGAGGGTGATATACTGTACAAATTTCTATGAAGAAACTAAGATGAGTTAACCTTTATATTATTGCAATTAGTTTGCTTGCACTTATATGAAGTGTAGTTATTAATTTCTATATTAGTAAAGCCTTGAGGATCAGAAAATATATTTGTGGAAATGGGGATTTTTTTGTTGTTTGGGGAATTTCTTTATCATGCGTTTTGGGGATTTGTAACTAACGACGGAAAAGAAACTTTGATTGCTTTCACTTCAGAATATGAACCTGGAAATAGTTTGTGAATGTTTAAATAGGCATCAGTGTTTTAAACATATAAAGATAGCAATGGGCCACAATGAGTAGGTGCTGGGCAACCAAATTGCTTGAAAGTGTGTAGATATGTAGGCCTACTTTTAGTGATGTTGATTACATAGGAGAATGGTTTAGTACCTTCTGTAGTCGTGTACAAAGTCGTTATTATACCCCTGTCTGTATAGTCCGGTTTGATTAGAAGGTAGTTGTCGTGCAGTCCCTTATAATAATGATCAAAATTTGATATTTAAATAGGCTTTAAAGTAGTCGTTATGGGAGTTGAAGATGCCGCGACAGGCCATATCGGATGTAATAAAATTTAGATGAACGAATAATGCAAAGTTGCCGTTGCAGCTTTAACCTGGTTGTGGGGCGATAGGTCTTTACGGATTCGGTCTGGCATTATGATAAAGTGAATAGACTGCATAAACTGCATCATAGTTGGAAATAAGCATGGTCATTCAGAGTTAATTTTACTCTTGGCATTCCCTCCTTGACCTTTTAAGCAGAATATCTGAAGTTGAATGCCCTAGACCTAGGCAATCCATGCCCCACGCTATTGGTATAAGGTAGCATGATTATTTTTATGCCATGATCTTCATAAAATTATAAGGTAAGCATCTGTTGCTTTTTAAAATTAAAGTCTAGACATCTCCTTGTGTGATAGGACCAGGAAAATGGCTCTTACAGTAAAGTAAATTGCATGATGACCAAGTTTGCCCTAGGCCTAAGTGAGGTTAGGTTTTGTGTTTAAAACCTGTCCTCTCTCTACTCCCAATGTTTTCCCCAAAAATTTTTTACATTATTATATGGAAATTAGCATTATCTTGGATTAGAAAATGCTTGATCTAATGACAATTGGCCTAGGCCAAAGCAAATAGTACAAAACATATTTTTTACGTTTATAAAGTAATACATACGGTGATTAGTCGGCTTTGTTGTTTACTAAACCCGTGATACAAATTTTCTAAGTAGTAATAACATTAACACTAATGGGAAAATGGGAGCTTTACTCATTTTATTAAAAATTGTAACGGGTCCAACTTCTCCAGTTGGTATTTAGGTTTAAGTTAATATCTCATTTAAAAAAAAATGATTAGACGAAGGCTAATAAAACTATCGAAATAGAATAAAAAATGTCACAAACCTATTTCCGTGTTCATCATATTTGCATTTTAGTTTTATTATTGGAAAGGGACTGCAAATGGATACTGTTTTTCAAGCAATTCAAAAGGAAGCATTTGATTATTTTTTTCACTGTTTTAGAGAAAATTTGCATATTCTCCGTAGTTATATTTACTCCAGGCATGAAACAATCACTTTAACGGTAAAAGACGTTCAAACGCATATGTTGTTATTATGGCAATAATTTAAGACAAAATTTGCTTTACCCGGTACTTACTATTATTATTATTATTATTATTATTATTATTATTATTATTATTATTATTATTATTAATTTCTGTCTAGCATACCCTTCTGGAATTAACTTTCAATGCTCATGTATTCCGTGGCTTTTGTCAAGCCCTCCAGACATGAATTTCGTTTGTCTATTTTTCTTAAACCGAATATTTAAACAAGCTTTGATAGTTTGGCTTCGTCAAATGCACACAAGTTGATGGTATTGCATTTTGGATTTTTTTTTTCTTTTTTATTTATTTATTTTTTTAAGGCTGTATAACTCGACATTCTGGCCTGTGACTGTGAGGCTACCGTATCGCAAGTGCTTCATACACTCGTGCGCAGTAACGGTTTCGCTTTTTTATCTTATCACTTGCTCTTCCCTGCACTGTTAATAAAGCAATATGTATAAACCTGATAGCTTATGTTTAATTCTGTTGGATTTTTTTGTGACGTTCTTGCTCGCATGTCCTTGTATTTAAGCTTGATATCTATAATCTGTTTAATAAAATTCAGTTGCATTCACCTAGCCTCTCAGTAACAACCTAACGGCTCTCTCACACACCATTCAGTGCGATTGAAGGAAGGCCCAATAGTTTTGCTATGAAGTATAAATTAGGAGATGTATTATTATTATTATTATTATTAATAGATAAGCTACAACCCTAGTTAGAAAAGCAGGATGCTATAAGCCTGGAGGCTCCAACAGGGAAAATAGCCCAGTGAAAAAAGGAAAAAAAGAAAATAGAATATTTTAAGATGAGTAACAACATTAAAATAAATATCTCCGATATAAACTATAAAAACTTTAACAAAACAAGAGGAAGAGGAATAAAATAGAATAGTGTGCTCGAGTGTACCCTCAAGCAAGAGAACACTAATCCAAGACAGTGGAAGACCATGATACACAGGCTATGGTACTACCCAAGACTAGAGAAGCAACAACTGTGGTAAAGTAGGCTACTATAGGATATAAAACAATCGCAACATATTATTATTATTATTATTATTATTATTATTATTATTATTGCTTGCTAAGCTACAACCCTATTTGGAAAAGCAAGATGCTATAAGCCCAATGGCTCCAACAGGGAAAGTAGCCCAGTAAGGAAAGGAAATAAGGAAATAAATAAGTTACAATGAACGTAATGAACAGTTAATTTGATATCGTGGCAAATTATAAATAATAAAATAATACTTACATGGTTGAAGGTTAGTGACGCCATTGATATCTATCTTGATAAATGCTTTTATCTTAACAAATTTTAAATTGTGGGTTTCATGAAGTCCTAAGATTCTGTGAAGTTTGGATTTTTTTTATTATTCGGGTCGTGAGTTATGATAAACTTGAATTTTATAAAATTTACTAAATAGGGGAATTTTTAAGTTGAGCAAAACGACGCTCCAAAACGTTGTAGGTACATGATGACTAAAGTAAAAAAAAAATACATCTGAATATTGACACTTAAAAAGTCTTTGTTGTTAAGTAGATATCTTTTTCGAATTTTGGATTACAAACATAATAGCATTTTCATAATACTTTAATGGGTTTGATGGAAAAAAATGCTAAAACTTCTGAACTTCAACGCGTTTTATTAAGAAATTTATGTTTTTTTTTATATACAAATTTTGGTTTAAGTTGAATGGAAACTCCAAAATTTATGAAAAATAATTAGGAAATAAAATATGCGGATTTTTTCCTGTAATTTATTTTTTTCTTGCTTATTTCTAATTAATGGTATAGAATTTTGAGTTGCACTGAAAATTTAATACGTATGAGAAATTTATAAGATTTCTAAAAAGAAGACGTGAAAGGCTCTGTCAACTGTCACAGGGCAAGATCTATACTGATTTGCTATTTCGTTGTTGAAGATGATAGTCAGAAAAGGCCAATGGTCAGGCTTGTTCGCAAACATGTATCACTGGTTAGAACAATTTAGAAAATAATTTATGTTAATATAATCTTTATAGATCTTATTGATAAACATAGTAATCCTTTCGAATATACGAAAAGGGAATTAGATTATCAGCGATTATATTTACAAGCGAAGAAGATGTATTTGTACATTCTTGGCTATGATCTTGGCTGACGTTCGGACACGAAATACTTGGAATTCTTTATCACAGAGTTTAATCTCCCATAAGATGAGTTTTCCGTAATCGGATTTCAAGTAGTGGTTACTTTTCCTTGTCCGACAACAGCAAATGCAGCCGTTTGTAGTCCACTGCAGGTCAAAGGCCTCAGACATGTCCTTAGTCATGTCTGGGAATTGGTCTTTATCATCACCACGCTGGCCATTGTGGATTGGTGATGGTGGTGGGGACTTTAGTCTGATCGCTCTCAGCAAACCAACCTATTATTGGTGGCCTTTTCTAGTACAGCTTTTTTTATCATGGCGATACACAAACCCTTTAACCACGTCAAGGTATCTCAAATCAAAAAGATATATACATACATACATATACCAAGGCACTTCCCCCAATTTTGGGGGTAGCCGACATCAACAAATGAAAAAAAAAAAAAAAAGGGGGGGGGGGGGACCTCTACTCTCTACGTTCCTCCCAGCCTGACAAGTGACTCAACCGAGTTCAGCTGGTACTGCTAGGGTGCCACAGCCCACCCTCCCCTGTTATCCACCACAGATGAAGCTTCATAATGCTGAATCCCCTACTGCTGCTACCTCCGCGGTCATCTAAGGAACCGGAGGAAGCAGCAGGGCCTACCGGAACTGCGTCACAATCGCTCGCCATTCATTCCTATTTATAGCACTCTCTCTTGCCTCTCTCACATCTATCCTATCACCCAGAGCTTTCTTCACTCTATCCATCCACCCAAACCTTGGCCTTCCTCTTGTACTTCTCCCATCAACTCTTGCATTCATCACCTTCTTTAGCAGGCAGCCATTTTCCATTCTCTCAACATGGCCAAACCACCTCACCACATTCATATCCACTCTAGCTGCTAACTCATTTCTTACACCCGTTCTCACCCTCACCACTTCGTTCCTAACCCTATCTACTCGAGATACACCAGCCATACTCCTTAGACACTTCATCTCAAACACATTCACTTTCTGTCTCTCCATCACTTTCATTCCCCACAACTCCGATCCATACATCACAGTTGGTACAATCTCTTTCTCATATAGAAAAGATATATATATATATATATATATATAAAATTTATATATATATAAAATTTATATATATATATATATATATATATATATATATATATATATATATATATATACACTCATTTTCACACTATATCCATTCAAGTACATTGCGCACTGACACCACCCCTCTGAAAGTACCCTAGGTCGCAGTGCAGCAGATCGCGAGACAGGGGCGTTTTCAATAGGCTACCATACTTAACGTTTATGAACTGAAGATATTTACGAATCATAGTAAAAAGGTGTTGGGTTTTTCAATCCCACCTCCTGGAACTTGTAGAGAAATCTTAAGAGGTTGTACCATTAAGGAATCGGTTGGAACCTATAGTTTATCTGTTAAACATTCAGTTTAGTACTTGGCATTTAGTCAACTCTAGTGGGTCATATGGGGGATGGAGTAAGGCCTTGGACTACCGATTTGCATTTAAATGAAGAGAAAAGACTAATGTTGTCCTGCGTGGTTCAGTTTAATTATTTTCCTAAATAGTGGGCAATATCATAGGAAAACAAAGGTTGCAGTCTCTTCAACATTTGTTCTTTAACTGAAGTTGAACCTGTTTTGCAGAATGCTTCCTCAACATGCTAGAGAGAGAGAGAGAGAGAGAGAGAGAGAGAGAGAGAGAGAGAGAGAGAGAGAGAGAGAGAGAGAGAGAGAGAGATAGGGTGTGCATTCATTTATTGGCAGTCTATAGTCATTGGTATTAAAATAAGGTTGAAACGTTACTCGTGAATGGCAGAAGCAAGTGACAGTGATAATGCTTTAGAGACTGCCTATAAATACATCAGCGCCCAAGCTAGGACAAGGGGGGCCAGGCGATGGCTGCTGATGACTCATCAGGTAGACCTATAGGTTCCCCCAAAGGCCCCATCTGTAGCTCACAAGAATAGCTAGGCTGCAGACATTACAAGAAATTATCGAGCTTGTGCATGTCTCGGACTCCAGTCCAGCAGATAGCTAGGCAGGGTCGTTTGTCAATAGGCTACCATAATGATAATCATAGCGTTTATGAACCGAAGGTGTTTCGTATTCGTTGTACCAACCGTGTGTCACACAATTGTACATAATTCCTTTTGTATATATTATGCTTGTATCTTCGCTCTTCCCTCGCGCTAAAACGAACCTGAAAATTCATGTCTGCTTTTCTCCTCTGTAACATTGTCAATATTTGAACATGAAAATTCTTGTTGCTTTGAGATTTTGAATATAAAGGAGAGTGTTCTTTAATAAACAACTCAGTTGATTGCATCCTGCCTTTGAGTCATAACCTCTCTCTCGGCACCGTCACATCGTTGTCAGTGACCATTCCATTTGCTGTCCTTTATTATCAAAGTTGCTGAAGTTCAATGACCAAACCATAATACTTACTATACTTAATTTTTTTTTTCAATGAGCCAGATTTGCACAGACTGGAAGCGGTGCCCTTTTAGCTCGGAGAAGTTTCCTGATCGCTGATTGGTTGGACACGATAATTCTAACCAATCAGCGATCAGGAAACTTTTCCGACCTGAAAGGTCACCGCTGCGAGTCTGTGCAAATCTGCCTCGCTAAAAAGAATTGACTATAGAATCCATTTTAGAACTTAAACTAAAGGGGTACTTAGTTGAGCACAGACCTCCGCCGCGGCAGCTTATTTCTCGACCTTGACCTGTGACCTTAGCATGTATTAATTGGCGTGGATTTTCACATACTCAAATATGAACTAAGTCTCAGTGACAACGATGTCCAAACTTATGGCTGATCAAGTGAATTGGAAATTTTGCTTGACTGTGACCTTGACCTTCCAAAATTTAATGATTTCCAGCTTTTTACATAACAGTTAATCCATGCAAGTTTCATTACGATAAAAAATTGTGGCCAGGAAGATGTTCACAAACAAACAAACACAAATAAAAAACACACAAACAGGGGTGAAAACATAACCTCCTTCCAACTTCGTTAGCTGAGGTAATGAGTTCTTCCTAACTGTCGCCATGATATGGCTGCCTTTACTTCGTTGCCAGTTTGCGCAGGTAAATTTATCAAATCTTGATTGACAATGGAATAAAGCTGATGGGTCTATCCTTTTAATGTTAGAGTTATCATTTAGTTTTCCGTAGAGTTTGATAACTATATTTGTGGTTCGTGACGAAGAAAACGAGATTTCTTTCCATTTAGATGATTGGGTGAACTGTCATAGTTCAGTGTAACAGAAAATGGGAAAAGATAAGATTTACACAATGCCGTTATTAACCGGACTGGTTTGGATATAGTAAGATTTAAAACATTCTATAGTCAATTTTTTTAGCGAGGCAGATTTGCACGGACTCGCAGGGGTGTCCTTTTAGCTCGGAAAAGTTTCCTGATCGCTGATTGGTTGAACAAGATAATTCTAACCAATCAGCGATCAGGAGACTTTTCCGAGCTAAAAGGTCACCGCTGCGAGTCTGTGCAAATGCACCTCATTAAAAGAAATTGACTATAGATTTCTTTCCATTTAGATGATTGGGTGAACTGTCCTAGTTCAGTGTAATAGAAAATGGGAAAAGATAAAATTTAGACAACGCTGTTATTAACCGTACTGGTTTGGATATAGTAAGATTTAAAACATTTTAGTACCTTGATTGTGGTATTATTCTCCGGCACTGTTTTCCAGTTACTCCATTATGTTGATATATACATTTTCCCATTTTTCTGATCTTTGTATTGCGCGCAGATCTTCCCAGACAATACGATCTACAAGGTAGTATTAGGCAAACTGTTAAACTAATATCCTTGTCTTGCCATATGACCGTTCAATTAATTACTGTATTGCTGAAATTTGTCTGATATTACCAAAATAAGGGAATTATCTTCTTTATTGATGACGCAGCAGAATTAAAATTTGGTGCAAATATTTTGTTATTTATGTATTTTTTTTTTTTACTGTTTTTTAACTTATTCTCTACTACTCATACACTGTTAGTTTACTTTTTCTCTTAGGCCCGTTGCTACTTACTATGCCTACGATGGCTATGAATTCATGATATTCGTTAACCTCTGCATAAAAGTATAAATATTTAAACTTGAGAGATGAAAACAGAATTGCGAAAAAAATATTGTTTAAAATATCAAGTAGCTGATATATATATATATATATATATATATATATATATATATATATATATATATATATATATATATATATATATATAATTTTTCGTGCAGTATACAAAACTACGATAAATTACTTCTTTGGTGATAAACACATTGCATTTTTCTTCAAGCAAGCTGTTACATAATGAGGCAGTTAGTCTCCATGAATTTGGAAGCCTTAAATTCAATAACCCAATCTTCTCTGGGACCTAATTTGCATAACGTGATCTTTTTAAAATAAAAAAAAAAAAACTTTTTGAAAAGTAGGATTATGTTGAAACTCATTGTTTCTTATATTAAGAATATAACTATTTTTTATAGTACAAAATATGTATGTATATAATACATTATTTTTATTCATTGCTTCCAACGATTTGGAATTTACTCAATGGAATGGAACTAGATCCAAGGGCAGATTCAACGTGGTGTGTTTTATCTGAAAAAAAGGAAAAGATGGATAGATTCAGGAAAATAATGAAATTATATGTATCGAAAATCTGATTTGGTATTTGATAATAATTCCTTTGGTAAGAATTTAATGGTATAATTTGAAAGATAGAAATTTCTGCAAGCACGCATACATACACATATGGACACACACACACACTATATATATATGTATATATATATATATATGTATATATATATATATATATATATATATATATATATATATATATATATATATATATATATATATATGCCGTTACTAGTCCACTGCAGAGCAAATGCCTCAGACATGTCCTTCCATATATATACGAATATATATATATATATATATATATATATATATATATATATATAAATATATATATATATATATATATATATATATATATATATATATATATATATATATACAGTGAGAAAGATATATTCCACTAACTAACCTGGATCATCGTATTATTGAAAATGGATGTCTCCCTTAAGAACGAGAACCAGCACGACGATGCCAGCAATGATCGCCATCACTACCAAGACGGTGCAACACTGCGAAAGAGAAAACTTACGTTAAAAACTTCATGAATCAAATGTGTTAGCATAACTGAGATGGCTCATTTGGTAATGTCCCTGCGTTGCGCTCGCCGGACTGGGGTTCGAGTCGCGCTCAAACTCGATAGTTACTTAGTGTCTGCAACCTCACCATCCTTGTGAGGTAAGGATGGGTGTTTGGAGGAGCCTACAGGTCTATCTGCTGAGTCTTCAGCAGCCATTCCATTGCCTACATCTCCCTGGTCCTAGCTTGGGTGGAGAGGAGGCTTGGACACTGATCAGATGTATATATGGTCAGTCTCTAGGACATTGTCCCTCGCCTCTGCCACTCATGAGCGGCCTTTAAACTCAAGGGGGCCGAACGCCGGGTAAATAAATGCCCCTTCCCGTAGTAAATGAAAATGCGTATTGAATTAGACAACTAATAGTACGTGTTATATACTAGCGGCGATTTATTGTATTGAGACCCGAATTGTACTATGATTTGGGAAATCGAATTTATGTGTATTGTTCTTTATGGTGCTTATTATTATTATTATTATTATTATTATTATTATTATTATTATTATTGTTATTATTATTATTATTATTATTATTATTATTATTATTATCACGTAATTTGATCCCTTATTTATTAACTATGTCACCTTATATTACAGGCTCTTTCATTGTTTTTTTTTCACTAATGCTTATTTTAACGAAAATTGTTGTCATTTGAAAATTTATTTCCATTCCATTTTTTTTATTTACTGCATATTTTTATTGCGATATTTAGACATGCAGAAACATATTCATATATACAACATTTTAAAACACGAACGTACGTAAGAGTTAAGAAAAGAATTGCCGATGTTTCGAAGATTTCGTTCACGAATATTAATATTATTGGACATGAAAAATCAAGATGGGGGATCCCCTTTATTTACAGCATAAATTCCCTTCTCACCTTGACTATTTCAGTTGTGTGTATATATATATATATATAAATATATATATATATATATATATATATATATATATATATATATATATATATATATATATATATATATATATAGTATCCAGTGATACTTTGCAACTGCATAGATGTTTATGTCAGAGCAACAAACAGTCTTGGCTTTTGTTTTTAAAATTGTAAACTAGAAAGGTATGTGAGGACTTTCAATTTTCTTACAACAAGATTTGCAGTTTTCAATTTTTGGTTCATAAGAAGCATTAACCATAACCTGGACCTATAGCCTACATGAACGGATAAAGATTTCCTTGTATGACCGAGACCGGATTCCCAGGGTTAGGTTTTGACAATAAACTCCTTGTTTCTCACTTAGCTAATTTAAAGGGCAAAATCTTTCCATCGGTCGGATGTTATCGCCCATACTGCATGTGAGGCTGATCACAAACAGCTGATTAGATTATACAAGGCATTACTCCTGTGTAAATTGACTGAGTGCGAAGTGATTACATTAGCCTCCCCCCCCCCCCTCCCTCCTTCTGAATAAGACCTGAGAATTTGAGCCATAAAGGTTTAAAGGCCGCTTATGAATGGCAGTGGCAAGGGACAGTGACGTTACCCTAGCACGTAGGAGAATGTCCTAGAAACTGTCCCTATTACATACGATCAGCGCCCAAGCCCTATCTCCACCCAAGCTAGGACCAGGGAGGGCCAGGCAATGGCTGCTGATGACCTGGGAGAGAGACCTATAGGCTCCCCCAAACCCACCCCCAATCCTTACCTCACAAGGTTAGTGAGGTTGCAGCGACCAAAGGCACTAACGGGTTGGAGCGGGACTCGAACCCTAGTCTGGCGATCACTAGTCAGGAACGTTACCACATAATCCACCACAACCCATAATGCCCAAATAAAGATACCCATCGAAGTATTCCTGCTATTGAGAGTTTCCTTTTTTCTTTATCTCCTCTATAAAGGGTTATGGTGGCCTATTGGAAACGTTCCCTGCCTGGCGATCTGCTGGCCTGGGTTCGAGTCACGCTCAAACTCAGTAGTTACTTGTAGTGTCTGCAACCTCATCCTCCTTGGTAGGTAAGGATGGGGGGCGGGCGGGGTTTGAGGGAGCCCATAGCTCTACCTGCCATTGCCTGGCTCTCCCATGTCCCAGCTTGGGCGTTAATGATATGTGTATATGGTCATAGGGTCAGTCTCTAGGGCATTGTTCTGATAGCTAGCACGTGGCCTTTCTCAAGCTCTTGTATTTTATTTGAGTGAGAAAAATTGATTATAAAATATTGAAATATATTTTCTGTCTTTTGAGTATTCCAGCATCTTTCTTTGGTAGTTTCCAGAACAAGATTTTTTATTTAGGTTTTTAATATAAAGAAGTATATATATTAAGTAAAATAATACGTGTCATTTTCTTGAAGCATGCGTCTCTTCATAGAAATGAGTGAGTGCAAAGATAATATAGAATTTGAGTTTAGAGGTATTTTTCTTCATGTCGCGAACAGTTGCCTTTCAAGCATGTCTCCAATAGTCACTGATATAAATTCTAAATCACCCAAGAGATACTTTTATACTTCTTTTATTATTATTATTATTATCATTATTATTATTGTTGTTGTTGTTATTGTTATTAGTATTATTTCAGTCGTAGATATTCAATAGTAATAAGAATCGTGTATTTTTTTGTTGTTGAATATTCAATTTAGAGGAGTTGATTTCTTCTAGGTCCCCGCACACATTTATATTCAAGCAAATGAAAGAACATTGCTCTAGCAAGCATGAAATTATCCTAGAGACTGACCATATGATCAGTGCCTAAGTTCCCCTCTCCACCCAAGCTAGGACCAGGGAGGGCAAGATAATGGCTGCTTATGACTCAGCAGGTAGACCTATAGACACCCCAAACCCGCCAACCTTAGCTCACAAGGGTGATGGGGTTGCAGACACCAAAGTAACTATGGAGTTTGAGCGGGACTCGAACCACAGTCCAGCAAGAGTCAGCAGGAAAGACCGCACCTTTTCAGATCGGCTTTTTTTTTTTCCTTTTTTTTTTTTTTTTTTTTTTCCAAAATTAAATCACTTTTAACCTGTTGAAAACCTAAACTTATACATTTTTTTTTTCCATTCGACACTGCAGAGATATTTGATAACCTCAAAAGACTGGTTTACTTACGATACTGATTATATAATTTTGACACTGCAGAGATATTTAATAACCTC
This sequence comes from Palaemon carinicauda, assembly GCF_036898095.1. Classification (NCBI taxonomy): domain Eukaryota; kingdom Metazoa; phylum Arthropoda; class Malacostraca; order Decapoda; family Palaemonidae; genus Palaemon; species Palaemon carinicauda. Next base: position 30,689,574 of record NC_090744.1, read on the forward strand.
AAAAGATTGGTTTACTTACGATACTTATTAAAGAATTTTGAAAACAGCACCAGCGGTCTCTGCAAAAACAACAGCAGCAACACTGTCTGCAATTGCAGCAGTTGTAACAGCATCTTTCGCAAAGCATTCTCCGTATGCGGTTCGAAGGTTCCTTCACTTGAATTTCAACAAACAGGAATGATTCAGGAGCGTTGCACACAAGTAGACGTTGTGATTATAACAGCTCATTGGAAAAATGGGGTAGAATACAATGTGATAAGATTTATCTCTTCATTGTTTTTTTTCATCAGTCGTGTTGAGAATGATAAGATTAAGTCTAATTAAAGAATATATATATATATATATATATATATATATATATATATATATATATATATATATATATTATATATATATATATTATATATATATGTATATATATATATATTATATATGTGTATATATATATATATATATATATATATATATATATATATATATATATATGTATGTGTGTGTGAATACATCTCTATATATATGTATATGTTTACATATATCATGTATATAACAACAACAACAAATGCAGCTGTTTCTAGTCCACTGTAAGATAAAATCCTCAGATATGTCCTTAATCACATCTGGGGTTTGGCCAGTTTTCATCACCACGTTGGCCACTGCCGGTTAGTTATGGGTGGCCCTGACTTGTACAAGTTTGCTGATGATGGCGATATGCAAACCCTTTCACCACGTTTAAGGTATCCTTACTGAGAAAGGATATATATATATATATATATATATATATATATATATATATATATATATATATATATATATATATATATATATATATATGTATGTATGTATGTATATTCAGTACATACACACATTGAGGAAGGGCGAGTAGTTTATAGATATGATGGATGGAAACATACCGATGTTAAAAGGAAAATAGAAGTGAATTGAGAATTTACAAGATTACAGTGTCCCTTGGGTTTAACAAGTAGCGTTCGAGGGTGCAGGCTCCTAGTAGTGATAGGGAATAAAGCAAAATTGGATTGGATTGGATAAGGATAGGGAAGTGGGGAATATGGGGGAAAGGAAGAGTACCCTTGGATACAATCCAGTTTATAGCCCGAAGGCAGGTATTGGGGATGGGAAAGAATAAGAAAAAAGGGAGAAAGAGAAGTACAGGAGAAGAATAAAAGAGAGGGGCAGACCGTCCTGCGATGTTAGATAGTATTAGAAGCCGTTTGAGAAAAGTGTACCAACCGTGTGTCACACGATCGTACATAAATTATTTTGTATATATTATGCTTGTATCTGCGCTCTTCCCTCGCACTAAATAGAACCAGAATAAACATGTCTGCGTGTTTCCTCTCTAACATTGTCTGTTTCTCGAACATGAAAATTCCTGTTGCCTTGAGGTTTTATATATAAAGGAGAGTGTTCTTTAATAAAGTTACTCAGTTGATTGCATCCTGCCTTTGAGTCATAACCTTGCTCTCGGCCGTCACAAAAGAAAAGACAGGCAGGGAGAGGAAAGGTTTTTTTGGTTCAATGTCTAGCCCTTGCTGCAGGAGTCTGCTTTTCTGACACCTATTTTGATGGGTAAAAAAGGTATGATTGTTGAAAAATTATGATGTTTAAAAACAAAATGCAAGTTGAAATAATGAGAAAAAGAAGTTTCATTCAAATGGGGAAGGTGATGAAGTTATCTATAGGTTAATTCGAGCAAGGACTTATGGAATGAAAATCTGTAATTAATGGAAATAAATTCAATGACAAATATTGATGAGAAAATAGATTCTTGAAAAAGAAAAGAAAAACCAGATATTGAAAATAATGCATTGAGTATTTTGGCGAGTTGTTTAAATTTTGAGTAATATGGGTTTGATCGATAGTGTTACAGAATGACTGATGGGTAATGACTTAGCGTGTTTAAATTTGGAGAGTTTGATATGTTTTTTTTTTGTTTTTTTTTTTTTTTGGGGGGGGTTGCTTTACTAGTTTCCAATAAGGCTCCAGATGTTTTCTCTATCTATATATGTAGGTATAAAGACAGGAACTATTAAAATCCTTTATACCAATATAGCTGTATTGATAACAAACCAAATTTTTAAAATAAAATCAGAGCAAAACGCATAAATAAAATTTCATAGTAAACAGAATAAAGAAAATCGTAAAATCCATTTATCCTAAAATTAATATATAATAAGAATTTTGTCAATGACATACCAATAATAATTTTTCCTTCGATAATTTTTTTTTTTGGGTGGGGAGGGTTATTTTGTAGAAAAAAAAATTTTGGTTACGTAAATTACTGATTTTTTCCATCATATTTTATTTTTTGGGAAGATTTTTTATATTACTGAAATCATGAATGATTAGACGCAAATGTTACATTACCAAAATGCAATTACTATAGTCAATTTTTTTTAGTGAGGCAGATTTGCACCGACTCGCTGGAGTGCCCTTTTCGCTCGGAAAACTTTCCTGATCACTGATTGGTAGGAAGTATTCGGACAAAAATGCTTCCGACCAATCAGCTATCAGGGAACATCTCATAGCTAAAAGGGCACCCGTGCGAGTCTGTGCAAATCTGCCTCACTAAAAAGAATTGACTATAGTATCCATAAACCTACCTAGGCATACAAGCCAAAGGTATCAGTGTGATAGATGTTAGTTTGAAAGTAGTTTAACCATTGAAGGTGTGGAAAAATAAAGTCGGGCCAAATTTATACAAGTTTTCGAACATGCTGTCATGGTTATTTGTCCATGAAGATCGCTTTGACATAAAATTTTTAATAGATGTTTTTGCTGTAGTTTAATGTTTATGTTACGAACGTTGTTAGTACCAGTAGTAGGTTAGTACCATTAGTACACCTTACACAGTGCACTGTAGGCATTCCTTCGGCCAATTGCATTATGTGCATCTACATTACTCCCTTTCCTGATGATTTCCACCATCTTAACTTTTATTTCACTTGAGCGCTGATTGGACAGTCAGGTCCCAACGCCGTGGAAATGTAGCCCAAATTCATTTATCTAATCTATATTTGTATCATTAAAGTAGTTTATAACAACTGATTAACTGATATGTCGATCTTGATTTGAAGCATAATTACAAGAAATTACACGCAAGCTGAGAGTTATATGTTTATTTATTCGTATATTGAATTACATATCCGTTTGTTTGTTTATTTATTTTCCGAGTATTTATTTTTTGCAATCATGTGCCAACACAACAATATATCAACATTGGATATTTAGAATGCTTTAATATACTGAAATAGCAACGGCCTTTTCGTGGTTTGATATGACTCGTGGTAAATTCACATTACAAATATTAATGACATTATGGATACAACAAGACACTGAGAAACTTTGCCAATAGTATTGATTCAGATGACTCATGAAAGTTTTCTGAAGGTCCTCTTGATTGATGTCTCGGGGTGTTCGCTGCTTGAGTCCTTTTATCTTTAACTAATCGTTCTTCCAGCTTCGCTTCTCTTCGGATCTTGGTCTTCAGTTTTCTTCACGCTCATCTGCCAGAGGAATAAGGTGTTTAATATCTTACATTTTAATGGATTATACACAAATGTGCACCCTGAATGACTTCCAGAGATATACGCCACTATAGTCAATTTCTTTTAGCGATGCAGATATGCACCGACTCGCAGCGGTGCCCTTTTAGCTCGGAAAAGTTTCCTGATCGCTGATTGGTTGGACGAGATAATTCTAACCAATCAGCGATCAGGAAACTTTTCCGAGCTAAAAGGGGTGCCCTTTTAGCTGCGAGTCGGTGCAAATCTGCCTCGATAAAAGAAATGGACTATAGTTACTTTCCTAACTGCTCTCTTCTCTTGCTTGAGGGTACTCTGGGGCACACTATTTTATCTAATTTCTCTTCCTCTTATTTAGTTTTTATAGTTTAAACAGGAAATATTTATTTTAATGTTGTTACTCTTAAAATATTTTATTTTTCCTTGTTTCCTTTCCTCACTGGGTTATTTTCCCTGTTGTGGCCCCTGGGCTTAAAGCATCCTGCTTTTCCAACTAGGGTTGTAGCTCAGCAATTAATAATAATAATGATAATAATAATAATGATAATAATATTGCCAAGACAGACTTGTAGCACACTTGTTGACCGAATGCCCCACTTTTACCACCTTAAGAAATTCATTTGTCCGAGGCTCGAGGTGAGGTTGGCAGGTTTATCCTTACCAAGATTCTTGGACTTGATGTGTCGTACTATGATAGCGGTATTTTTCGATTTATCTCAGAAGCAGGTCTTCTGAAAGCTATCTATCTTTCACAAGGACATCTTTACTTTTACTGTTTTAAATTGAATTTGCTTTTATTCTTTATTTATAACAGATGATATCGGCGGCAATTACCTTAGATGTCAGTATGACAGAAACTCTCAATCAATCAATCAATTATACCACACAATGAAATTCTATTACGTTCAAAAGGCTCAATACTACACAGTATTTTAGAAGTTTTATTTCAGCTGTGACCAAATTGTCGAATGATCTTCCTAATTAGGTAGTTGAATCGGTGGAACTTCAACAAAAGTTCAAACTTGTAGCGAACGTTTTTATGTTGAACAGGCTGACATAAGTCTCTTTTTACAGTTTATATATGAAAGATCTATTTTAATGTGGTTACTGTTCTTGTATTGTTCATTACTTTTCTTGTAGTTCATTTATTTCCTTTCATTACTGAGTTATTTTTCCTTGTTGGCACCCTTGGGCTTATAGCATCCTGCTTTTCCAACTAGGGTTGTAGCTTAGCTATTATTATTATTATTATTATTATTATTATTATTATTATTATTATTATTGATAATAATAATAATAATAATAATAATAATAATAATAATAATAATAATAATACCTTTTCTTGGTGACCTTAGCTGCCATACCTATATATTGGTAAGTTCCGTTTCCTTACTAGGTCGTGGGTCTTCCCTCCATCAATACCTCCCTAATTTAATCTGCCTCTCCACGAGTCACCACAAATATAGCGATATATCCAAACCTAACTTAACTGGTACGCCAAGTTCTTAACTGACGAGGCTTTGCCTATTCTAGACCGTAGTATTCAACCTGACCTAAAATGCTTTAACTACTAGGATTGCAGTTTGAGTATTGATAATAATAATTGTAACAGTAATGATAATGATAATAACCAATAATAAACGTTCAAGTTTAGTTGAATTTAAAACTGTTTCAGCTGTTACTTGGGACGTTTTACCTTACAATATTCTTTTTTCTCTCATACCTATATGCTGAGTTGTAATATATTTAATTCTGCGAAAAGTCCATATTTATACGCTACTTTTCATCAAGGAATTATCTCTCATACGCACTTATTCAGTATTACATGTGACGCTAAACGCTGACATTTCCCTTGTTTAGTTATATGTTCACAGACAGCTTCCCTAAAGCTTTTCCATAAAGCTTCTAATAGCATAATTGGACAAAGATTGACAATATTTCATTTAACTGATAACAGAGATTACGGTATGCATTAAAACGTATCGTTTGTTGATAGAAATTCTTCAGTGTGGAGTTATTACATTTTTTTCTCATAATGTAATATTCATGGCAATATACGTCGTTATATTGTTATTGTGTTTTTAGAAAATCTTTACTGTGGTATTATTACATTTTGTTTTATTCTTTCTCGTAATGTAATATTCATGATAATTTGGAGTCTTTTTTTTACCATTTGGTATATTTCTTTTCTCAACATAGGAGGTGCCTTTAGGGAGTTAACGTTCCGTTTTATTATTATTATTATTATTATTATTATTATTATTATTATTATTATTATTATTATTATTATTATTAGTTAAGCTACAACCCTAATTGGAAAAGCAGGATGCTATAAGCCCAAGGGGTAAAACAGGGAAAAGTAGCCCAGTGAGGAACGAAAATAAGGGAATAAATAAACTACAAGAGAATTAATGAACAATTAACATAACATTTTTTAAGAGCAGTAACAAGAGAGGTCTTTCATGAATGAAATATCAAAGGAGACTTATATCGGCCTGTTCAACACAAAAACATTTGCAACGAGTTTGAACTTTTGAAGTTCTACCGTTTCAACTACCTCATCAGGAAGATCGTACCACAACCTGGTCACATCTGAATTAAACTTCTAGAATACTGAGTAGTATTGAGGCTCATTATGGAGAAGACAAGATTATTAGAATTAACTGAATACCTAGTATTACGAACAGGGTGGTACTGTCCGGGAAGACCTGAAGGGTAAGGATAGCCAAAATTATGAAGATTCTTAAGCAACATACATAACAAACTAATTGAACGATGGTGTCAGAAATTGATATCTTGATCAGGAATAAGAAAATAACAAATCAAATATCCACTAGTTACGTAATCACTCATGAGATCAAAAAGGTCATAATAATAATTATTCAGGAAATGATGAAGAATTTTCACTTCCATTGATTTTAGGCCTTTCGCTAGGGTTATTAACCAGCTGGTATTTGCATACCCTCTTTTTTTAGGGTACACTCGGGCACACTATTCTATCTTATTTCTCCTCCTCGTGTTATGTTAAAGGTTTTATAGTTTATATAGGAAATGTATATTTCAATGTTACTGTTCTTAAAATATTTTATTTTTCCTTGCTTCCTCTCCCCACTGGGCTATTTTCCCTGTTGGAGCCCCTGGGCTTATAGCATCCTGCTTTTGCAACTAGGGTTGTAGCTTAGCAAGTAATGATGATAATAATAATAATAATAATAATGATAATAGTAATAATAGTAATCTATATATTAATACGATAGGTGTGTTATTTGTGTGTCACGCTTTAAAGAAAACGGAAATAATTTCATGGTATACTCGTGTGTCACGATAATAATAATAATAATAATAATTATAATGATAATAAAATGTAGACAATCCGACTTACCTCCACTAACTGAAATCGCCAGCGCTAGATTCCAAGACTGTTTGTTAGATACAGGATCAAGACGATGATTCCGGCTACGATTGCAAGTACAACCAAGCCGATGATGACCTAGAAAATAGAAGAGAGTAGGTTATCAACTTTAGTTTCTTTTGCTGGAGAGATGAACATCGCTGTCATCTCAAACTCTTTTTCCTCCTTGTAATGTTTTTCCCGTCTCCTATAAACCTTCATAGAAGCTGCATAATGCACGTGCATTTCATACATGCCTGAAACATTTATACAATGATATGATAAATTTTATTTATTCGCGTGTTTGCACGAGACTGCTCGCTTCTACGCGTTGAAGGAAGCAGAGAAAGGCGAGAGAAGTGATATGTATTTTTAAGATATACTTACTTAGACATGTCAGACAGAGACAGGGAAATGAGACGTGACATCACCGGAGGGGTTGAGAAATGGTTAATTCTGTGGATCCTTGTCATTTCTTTTCCGCCTTATTGTAAAAAAAAAACATATTTAAATGGATGCTTTTATCTATTCTCTCTCTCTCTCTCTCTCTCTCTCTCTCTCTCTCTCTCTCTCTCTCTCTCTCTCTCTCTCTCTCTCTCTCTCTCTCACGCGTGCTTTCGGTGCTTATATCAACTCTATTGTTAATAGATGTATAATTTTTTCTCTTCCAAGTAGTGATTATATCCTCTCTCTCTCTCTCTCTCTCCCTCTCTCTCTCTCTCTCTCTCTCTCTCTCTCTCTCTCTCTCTCTCTCTCTCTCTCGGTGCTTATATCAACTCTATTGTTAATAGATGTATAATTTTTTCTCTTCCAATTAGTGATTATATCCTTTCTCTCTCTCTCTCTCTCTCTCTCTCTCTCTCTCTCTCTCTCTCTCTCTCTCTCTCTCTCTTTGATAATAGAAAAATCTGTTTAAGCTTGCCATTGCATGTTTCATATGGTCATGTCGCTGTTAAGACCGTAAGCCTACTACAGGCAATTTCAAATAATTTCTTCCCCTTACTGCCTTTATTTCTATGGTTTTCTAAATATCGAGGCCATGTAAGGCTGTATGGTGAATACCATTGGCCTATACTACAGAAA
>NC_090744.1:30702589-30705089 GCF_036898095.1 Palaemon carinicauda
TGGGTGAAGGTTCTTATCTTATCTAAAAGAAACAGACGTGAATGTGATAACGGCAAGCAACAACGCACTAGCATTCGCTCAACCTGTAATGTTTCGCTCATGAATGATATTGATTGAGTGTCCTTTGATTACATGTAACACATACACAAACACATACGCACATAAACCCAAATCCAGACCTTCTGTGTCGGTGTCTCTGGAGGCTAATGTTCGTGCTTCAGAAATCACTTAATAATATAGAGTAATGGATGTTTGTGGTGTCCTGAAACATCGGAAAATGTACGTATATGTTCTGATAATAATTCCATAAATAATGTTATTTTACCGTCTAATTCTATGATAATATAAACAGGATAAGTCGTTCTTACTGTCAAAATTATTCAAAATTCTGTCTTTTGTCGGCATTCATATCTTCCCAAGCTATTTCCTCCATCATATAGTGACATAGTACAGTCAGGCTTTAATGTTATGAGGACCAATACCTTGCAATTTCTTGGGGGTTTTATCCCTGCTTAGACCAATTCATTGAATAATCTTTTTAATTATTTGTAGTTTGTTTTGATTTGTTTTATTTGCGCCTCCTGTTGGGTTGTGTTGTTTTTTATCATCATGCTTTGCTAACCAGGACAAAAATGCAAGGTCCACCTGTCACCTTAAAAAAGTTTTGGTACAAGCAAAGCTTTATCAAGAGGCATAGCAGACTAGAAAAAACTAGACCGTTCCCTTCTACATAGTCCACATTTTAGATGCCTATGAGAGAATTTATCATATGCATCTAAAAGGTGGACTGTGCAGAGGGGAATGGTCCAACCTTTTTTAGTCTATGTCTCTTAATAAATATTTGCCTGTACCAAATCTTTCTCAAGGTGACAGGTGGACCAGTTTTTTATATCTATTCTCTCATAGGTATCTGATGATGGACTATGCAGAGGGAAATGATCTAGCTTTTCCTCGTCTGCTCTGTCTTTGGAGGAAGATGTGCTTATGCCAGATCTTTATCAAGGTGACGGATGGACTATTTTCTAGATCTATTCTCTCATAGCTATATGGAAGATGGACTGTGTAGAGAGAAATGGTCTAACGTTTATTAGTCTGCTATGACTCTTGATAAAGCTTTGCTTGTATCAAAGATTTTTCAAGATGACAGGTGGACCAGTTTCTAGATCTGTGTATATATATATATATATATATATATATATATATATATATATATATATATATATATATATATATATATATAATGTGGGTGTGCGTGCGTGTGTGTGTATGTGTGAGTTTTGTGTTTTTCATCAAATGAGCAGAGGCAAGGGGTTGGCAGCCCTATGCCCTATATTTTATTGAAAAAGTGTTAGCGAAGTAAATGGAATTAAAAACAGGATTTCATTCATAAAATATGAACATCTTATGTCCATATAAAACAATCTATTTCAACAAGATTATTTCTGTATTGCAAACTGAAACTCCGCTCCTGTTGACATTTTCCATTTCTCATTGATAATTCATATGCCAATTGTTAATGGCTATAAGTAAATTATAAGGATTATTCAGGTTTTAAAGATCGGTCATGTACGCAATATATGTTTTCATTCCTCGGAAAGCCGCACCCAAAAAGGCCTTGATAAAACAGTACTAACGGATTAGTTTGTTCTGAGATCCGTCTCTCATTTTGGTGTCACTGATGTATTACTAACCTTAGATGCAAAGATAAGAGTTAATTGACTTTATAGTTTTATTAATCATCAATAGTTTCCACATAATTAAACCCAGGCATTCTCGTTTAGAATATAATATATACAACAGTTGTGGTTGTTGTATATTATAAAGGACTCATGCATAACGTACAAAGTTGCTTCAATTTTTATATTTTGGATAATCATATAATTATATATTTTATCTGGTTTCGATAACCAGGGGCTTTCAACGGCAGTTTAAATCACTTAATACTCGAAAGGCCGATTCTGTTTATCGTAGTATTTATCAAGTGATTTTAATGTGAATGGAGATCAAGAGAATGATGTACGTCTTGTACTCCGTTGCAATATAGCACCTATGTGCTTTTTTTTTTTTTTTTTTTTTTTTTTTTGTCTTAGGCTTGCATAAATTGTAAGAATTGCAAATGTGGCTTCCATTCTTTCAGGGAAATCAATGTGAATTGTACGGAGTTAATTACACTAATAGTTCAAATGATAACAAGCCAGCGCAATTTGATCGCTGAAATTGTACCTGGACGTACTACGCATTAAACACTTGTTCCTATTGTTGTAAATTTTTAAAGAATATGTTTTTTTCTTATTTTTTTTTTTATCTTGTAATCTCTTGAAATTAAATTATCTTTTGTGTTCCGTTTTGTTTATGTAATCGTACGATCATACCGATTTTTTTTAAAATATTACTCTGTTGTGACATTGAATTGTTGAAGCAATTCAGTCAAATCCATTATATTCTCAGTGGATCTTTAGGATTATATAGGTATTTATAGGCTAGAGGGCAACACGGGTGT
>NC_090744.1:30710089-30712589 GCF_036898095.1 Palaemon carinicauda
AGGCGATCACGAATTTTTTCCGAGCTAATAGGGCACCGCTGCGAGTCTGTGCAAATATGCATCGCTAAAAGAAAATGGACTATAGTTGTGATTACTGCATCTGAAACTGGCCATTTTGTAAGCGCATTGACATCTCCCGGCTTTCGATCATGTTGCGCGAATGGTGATCATCAGCTTTATGCTTATAGTACAGTGATAACGTGTTCGCTTAGCATTTTTATCGCAGCAGATCGATCCCAGCCCGGGGCCGTGCCGTGAGTTTAATCTGTTTACTGGGGAGGCTACTGCTATGGTTGGGTTTGCCAAGCTAAGGTTCTGGTGAGCATCTATTCTGATGAAATTGGAATTGAAAGCAGACACCTTTACCTTTATCTTTAGAGTTTGATTGATTGATTTGAGGTTTTCTGAAGGAGTGGACACATTAGGGTGTATGACGTATGTAGGTAGTAGGCTGGCCAGGGCACCAGCCACCCGTTGAGATACTACAACTAGAGAATTATGGAGTCTTTTGACTGGCCAGACAGTACTACATTGGATCCTTCTCTCTGGTTACGGTTCATTTTCCCTTTGCCTACACATTCACACACTGAATAGTCCGGCCTATTCGTTGTATATTCTGCTCTGTCCTCATACACCTGACAACACTGAGATTACCAAACAATTTTTCTTACTGCACTGTAATTGTTCAGTGGCCACTTTCCTCTTGTTAAGGGTAGCATAGACTTCAGCTATGGTAAGCAGCTCTTCTAGGAGAAGGACACTCCAAAATCAAACCATAGTTCTCTAATCTTCGGTAGTGCCATAGCCTCTGTACCATGGTCTTCCACTGTCTTGGGTTAGAGTTCTCTCTTCCTCTTGTTTTGTTAAAGTTTTTAGTTTATAAAGTGATATTTATTTTGATATTGTTGCTCTTCTTAAAATATTTAATTTTTCCTTTTCTTTTTCTCACTGAGCTATTTTCCCTGTTGGAGCCTCTGGGCTTATAGCATCCTGCTTTTCCAACTAGGGTTGTAGCTTAGCAAGTAATAATAATAATACTAACAACCAACAATGACAGAGAAGTCTTTGTCGCTTTTCATGACCTAGAAAGCATTTGTAAACTAGACGGTAGTTCTGCTTTAGTCTTCTTCTCTGCCTGAGATATTAACATAGGTTTCATTCTATCATAAACGTAGAGAGTAAACCCAAAACAAAGGGCACGTCAAATAGGATTTGAGAATGGCAATCGGCCACACTATCTTATTTCTCTTCCTCTTGTATATATATATATATATATATATATATATATATATATATATATATATATATATATATATATATATATATAAATTTTTATACTGTTTATTTACGAAAGATCTAATTTAATGTTGTTGCTGTTCTTAAGATATTTACTTTTATTGTTTATTACTTCTCATGTAGTTTATCTATTTCTTTGCTTCCTTTCCTTACTGAGCTATTTTTCCCTGTTGGAGTCCTTGGGCTTAATAGCATCTTGCTTATCAAACTAAGCTGGTAGATTAGCTTATAATAATAATAATGATAATAATAATAATAATAATAATACAATAGGAGTAATGAACAATAAAAATAAAATATTTTGAAAACTGTAACAACATTGAATTAGATCTTTCATATATAAACTATAAAAACTTAAAAAAGAAACAAGATTTTATCCTCTTATCTAGAGATCTTCATCATCATCGCCTCTTACGCCTATTGGCGCAAAGGGCCTCGGTTAGATTTTGCCAGTCGTCTCTATCTTGAGTTTTCAATTCAATACTTCTCCATTCATTTTCTCCTACTTCATCCATGTAGGCCTGGGTCTACCAACTCTACTAGTGCCTTGTGGAGCCCAGGGCACTATAGTCAATTTTTTTTAGTGAGGCATATTTGCACCGACTCGCAGGGGTGGCCTTTTAAATCGGAAAAGTTTCCTGACCGTTGATTGGTTGAACAAGATAATTCTAACCAATCAGAGAACATGAAACTTTTCTCAGCTCAAAGGGCAACGCTGCGAGTCGGTGTAAATGCGCTTCATTAAAAAAGATTGAGTATAGTAATAATAAACAAGGTAATGTTACCTACTTCGTACTGTATACAGTGTGGCTGTCCATAGCTTGAGTTTGAGATTTCCTTTGGTGGAAGTTACACTAATGCACACTTCTTCTATACTTTCGTACTTTATTATTATTTACTGAATGTTTTTTTTTTTTTTCATTCTTATTACTTTGTGTATTTTCATTAATTATTTTCATATTCTTTTGTGATCAGTTTATTTCCTTGTTCCTTTTTTCTTTTCCCAAACTGTTGTGTGATTGATTTTTATTCAAGTTGATGGTCTTATGTTCGTTTAGATAAAATTCATTTACATAATAATAATAGTTATCATTATTATTAATATTATTATTGTTGTTATTATTATTATTATTATTATTATTATTATTATTATTATTATTATTATTGTAACATCTTGCTTTGGCATGGCATAATCTGAAGATGT
>NC_090744.1:30717589-30732589 GCF_036898095.1 Palaemon carinicauda
AATTTTGGTAATGGACTTATTGCAACGCATTTATAAGGGCATGTTATATTTCAGATAAACAAGATGACTGTGATTTTTTTTTTTAATAAATTGATATATTTCTTTACTTTTACATTACTTGTAAGCTCACACGCTTAAATTATTCAACCTGTTCTCTGATCTTTGACCCTCTTTGGTCAAGTTGATAAACTATAATTAGGACATCACTATAATGCTTCGTGCCTATGTAAAGGATTCTCACTAAAATGTAGCCAATTTGGAGCTAAACAGATAGCATGACCCACACTTAAAATAATCGAGAATTATTGTTATAGTATATCGGCATAAAAATTATACTGTAAGGTTTTGTAATTTTTGCTGAAAGTTACACAATAGGCCTATCCGCGAGGGTTTCATAAAATCTGCTCGGCCGTCATTGGGACTAGTCAAAACAATATCATCTTACTTCCTTAGCGGAAGGAATCATCATACGCAAGGTCCGTAGACCCTACGTCTAGTAAAATCATATCTTGCGTAGACTTGGTCTAACCGCACGAATAGACCTAATATTCATATGTGAAATACGGTTAAACTACTATACTGTCCTTTTTTCATACAAGATTCTGTTTATTTTGTTATATGGTGTAATTAGATTATTCAAAATATTGTCATTCTTCCTGAACAGGTCCGCTAGAGCTAGCTTATATACCGTAGAACTGAAAATATGAACACCGCGATCGACGGAATATATATAGGCCTATATACATACATATATATATATATATATATATATATATATATATATATATATATATATATATATACCGAATATAATAAATACATAAGTTTTATAAAGAAAATCATCTCTCAACTCTAATACATTTATCAATATCGGTCTCGATAGACGTGGCTAAACGAGATGTTAAGAAATTATTGATGGTGCTAAAAAGACAAAAAGAAAAAGAAAACAATAGGTCATGTAAACCTGTCTGTAATTAGTAATTATTTTAAATTAGCTTTTTAAATTGCATATACTGAAATTGCCTGCGACTTGGAAGCCTAGTAAAAAAAAAAACTTCGTTCTATTCGGCAAACAAAAAGCGACCCGTCTGAAAACAAACGCAAATTGGTGGAATTTTTATGATCCCACAACAGAAAAATTAAATTTTTAAAACTTTTTAACGCATCATTAACTTTTTATTTTTTTTAGTACGGCTCATCAACTTTAATCCACATTTCTTTTACAACGCTTTGTTTTCTTCCATTATCTTACAGAATTTTTTCTCAGCATGACGTCTCGGTATTTTGGAGCAAAAAGAAAAAAAAATCCGGCAACTTTAATTAAGATTTATTAATTCTCAATTTTGTTTACTTTTATTGATATTTTACAGTGTTTACTCGGTACGTTTAACGAATTTTGAAATAGAATTGTATGGAAACCGATTTATAAAATATATATTAAGGCCTTTTTTACTCGAGTATCTTATTCAAATTATAAATTCGTAACCCAAAAGGTAGCTATATTTCATAACGTCGTTAGCACACGTTATTAGACGTTGCATATTGTTCGCTTGTTAGTAGAATCTGCGTAGATGCCCAATTATGCTTTTATGTTGAAAAATTTGATATAAAATATTTTATCATGCTGATAGTAATTTTACGCATTTAGATATGATTGTCATTACATAGGCTACGTATAGTATCATAAATGTAGTAGGCCTATTGTTATTTGGAGGATGATTGTCATGTGTTGTTGATTGTACCAATATGTCATAACTCTGTGTTTGCTTTAATTTATTTTTCATCTACTCGATAACAAATTTCATTCTCAAATTGCAAAGCTACTGTAGGCCTACCCCCGGAAACGCAGTTTTCGCTATTTCATAAATATGTCCTGATAATGTTATCGCTTAGTTTAAAGATAATTCATTATTTCATAAATATCTCTCCTGATATGGTTATCGCTTAGTTGAAAAGTTTAAATACTCATGAATGACAGAGGCAGGGGACAGTGGCATTGCCCTTAATATCTCAAGGTAAATCTAAGGACAGGTTTTTTTTATTTAACTTTCGTAACCACTATAGTTTTGGGAGTTAATTTTAGTTTCTCTAGTAAAATTTGTTGTTGATGGGTCATATAAGCCTATAAATACTTCTGAATTCTTGTGGAAAACTGCGGGAGTTTGTATTGAGTTGGTTTATAATTCATAAAACGCTGTAACTTATTTATTTATTTTGGTAAAGAATAATTACGAAAATCATGTAAATTGATAAAATGTAATTGTATTATTATGATAAAAGGAAGAAATGCAAGAGTTTATATATATATATATATATATATATATATATATATATATATATATATATATATACTGTGTATAGGCATATATATATATATATATATATATATATATATATATATATATATATATATGCGTACATTTATTGCCCAAGCTACAACTGTAGTTGCAAAAGCTGGATGCTACAAACCCAGTCCCCAAATGGATATCAGCGCGGTGCGGAAAGGAAATATAGAAATAAAAAGATTGTATGAGATATAATACAATAGATACAAGGTAGGCCTATGTTAAAATCAGTAGCAACTTTAAAATAGATCCGTCATATATAAAGTATGAAAAGATGTCACCTAGGGCTCATGATTACATGTTTACGGAAGATAGTAAACTATTCTTTATATCCTTTCTTTCTATTACGTTTATAATATTTTTATCCAAATCTCGTATGTGTAAATACTCATAGGAATTCCTAGGTTGAAGCGTAGTATCACAATAACTTTCCAAATCCAAAAGAGCCTTCCTTGAATTTAACATTATAGCCTCGTAAAGGCCTACTATTTATGGGACGTTAACCGATGAAGTGATTGTTTAATGATTTTAGGTTGGGGCGTTAATGAGCGGACGTAGGTCTATACCAAGCTTTGTTGAATTTAACTTATTCACTGATATATTTGTTAATAACAGGTGAAGTTGTGTCCCTATATTGCATATTGTTCGCTTGTTAGTAGAATCTGCGTAGATGCCCAATTATGCTTTTATGTTGAAAAATTTGATATAAAATATTTTATCATGCTGATAGTAATTTTACGCATTTAGATATGATTGTCATTACATAGGCTACGTATAGTATCATAAATGTAGTAGGCCTATTGTTATTTGGAGGATGATTGTCATGTGTTGTTGATTGTACCAATATGTCATAACTCTGTGTTTGCTTTAATTTATTTTTCATCTACTCGATAACAAATTTCATTCTCAAATTGCAAAGCTACTGTAGGCCTACCCCCGGAAACGCAGTTTTCGCTATTTCATAAATATGTCCTGATAATGTTATCGCTTAGTTTAAAGATAATTCATTATTTCATAAATATCTCTCCTGATATGGTTATCGCTTAGTTGAAAAGTTTAAATACTCATGAATGACAGAGGCAGGGGACAGTGGCATTGCCCTTAATATCTCAAGGTAAATCTAAGGACAGGTTTTTTTTATTTAACTTTCGTAACCACTATAGTTTTGGGAGTTAATTTTAGTTTCTCTAGTAAAATTTGTTGTTGATGGGTCATATAAGCCTATAAATACTTCTGAATTCTTGTGGAAAACTGCGGGAGTTTGTATTGAGTTGGTTTATAATTCATAAAACGCTGTAACTTATTTATTTATTTTGGTAAAGAATAATTACGAAAATCATGTAAATTGATAAAATGTAATTGTATTATTATGATAAAAGGAAGAAATGCAAGAGTTTATATATATATATATATATATATATATATATATATATATATATATATATATATATATATACTGTGTATAGGCATATATATATATATATATATATATATATATATATATATATATATATATATATGCGTACATTTATTGCCCAAGCTACAACTGTAGTTGCAAAAGCTGGATGCTACAAACCCAGTCCCCAAATGGATATCAGCGCGGTGCGGAAAGGAAATATAGAAATAAAAAGATTGTATGAGATATAATACAATAGATACAAGGTAGGCCTATGTTAAAATCAGTAGCAACTTTAAAATAGATCCGTCATATATAAAGTATGAAAAGATGTCACCTAGGGCTCATGATTACATGTTTACGGAAGATAGTAAACTATTCTTTATATCCTTTCTTTCTATTACGTTTATAATATTTTTATCCAAATCTCGTATGTGTAAATACTCATAGGAATTCCTAGGTTGAAGCGTAGTATCACAATAACTTTCCAAATCCAAAAGAGCCTTCCTCGAATTTAACAATGTAGCCTCGTAAATGCCTACTAGTTTATGGGACGTTAACCGATGAAGTGATTGTTTAATGATTTTAGGTTGGGGCGTTAATGAGCGGACGTAGGTCTATACCAAGCTTTGTTGAATGTAACTTATTCACTGATATATTTGTTAATAACAGGTGAAGTTGTGTCCTTATAGAGATGTGTATACTGTACATGAAGGTCTATGGAATATATATATATATATATATATATATATATATATATATATATATATATATATATATAAAACAACAAATGCAGCCATTTCTAGTCCACTGCAGAACAAAGGCCTCAGGCATGGCCTTATTCATATCTGGGTTTTGGCCATTTTAATCACCACACTGGCCACCTGGCGATAGGTGATAGTCTGATCGCTCACAGCAAGCCAACCTAGTATGGGTAGCCCTGACTAATACAGCTTTGCTGATCATGGCGATACACAAACCCTTTCACCTCGTTAGGTCCATCTCCACTCCGAAAGGGATAAATATCAAGTTCTACGTAATATACCTTGCTGTGAATCTTGGCATTGTTCATTTCTGCCCGTAGATCGATACTTTTTTTATTTGTAGTTGTTGATTTGTTAAAGGATAACATACCTCTGCCCTTTAAATGTCAGCTCTATCAAGTAGGCGATAAGGGCTAGCCCCTTTTTTTATATTTTTTTTTAGACAGTAGGTGTATTTATTTCTTTGACATTTGAAGATAGGTAGGCGTATTCGGTGGGCGAACCCGGGATTGTGAAACTTGTGAATCCAAACAGCTTGTTGTTGGTGTACCCACCGTGTGTCACACGATTGTACATAGTTCATTTTGTGCTTGTATCTTCGCTCTCCCCTTGCACTAAAAAGAACCTGAAAAATCATGTCTGTTTTTTTCATCGGTAACGGTGTCAATTTTAAACATGAAAATTCTTGTTGCCTTGAGCTTTTGTATATAAAGCAGCCCATTCACGATCAGTAATTACTGAAGGATTTCCTTCAGTGACTTGCGCCTCCCCCCCCCCCCCCTCACCAATGTGACGAGCCGAGAGAAGGTTGTGACTCAAAGGCAGGATAAAAGCAACTGAGTGAGGTTATTATAGAACACTCTCCTTTATATACAAAAGCTCAAGGCGACAATAATTTTCATGTTCAAAATTGACACCGTTACCGATGAGAAAAACAGACATGATTTTTCAGGTTCTTTTTAGTGCGAGGGGAGAGCGAAGATACAAGCACAAAATTAACTATGTACAATCGTGTGACACACGGTGTGTACAGTGGTGTCTAAACGTGCGCTAGCCGCTAATAGGTAGGCCTTTGTATTCACGATACGGTTAGGGTAAACTAGGTCTATTTTTACTTGATCCTGAGTTGCCTTCTGTTAAACTACTGATTTAATGATGAGAATCGTGAAGCTCTGTCCGTTTTATATTACTTATCCCCACTAAGTCTAGCGCAAGTGAAGTTTACTTTGGTTATTTAAGATTATTTTTATTATTTTGCTTTTTTATATGAATGTTTTATGATTTTGCCCCTGCTCTCGCTTGTAACAAGTCTCATGGTCCCCCAATTGTTCTGATTATTAACCTTCTAAAACGACTATTAGAAAAAGCTCGCTGCAGGATTTTGCGTCCCTCGATTTTTATCTTCGATTATGTCAGTTTGATAAAAAAATTTAGATAATCTAAGTAGGAAAGGTTTGCCAGAGTTCATTAGAATTAGATGTTTACGATATACCGTAGAAATATGTATATATATATATATATATATATATATATATATATATATATATATATATATATATATATATATATATATATATATATATATATATATATATATATATAATCTCAAATGATCGGTCAGTTTATCTTCGGCTTCTTCCCATCTCTCCCTGATAGCGCTCGTGTTTGTATAGGCCTATTTGGCGCCGGCTGATTTACTGAGTTGTCATATTTTGATAGGAGACCTTTTGTCACAGGGGTCACATAGGGTTAGAAGATAGCTGTAGGCCTTAATCGAGGTCATCCATCTCGCCGATAGTCTGGATGGTCTGGACATCGGTCCTGTTGTTCCTTTCGGTCGTTGTTTTCGTTCATTTTCACCATTTTATGTGGTTAGTTCAAGACCTACTGGTATATGTAGGTCTTGGGTTATAGTCCATTTCTTTTAGCGAGGCAGATTTGCACCGACTCGCAGCGGTGCCCTTTTAGCTCGGAAAAGTTTCCTGATCGCTGATTGGTTAGAATTATCTTGTCCAATCAATCAGCGATCAGGAAACTTTTGCACCGACTCGCGGCGGTGCCCTTTTAGCTCGGAAAAGTTTCCTGATCGCTGATTGGTTAGAATTATCTTGTCCAACCAATCAGCGATCAGGAAACTTTTCCGAGTTAAAAGGGCACCGCTGCGAGTCGGTGCAAATATGCCTCGCTAAAAGAAATGGACTATAGTTGGTTCTATTAGTGATGGCTCTCTTTTTTTGGATTATTCGTGTTTTTTGTGTTCACGTTTTTATATTCTTTTTAATCTATTGGCAGTTTTTTTCTTATTTGCTATTCTAATGTTAGTTTATATATTTTAGTCTTCAGGAGTGTTGGTGAAAATGGTCAAAAAATTAGATCTGGCAGATTTCAGAGGTATCACACTTACGCCAGTGGTCTTGGAAATATATAGTAGGCTTATTCTAAAGGGGCGAAATGCCGTTTTTTCCATTACTAAGTGTACTTTAGGCATTACTTAATCTTTGCAACGTTCCTTGGGGCCCTAGCTGCACTTGTTTACATCCTTCTACTCTACGGGGAATTTTGTTTCGAGCTGGAAACTACGTAGTTCAGTTTTAAAGATCGTTTCACGTAAATTTATTCAAGCAACATCAAAACTTGCTTCGTTCACATTGATATTCGCAAGATTTCTGGTCTAGATTAGATATATTTTGTTCCACATGAGCAAACATTCATAGATTGCATTAAATGTTATCTGGTCACGTATCATATTATTTTCTTTTAAAATAAAGATTATTCTTATTATTTGAATATATTCGGTCCTGTTGTTGTTGATGTTGTTATCGTAATGAAATGGCCTCATGTCAGCACGGTCTCCTTCCAACTTGCTGTCCACCTTCTTCACTTTTACTTAATGGTGTAATTCTCTTTTGCCGTAGTGCTGTTGGGTGCTAAATGGCCTCACTGGCCCCAACACCGGTCCCTATAACCAAAAACTCATGAATCTATTATATTACCTCCGCCAACAAAGTTGGAAGAAGGTTACGTTTCGCCCGTGTTTGTATGTGTGCGTTCGTGAACAGCTTTCCGGCCACGATTTTAATCGTAAGGAAACTTCCAGTGATTAACTGTTATGTAAATAGCTGGAAATGATTAAAATTTGGAAGGTCACGGTCGCGGTCAAACAAAATGTCCAATTTACGTAGGCTAATCAGTCATAAGTTTGGAGATCGTTGTCACAGAGACTTCAAACTTGGTTTATATTTAAATGTATGAAAATCCGCACTAGTTAATACATGTTAAGGTTAAAGGTCAAGGTCGAGCAAAAAGTTTAGAAATAAGCTATCGCGGCGGAGGTCTGCGCTCTACTGAGTGCCCCCATAGTTATTATTAATCAGTTGTATGCGTATTGTGGTTTTTTCTAGTTTTATCTCTTAATTTCCATTTGGATCAACAATTAACTAAATCCAGTTTACTCTCATGATTTAGATTTATCGCCATCGGCTCTTTTTATCCTCGCGTCCCCCTATAGTTATTATTATTGTGGTTTTTTTCTAGTTTTGTCTCTTAATTTCCATTTGGATCAACAATTAACTGAATCCAGTTTACTCTCATGATTTAGATTTATCGCCATCGGCTCTTTTTTTATCCCCGGACGCGAACACGAAATAACCATTATATGAAAGTATTTAAAAGTTAGTTACTGCGACGTATTAGGCTTTACGAGCGTCCTGGAAGTGCCAGGTTCATTTTTTTTGCCTCGTTTTTCTTACGCCTGTAATCACCCTCCATCATTTTAATTGAGAGGTTTTACCTTATTATTTAGCCCTGAGAGGTGATGGATTTATTTCAGATAGAGGCTGGCTAATTTTTTTAGGTCTGGTATTATTATTATATTTTTTTTGCAAGGTGGTCTGTGTTACCGTGCCTTTTTTTTTCTTTACAGACACCGTAGCTTATTTTGCCTTATTTTTTTTTTTTTTACAACGGAGCTTGTTTTAGCTTTTTTTCAGACAGCATAGCTTATTTTGCCTTTTGTTACAGACAACATACCTTATTTTGTCTTTTATACACAACATAGCTTATTTGGCATTTTATACGAACATAGCTTATTTTGCCGGTTTCTTTTTTCTTTTACAGTTCAAAAAGCTTATTTCGCTTTTTTTTTCTTTTTACAGACGACATAGCTAGTTTTGTCGTTTTTTTTAGAGACAAAATAGTTTATTTTTCATTTTTTACAGACGAACGCGTTTTTTTTTTATTTTACAGACATAGCTTATTTTGCCTTTATTACAGACAACAGCTTATTTTGCCGTTTTTGACAGACAAGATAGCTCACTTTGCCTTTTTACAGAAAAATAGCTTATTTATTAGTTAATTATCTAATCTAATTGTAGGTCGTGAAAATCGACTCTCTTTTACTGTGTGTGGTTTGATACAATGTATGAATTATTTGGATGCACTCCGCTCATGAGTGTCACCTACGCCTAGTATACACGAATTCACTCAATTCTCCTCAATCTTCAATTTGCATTAGGGCTAGGTCTTCATCTACCCTCTCCCTTTGTTTTTAAGTCTTTTGTCATAGTTTCTTTCTACTTCTTCAGTGTTGAATATCAGAAATTGCATGTAAGATACTAAAATTTATTAGAAATTTTGTACATAAATGTAATATTCAAAATTTTGTACATAAATATAATGTTTTTAGTTTTAAGTGCTATCTTTTTCTCTTTACTTGTTCTAGGTTTATGGTACACACACACACACACACACACACACACACACACACACACATTATATATATATATATATATATATATATATATATATATATATATATATATATATTATATTTTTATTTTACACGCAACATGATTGTCCAAACTCTAAGATGCGCATAACAGCCGTGAATTATGTTTGATGAAACGTTTTATGATAATTTCAGCAATTATAAGATAAGTATACATATAAAATCAACCATTTGTATAATCTATATTATATACGGTTTCCATTAATATATCATATCAGGTAGCTAGGTAGCTCAGGAAATGCCGTTACGTCATCAAATAACTTCATGTGACATTTTAAATCGTTTAATCGCATCAAACTGCAACAATCTTTCAGGCCGCATTCAGAATATTGTTTCACACGAGGATACATAGTTTGTTCATGTTTAAAAACATGTATTCACATCTAAACTCCTTAAGCCACTTCAACCTACTTGATTCGTATTGAAATTCCCAAATTTTCTGGGTCACTTTCGAAATTTTGGTTCGACAGACTTATATTTACGTCCATCTTAGTTCAACTAAAAATACAAATTCATATATTTACATCGAAACTCCTTAAAGCCACATTAAAATCTGCTTGGGTCACGTTGATATTCCTAAAGTTTTTAGTCCACATAAAAGATTATTTTTGTGCCAAATATAGAGTAAACATTCATTGACTGCATTAAATTTATTGGGTCACATTTATCATCTTTAACCAACTTTGAACATATCCTCTCCAGTTATTGTTGATATTATCATAATGAAATACTCATAAATATATTCGGTCCTGTTGCTGTTGATATCATAATGAAGCACTTTGAATAT
This sequence comes from Palaemon carinicauda, assembly GCF_036898095.1. Classification (NCBI taxonomy): domain Eukaryota; kingdom Metazoa; phylum Arthropoda; class Malacostraca; order Decapoda; family Palaemonidae; genus Palaemon; species Palaemon carinicauda. Next base: position 30,727,668 of record NC_090744.1, read on the forward strand.
ATTCGGTCCTATATTTGTTGATATTGTCATAATAAAAAACTCATAAAAATATTCGGTCCTGTTGTTGTCGATATCATAATGAAACACCTTAAATATATTTTGTCCTGCTGTTAATAATATCTTACATTTACCTCATATCGGCACAGTCTCCTCTTTTCTTATGGCGTCATCCATAGGAAATTTGCCAAACGGATATCAGAAGGAATTTCCTTAAGCGGGGAAATCGCTTCCCTTCCGGATAGCGAAAATAACCAAAATTGGCTACATTTGGGTCTTCCCTTTGATATAATTTCTTGGATATTCGGAAATCACGTTTTCATTCGTTGCGGAAAAACAGAAGTTGTGTTGAGCAAATGGCATTAACTCTTGTTTCCTCTTTAGGCCAATCGACCGAAGTAGAGATTTCGTTATTTTCTGTGTCGGGCGATGATAGGCTCGGTAATTGTTCTCTCTTTCTCTGCCTATGTTTCATAACCGTATGCTGAACTCTCTGCTTTATGGTAGATACCAAGATGCAAGGATGTCGACCCCAAAAATCGCCGAGGTAATAAAAAGGCGTCCATGGGCTTCTTAATATACTATGGTTGTTGTGGCCTGATTGGTAACGTCTCTGCCTGGTGTTTGCCAGACGGGGGTTCAAGTCCCGCTTAGACTCGTTAGTCCCTTTAGCGTCTGCAACCTTACCATCCGTGTGAGCTAAGGTTTGGGGAAACATGTATATCTACCTACTGAGTCATCAGCAGCCATTCCTTGGCACTCCCTGGTCCTAGCTTGGATAGAGAGGGGGTTTGGGCGCTGATCATATGATTTATGGTCAGTCTCTAGGGCATTGTTCTGCTTGCTAGGGCAATGTCACTGTTCCTTGCCCCTGCCATTCATAAGCGATTTTTAAATCTTTAAGCGTGATCTGAAAGATAGAGGTCAAGTGATTCAGGAAAAATAGTGCGCGACCTTCCCGGTTTCAGATGACATTGTACCACCTTGTTGATCACCTATTACCGTTTTTGTAGTGGAAATCGGCAAATCCTAGATCTTACGGTTTAGCGGTTGCGTCTTTTTATTTTCTTGTTCAGTTTTGGTATTCACTGCCAGCTTCTGTTTTCCTGACTTAATTTTACTCTTTCAAGAGTCTGAAGGTTGTTGCTTTTTTATAATTAACCCCAACTCATTCCTTTTCATTTATAATTTAGCCGATACTGGGGCTTAAGGGAGCCATTAGGCTGCCTTTCCATTGGTCTCTACTTATAATAAATATATGGTGTGAAGCAAGACGTAGAAAATAGGAAGGGTCCACTTGTTGCGGCTTACTGCAAATAGGGTAAGAAATGACCACAGAGTAACACAATACAAGTATTGCCGAAAGTACGTTTTTGGGTCCCTTATATCATATTATTATAATTGTTATTATTATTATTATGATTACGAGCTAAGCTACAACCGTAGTTGGAAAAGCATGAAGTTATAACCCCAAGGGAAAATAGCCCTGTGAGGAAAAGAAACAAGGAAATAAATATATTAATAGTGAAGTAATGAACTATCAAAATAAAATATTTTAAGAACATCAACAACATTAAATTGCATCCTTCATGTATAAATTATGAAAACTTAAATAAAAAACAAGGAAAATCACAAGATAGAATAGCATGCCCGTGTGTACCCTTAAGCAAGAGAACTAACCCAAGGCAGTGGCAGACCATGGTACAGAGGCTGTGGCAATACCAAAGACTAGAGAACAATGGTTTGATTTTGGAGTGTCCTCCTAGAAGAGCTGCTTGCCATAGCTAAAAATCTCCTTCCACCCTTACCAAGAGGATAGAAGCCCCTGAACAACTACATTGCAGTAGTTAACCGTTAAAGGAAGAAGAATTGTTTGGTAATCTCAGTATTGTCAGGTGTGTGACGATATAGGAGAAATGTAAAGAATATTCCAGACTTTTCGGTGTATCTGTAGGCAAAGAAAAATGAACCGTAGCGAGAGAGAGAGAGAGAGAGAGAGAGAGAGAGAGAGAGAGAGAGAGAGAGAGAGAGAGAGAGAGGGATCCAATGTAGTACTGTCTGCCCAGTCAAAGGACCCAATAACTTTATAGCGGTGGTATCTCAACCGGTGGCTGGTGCCCTGGCCAGCCTACTACCTATATAAATAGGAGAAGGGAAGAGAAGGAATGTCATTGAAGTTAATGCAATTTCATCATCTGCGTTCAGGGAGGAAAAGATCTTCAACGGTCACTCCTAGAGGCAGGAATAGCATCAAATCCAATAACCACCAGAAATGGTCATGTCAAAGTGAGTGACTCGAAATTAGTATAAAGTAGTTTTGCGCATTTTTTAGGTTACTTGCCTTGGAAGCCATCCGGAAAAATGGGTCTTAAGGTGTCGAGTTTATTGATTGATTTGCTCATAGGTTTTGGCGTCGTGAACAAATTGTTGGAAGTCACACCCTTTTGTTATTGCTCTCTGGCTTGCAATGACTTACCTGTTGTTGTTGTTATTACTAGCTCGCTTCAAAGTTACTTGGGAAAGTAAATTGTTGCAAGTCTAAGGGTCTCAACACGGAAAGCAGTCCAATACAGGAAAGTAATGGTAAAATAAAAAAATAGCAAATAAAAGTGAAGTAACTAGAAAAATTGAATAAATTAAGACAAATAAAATAGTTTAGTAGATAAATAACATCTAAGCCATGAAACGTAACTTTTATTAACCTGCTCAACAGAAAAGCAGGAAAGTTATCAAGGTAAAGAGCAAAATGCGATGTGCCTGGGAGTTTCAACATGGAAAGCAGTCCAATACGGAAAAGTATGGAGAAGTAAAGAATCACATATAAAAGGGAAATAATTATAAAAATTCAATAAAAGATAATTAACAAAAGTTGAACAGATGAGTATTATATAAGCTATTAAACGAGACGTGTGTCAAGCTGTTCAGCATAAATACTGGGTAGTTCTTTTAGTGAAAAGATCTGGGTAGAGAAGAACTAATGTTTTGGGCCTACTCATAACCATACTTCGAATTTCTTACTCGGTTAACTTGAGCCGAACTGTAGACTTCACTCTGTCTTTTAGGTTATTTATATACCTGACGTTGGAAAAATTATTATGTTCCCTATCCCGTCGGCTTTACCTTGAATTTACTCATCAATGTTCGCATATGATTCATCATTGTAGTTATAATTCCTCTCTTCCCTAATATTTTGCCTACTTATTATTTTATGGTAAAAGTTTTTTTTTCTTTTCTAAATCAGCACATCTAAATTACTTAAACGAGAATTTGTATTTCGATCTTTTTTTGACAAATTGTTTTTGCATTTATTTTTATTTTTACATTATCTGTAGGGTAAGTAAAAGTAGCCTGGATGATATGACAGATTTTTGCAACAAAAACCAAACTGGAATTCTGTCTCATGTGTTTGGAGAATGATGAAACTTGTATTCATAATGGGGATGTGCTTGTTCATTATTCTAGTACAAATCATTCAGGTACTGCTTCTTAGTGTTTTATTTCTTTTATTTAATTAGTCGTTTGCCTCATAATATTTAGCAAAATATAAAACAGATGGTTTAAGTCCCTTTGTTTACTGTTGCTCTTTCAGTTTTATTCATATGCTACGTCAATAGATGTTTCCAAGCATTTCTTTCTATATGCAGTTTGTCTTCCTCGCTTTGATTCAATACAGTCTAATAGGATATCAGGAAAGGTTGGGGCTCTGTATTCTAGGATGGCCTATGACCTTTCTCTTATTCAATAAGACTTAATATAAGTAGAAGACTGAAGCCCTTTTATTTCCTTCAACAGTCGCGCTCCTTTTTTTTCCTATCCAGATGATGAAGCATTATTTTTTCTCCTTTTGCCCTGTAATGGCTCATCGAAATTAACGGGGCATTTTGTCTCGGATGACTGACCCAGGTAACTGGTTCCAGCTTCCAATAAGTGCAATACTGCGCAAAGGGAAGGAGGTGTCCGGTTACCAATTAAGCGTCGAGCGAGGGTGACTTTTGACAGTCCCATTTTTTTTTTTTTTACTAATGGAACTGGTTACTTAGTCTCGTTCTGAATGCCAGACTCGGTGGCAAAAATGCAGTGTTTATTAAGCGCAGCTCTTAACGTGAAAATTCACAAAGATTTTTTCCCTTGGAGCCCTTCGGCTAAAGCATTCTGATTTTCTAAATCGAGTTATAGCTTAACAAATAATAATACTAATAATAATAATGATAATAATAATAATAATAATGATATGCTGCAGGTGAACATGGAATTGATCTAAAAGCCTTTGCGTTTCTTATACATTTATCTAATGTCCAGCGCTAGGATTGGTTTTAGCTACCGATTTCCATGACTTGCTGTTTAAGACATTCCAGTATTTTTTTTTAAGATAGTGACCTCTTGCTACCGTCTCAGTAGAGACCCACTCTCTCTGCTATCTACTTTTATCTTGTATCCATTTGTCTGGGCATCTAAAGGTCCATATCAATTGACTCAGCATTATGGGATTCGTATTAAGTGGTATTCAAGTAAGTAATAGGTTGGCTAGGGCACCAGCCACCCGTTCAGATACTACCGCTAGAGAGTCATGGGGTCCTTTGGCTTGCCAAACAGTACTACATTGCATCCTTCTCTCTGGTTACGGTCCATTTTCCCTTTGCGGCCCCCCCCCCCCACACACACACCGAATAGTCTGGTATATTCTTTCATATTCTCCTCTGTCCTGATAGACCCGACAACACTGAGATTACCGAGCAGTTTTTGATGGTACACTCAGGCACACTAGTCTATCTTATTTCTCTTCCTCTAGTTTATTTAAAGTTTTTATAGTTTATATATGAAATATTTACTTTAAAGCCGTTACTGTTCTAAAATATTTTATTTTAATTGTTAATTACTTTTGTTGTAGTTTGCTTATTTCCTTTCCTCACTGGGCTATTTTTCCT
>NC_090744.1:30737589-30742589 GCF_036898095.1 Palaemon carinicauda
CAATCATTTTCCCATAATTATTCTCAAATGATTCAAATTATTTTTGCACAGGTGGCCTGCGTCGTTGATGGAGCTAAGAGACATCGCCGACCCGATTACTGCCAGGATATACAGGTAAGGTCATATACGTCAATTAAATTTACCGCTTGCAGGCACAGCCGGTGATTGCAAGTATGCGTGGTATGTACAGGTGAAAGGTTTATCTGATCTTATTACTGTTTTTTTTTTTATTGATTTATGAGGTAAACTTAAGTATGCGTGGTATGTACAGGGGAAATGTATATCTGATCTAATTACTGTTTATATATATATATATATATATATATATATATATATATATATATATATATATATATATATATATATGTATGTATGTATATATGTATATATGTATGTATATATATATATATATATATATATATATATGTATATATGTATGTATATATATATATATATATATATATATATATATATATATATATATGTATGTATGTATGTATATATGTATATATATGTATGTATATATATATATATATATATATATATATATATATGTATGTATATATGTATATATATGTATGTATATGTATATATATATGTATGTATGTATATATATGTATATATATGTATGTATATATATGTATATATATGTATGTATATATATGTATATATATGTATGTATTATATATATATATATATATATATATATATATATATATATAACCAAAAACTTGCTCTTTATTATATTGGGGAGATGTGTGTGAGTGTGTGTGTATTTAATGCAGATAGCCACGAAAAAAATCTGTAACTCGGGGCTTGCTTACATCATAGAACTCTGTAATCCAGTTGGGAAATACTTGGATCCAAGGCTCGTGGTTGTAGTAAATAAACCCCCCCCCCCCCAAAAAAAAAAAAAAAAAAAATAAAAAAGAATAAATCACGAAGTTGTGATCATTATGGATATAGCAAAACACAAATAACTTAAAAGAAATAAAGAAATGCAACTTGTATCCGACTCTGACCTGCCTGTAAACTTTTGCTAAAAGTTAGCCAGGGGAAAAAAAGGCAGAAATATGACAGTCATGCTGTTCTATAGTAGTAAGGTACCTCTTACATGCAGAAGACACCTGCTCGAATTCCAAGCATTCACGAGGCCCCTAAGAATTTTAGCAGTCCTGTGTCAGGGGAGATCGCTTTTGACGTATATGGGTGTGTCTGACAAAATGGGGTCATTTTTTTTATAGGAGGGGACTGCTAAAATGTCTGAAATTTAAGAGGTTGTCGAGATGTAAGAAGATGGGTAGACTAGAATAAGCCTATTTGACTTTTGGTATACATCAGCGCTCGTATTATTTCAAAGCTTGTCTTGTAGTATGGAAGATAATTCTAAGATTGCAGCACTAGAAATGTGTATTTTATATTTAAATATTGAAACTATTCCTAGAAATATTTTTATATTTAAATTTTAAGACTTCCAAAGAGTATTTTTTATGAAATGTTGTACTCATTGGCTGATGCCTTTCGGCAAAAATCAGTCCATCATTTCTAAGAAAAAGCTGTTCGGAGCTTGGCTGACCTAAGCCCTATTTTCCAATTCCATACCTCTTCTTTTCGGATTCATGTATAGGGTTTTTTCAAATGAATAATTATTGATAAAAAAGATTATAAGTAAAATGATCATGAAATTATTGATTGAGAATCAAATTAGAATAGATGTGTATCAATTGCAAGAAAAAAAAAACTATGGCTAAACCGACTAGTAAACATAAATTATTTATCCTAATTTCAATAAGATAGCTCTATGCCATATATATTAGTATATAGGAATTGTGTATTTGACACCATTTTAATCTTATAAGATTGCCGATTTAGTATGCCATTAAATCAGAAGAGAAGTTACGAGAGAATAAAGGAATAAATGCATTCGTAAATGTTTTCATTTTTTGTACTTACTATATTCTTGAAAAAAAAAGTCACAAGACTTTTGTTATGAAGGAATTTCGATTGTAAGTTATCATTTATGTGAGATTAGCGACATTTGCTACAATGACATTTATAATTAAAACGCACTTCCTTTCAATCATGCACGTAATTCCAGACACCCTTCCTCACCTCACATCTGTGTTGTGTATATCATGTTTGTCTGATTCTATGGCAAGATTTTAGAATTCTGCCTTGCTATGGTGTTTTTTAAAGTAAGCATATAAATATTGGCATTCCTTCTTCGAAAGTCTGTAATTAATTGCCCCTTCAGATTTAAATTTAAAGATTATTTAATTTTTAAGGGTATTGAGTATTCCGATCCTTTAATTTTCTTATTTGACTATCAAGGATATTGATTTTAACACTATAGTTGGTGGGCGTATAATTGATATAGAAGTGTACGGGACCCGTCAAAATTATCGTGAAACACTTAGATAGATATGTACACACACACACACCCTCTTACCAGGCTATGACTATACTCTCCCCTACCCGAGGGACGTGGAGAGCTCATCGTGACCGGATTATATATATATATATATATATATATATATATATATATATATATATATATATATATATATATATATATATATATATATGTATATATATATATATATATATATATATATATATATATATATATATATATATACACATACACATACACATATACACACATTATATATATATATATATATATATATATATATAATATATATATAATATATATATATATATATATATATATATATATATATATATATATATATATATATATATATATATATATATATATATAGCCGGATACATGCTCTTTATTATATAGGGGAGATATACCTGTTTGTGTGAACGAAGCAGTGACTGTAGCCTTTAGTTTTGCATAAAACCACTCAGTTAAGGAAAACGCTTTGGTAATAAAAAATTAAGCTAGTTATGTTAATAATTTTTAGTGAAATCATATGAGAAACAATTTTTATAAGGTGGTTAATATACGTATTAATTTACTTTATTTATTAATTTCAATTCATTTAAACTGTTTACTTAAAACAATATTTTTTATTGACGTTTTTAATATTCCAATATCGCACGGGAAAATCGTTCCGTTTTTCGTCATCGAACGCTAGTTTCCCGACCGAAAATTCGTGCTTGTTCGGAGCACCACCGTCCGTGCTGTTCACGTACGGCCGAGCACGTAATTGAATTAAGTTTTAGTCGGGTGGTCCTAATGTAGCGGTGCAGAATTAATGCGCTTTGTCATTTCTGCGTAATTTATTGCAATCTATTAATTATGAAATATTATTGGTTTCGGGAGGTGCGGGATTTGTGTCCTGAAATTTTGCTTGCGTAAATAAAATCTATTTATATAATTATTTAATTATTTTATTTAGGTACACAATCATTCGTTCATTTAATAATGTTAGTATTTCTAAGCTTTAAATGTTTCCTTATACATCATTTTACTACATGAAGAGGTAGTAGGTTGGCCTGGGCACCAGCTGCCTGTTGAGATACTACCGCTAGAGAGTTATGGGGTCCTCTGACTGGCCAGACAGTACTACATTGGATCCTTTCCTCTAGTTACGGTTCTTTCCGTTTGCCTAAATATACACCTAATAGTCTGTGCTATTCTCTAAAGATTCTCCTCTGTCCTCATACACCTGACAACACTGAGATTACCAAACAATTCTTCTTCACCCAAGGGGTTAACTATTGCACTGCAATTGCTCAGCAGCTACTTTCCTCTTTTATGGGTAGAAGAGACTCTTTAGCTATGGTAAGCAGCTCTTCTAGGAGAAGGACACTCCAAAATCAAACCATTGTTCTCTAGTTTTGGGTAGTTCCAAAGCCTTTGTATCATGGTCTTCCACTGTCTTGGGTTAGAGTTCTCTTGCTTGAGGGTACACTCGGGCACACTATTCTATCTAATTTCTCTTTCTCTTGTTTTGTTAAAATTGTTATAGTTTTTATAGAAATTATTTATTTCAATGCTGTTACTGTCCTTAAAATATTTTAATTTTCCTTGTTTCCTTTTCTCACTGGGCTATTTTCCCTGTTGGGGCCCCTGGGCTTATAGCATTCTGCTTTTCCAACTAGGGTTGTAGCTTAGTAATTAATAATAATAAAAGCTACACGAAGTGGTGAAACGCTAGACATGGGCAGTAATAGAATAACCAGACGTTGTCAGCGCATAAGCTTCTTGAACACCCACGATGTAGGGCGTGGGGCCAGCAACTTCACCCTTTAAGTACCTGTTAAAAAGCTAGAAAGATAACAAAACCCTTTAAAGCAATATCTTGGTAGAGGGAAGGCCTTTGTGGAATATATATATATATTTATATATATATATATATATATATATATATATATATATATATATATATATAATATGTATATATATAATATATATTTATGTGTATATGTACTGTATATATACATATATATATATATATATATATATATATATATATATATATATTTATATGTGTATATGTACTGTATGTATACATATATATATATATATATATATATATATATATATATATATATATGTGTGTGTGTGTGTGTGTATATATATTTGTATGTATATATATATATATATACATATGTATATATATGTATATAATATATACTGTATATATATGTATATATATATATATATATATATATATATATATATATATATATATATATATATATATATATATATATATATATATATATATATATATTTATATTTATACGTGCGCGCACGCTCGCGATTCTTTTTTATTAAAGTCGTCGAAGTAGAAATGTCCATCATTTTTTTTATGATACTTTGTTAATAGAAAAAGGTGGCGTATTGGACTCGCGATTTTCATCCTCCATCACATCTGGGACAGAGGACTGTGTTGCCTCTTTATCCTCCTGTTCTATCCTAGGGTAACTGTACATCGTTTCTAGAACATATTTATTTGGTCTTTCATTACTTTCGTCACTTGGTGAAGAACTCCAGAATAAGGAATGCAGGATTGTTA
>NC_090744.1:30747589-30787589 GCF_036898095.1 Palaemon carinicauda
GGGATGCCCCATCAGTATAAGAATTTGCCCCCCCCCCCCCTGCCCTTTAAATTTTATAATTAGGCATCACAAATATAGTTAGGATGCCAAAATAAAAAAAAAAAAAAAAACTCAAATCAATCAATCAATCAATCAATCACAAATAAAAGAGATATACGCACAATTTGGCAAAGCTGCTTGCGCATATGCTTGAAATTTCTGATGGCCCCCCCCCCCCCACCCCATCCCTAGGGTGCGGGTGCGCCCCTTCAATTTAAGAACCGCTGGGATAGATACTCGACACGAGTCATGATCCGGTGTGAGTGTACTGGCGGTATAGGGATGCCAGAACTGTAAAGCATAGCGTAGGTAATCCACTTTAAGCCTTGCAGTTAATGTTATGATCTTGTGATCGCTTACTCTCATCGTACTCAAGTAATCCCTTGTTTGTTTGTAGTAGTGATGACACGGTAACTTTCAATTGTTCGGTTTTATCTTCGTCAGAATTGTTAATCTTAGGAATGTTTTGTTTTGCTATGTCGTCGTGTGCTATTTCGGCTTTGGCTTCCTTTGTCTATCGAAATTTCCTCATTCCTGCTGTAGTATGATTACTGATAGATTATTATTACTATGTATTGTTATTAAAATCTATTGCCATTACCTATGCCCCCCCCCCCCAAAAAAAAAAAAAAACTGTAATTCTGTCGCAGTTGTCTTGTATGAATGATTTTAATTGTGTACCTAGTCGTGTTAAGGTTTATTTAGTTCAATGAGAAATTTCAACAATGATGATTTTGGCAAAATTACTCCAAAAGGTAAAGAAGAAAGCTTGAAAAGTTAAAAGGAAAATTGAATATTTATGGTAACTGACTGAAGCAAATCATTTTTAATCTGAATCAAGAGCTTCCAGTGTTGCCTTCAGCTAAACTTTGATGCAGAAATTTGCAAAGTAGAAACTTTCTTTCACTCACCGTCTTGGCATCTCTGACTTTATTACCCAATGCTAGTCTCAACAGACCTCAAAGTTAAGATCCTTGTGATGTTATTTTTCCATTACTAAGAGTTTATTTCAAGGACGAAATATGTTCTTTTCTTTAATTGTAAGCTAATGCTCTAACGATTACACTTCTTGCTTTTATTGTTGGGTAACTAATATACCTAGAATATGTCGCAATCGTTTATTGGTGAGATAATATGCCATCGGCATATTGCATTTTATTTTCAAGGAACGAACAGGCCATTTATTTTATTGTTGTTCTTAAACTTCTTTTGTAGTTTATTTCCTGATTTCCTGTCTCCACTGGGCTATTTTCCTTGGAGCCCTGCGGCTTATAGCGCCGTGCCTTTCTAATTAGAGTTGTAGCTTAGCAACTACTACTACTACTACTACTACAACAACTACTACTACTACTACTAATACTAATAATAATAATAATAATAATAATAGTAATAATGATCTGGTATTTATTGTTAGGGATCTAATGTGTCAAAGTTATAGTGCATAACACTAGTGTGAAGTTAATGAGCTAGTTTATCAACGACTTCTTGCATTTAATGGCGGGCTCTCATTCAGGTCCTGACGAAACTCAACGTTGGTTTACTTCAGATCGGAAGACCAGCCACGAAACGAACGTTTTATTGATCACAGATCGGAAGAACAGCTACGAAAAAAACGTTTTATTGTTCTCAAATTTAAGAACATCCACGAAACAAACGTTTCATTGTTCACAAATCGGAAGAACAGCTACGTAACAAACTTTTTATTTTTCACAAATCGAAGAACAGCGGCGAAACAAACGTTTTATTGTTCACAAAATCGGAAGAACAGCCACGAAACAAACGTTTTATTGTTCACAAAATGGGAAGAACAGTCATGAAACAAACGTTTTAGTGTTCACGAATCGGAAGAACAGCCACGAAACAAACGTTTTACTGTTCACAGATTGGAAGAAACACCCACGAAACAAACGTTTTATTGTTCACAGATCGGAAGAACGGCCACGAAACAAACGTTATATTGTTCACAAATCGAAGAACAGCCACGAAACAAATGTTTTACCTTGTTATTGTGATTATCTCGACGTATTTAACTTTCTACCTTCACGGATTCCGATCCATGGTAAACTTTATTTCCTTTCCCTTCTCATTGGAAGACCGACTGGTTGGGCTTCTTGAGATTAAGGCAAGAGACCCATCTTGGAAGACGGCGAGTTTTAGTGCTCTGGGGGGAAAATGGAAGTATGGAGAGCATTGCACAGTTTGGAGGAAGTGGAAACTTAGCAATCTCCTGTTGCTTTGATTGTGCACCGTGATGTTTTACTGCTTTCTCGGTTTCTTTATTAAGATTTATTCACTCTTTCAAGCTTTCTCGGTTTCATTATTTACATTTTCAAGCTTTCTCGGTTTTATTATTTGCATTTTCAAGCTTTCTCGGTTTCATCATTTACACTTTCAAGCTTTCTCTGTTTTATTATTTGCATTTTCAAGCTTTCTCGGTTTCATCATTTACATTTTCAAGCTTTCTCGGTTTCATTATTTACATTTTCAAGCTTTCTCAGTTTTTACTTATTACCTTTTATTCACATTTTCAAGCTTTTTCAGTTTAGTTATTAAGTTTTATTTACTTTTTAAAGCTTTCTCAGTTTCCTTATTTCATTAACTTTTATTACCTTTTCAAGCTTTCTGAGTTTTCTTATTTAAATAACTTTTATTCACTTTTTCAAGCTTTCTAAGTTTTCTTATTTTATAACCTTTTATTCACTTTTTCAAGCTTTTCTAAGTTCTCTTATTTTATAAACATTTATTAACTTTTTCAAGCTTTCTCGGTTTCTTTATTGTATAAACTTTTATTCACTTTTTCAAGCTTTCTCACTTTCCGTAGGCTATTAAATCTTTCACTCTTTCTCATATTTCTCATTAACTTTTATCCCCCTGTCAAGCTTTCTCAATTTCCTCGTTTTATTATTTTTTTTTAACTTCCCCTTTTTGTTAAGAGCTTTTATTCTCTCTTTCCCTTTTCTTAATCTTAATACATAGTTTTATTAGAAATTAATTATTTCACGGTATCAAATATGTTTCCTTTCTCTCGGCTTCCTTTTGTCGAGATCTAATCTAAATGATACCTCTTTTTTTATTGCCTCTTGAATTGATATTTTGATCTTTTTTTTATTGATTTTATCTCGTTGCAGTTCTCTCGTCGTGTCTTCCGCATTCGTCCTCGTTATCTTGATCAAGATATTAAGCGGGGTAACTTGTAACGCCTTTTGAGATTTGTTATCTCATTCGTTATTTTTTTCTGTCGTTAATTGTGGAATTTTGACATTTTTTGAGCCATATATGTGCTCTTGGTCATATATATATTCTCTTACCGGTGCTAGTTTACTTGGGTTTGGGTAGTGGAGGTATTTCTATACGACATGCATTAAGTTTTTATGAAATTTTTTTATACCCTCTCTCTCCTCTCTCTCTCTCTCTCTCTCCTCTCTCTCTCTCTCTCTCTCCTCTCTCTCTCTCTCTCTCTCTCTCTCTCTCTCTCTCTCTCTCTCTCTTTTCTAGCATTCTTTTACTTTAAAAAAATCACACATTGGAAATAGTAATGTCAAATATGTGTTTTTATCTTTTTTGACTCTTATCGTCCACCATTCTTTAGCACCCCTTATGTTTAAAGATAAACACGTACAGTACGTGTTTACCGATATCAATCCGTGATCAACAAAACTAGCGACGGAGAGGTACCAACTAGACTTTCATTTTATGACTAAAATATTCAAAATTAACCTTTTGAAACTGGATTTTTACTTCCATACACTTACAAAATTAGCTCAAAATATATAAGATATACATTGGAAAAAAATTGAATTAAATTTCATATCCGATAGCGATTACATGAAACGTAAAAAATATTCGGGGAAAATTATCTAAGTGGCAATTGTTGGCACCAGGTATTTCATGTATGCAGAGGGTGTCTCCTCATGCAAGGGAACATACGCGGGTTTCTTATGTTAGTGTTCCACTTGCACGTGACTTATCTCTCAGATCTCTAAGGGCCTTTCCGCCCCTTTTCCCCCTAGCCCCTTCGATGACCTATTGTCGAGTTACAGTTTTCCATATATTATTTTTTTTTTATAGTCGTAAGATTCTTTCCCAATTTTTGTGAAAATAAGTGGTTTGGAAAGTCACGCAGATTTTGGGTTAATTTGGCTAATTTCCCTTATTGTCGTATTGGCCGATTCGGTCGGTTTTGTTTGTAGCTGTAAGAAAAATCTCATGGATTTTGTGTCAGGGAATATTTTGGTTGTATTTTCTTATCACTTATATTTTATATACTATGTATGTGTGTGTATATATATAATATCCATATATATTTATGTATATATATATATATATATATATATATATATATATATATATATATATATATATATATGGATAAATATCAACACAACATCGTGTTCAAATAGAAATAAATTTCTACCTCATACTTGGGATCGAACGCTAGCCCCTTCTAATGAAAGGCCAGGTCGAAACCAACCATGCCACGAGAGCCCATAAAAGGAAATCTGAACCTGACCCTAATCTAGCTGTCCGAGGATTTACCTGGTGAGACATCAGTCTCTTTACCAGCGAGTTTTACCAGATTTCCCCGGGCCACCACGTGACACAATTGGTAGTAATTCATTCAAATTACCCCTAATGAGTCAATATGGATAAATATCAACACAACATCGTGTTCAAATAGAAATAAATTTCTACCTCATACTTGGGACTTTCATTAGAAGGGGCTAGCGTTCGATCCCAAGTATGAGGTAGAAATTTATTTCTATATATATATATATATATATCTGCGTATATATGTATGTATGTGTAATATATATATATATATATATATATATATATATATATATATATATATCTGCGTATATATGTATGTATGTGTAATATATATATACATATATATATATATATATACATATATATATATGTATATATGTATGTATGTGTATATATACATATATAAATATGTGTATATATGTATGTATGCGTATATACATGCATATATATATATATATATATATATATATATATATATATATATATATATATATATATATATATATAGATATCTTTGAATGTACTACGTATTTAACAGTAAATGAGTGAAATAATCCCTCGTACAGTTTAAAGCATATGACGAAGAGTATATTTGGACACAAAGTATATTTTTGTAACAAATCCTTTCAAGTCTCATACTTTAGGTTTTGCCAAAACACGAAGTATCAAGTGGAAACCTTAATAGGACATTATAAACAAATTATATACCTTTATTTTGATATAAGCACAGAGTGTTGTCTGTCGCTTATTTTCAAATTCTTCTTTGGTAGATATTCTCGTAGATTACTAAGGAAAATAATTGTTTTCGTGTATAATTCCCCATCCGCTTGTGGAATGGTCAATGAAATTATGCCTCGCCAGGCAGTTTTTAAGTAATTTTATGACGATTTCATTCGTCCCATTTTTTTTTAATTCCAGTATTTTTTTTATTTAAAATGATTTTGAGTATTTAGCAGTTTAATTTATTAGAGAGAGAGAGAGAGAGAGAGAGAGAGAGAGAGAGAGAGAGAGAGAGAGAGAGAGAGAGAGAGAGAGAGAGAGAGGAGAGAGAGAGGGGGGCAGATTATGAAGATAAGATATCTCGCTTTGACGAAGAAATGAGCATTGCCATTCAAGTGAGTATGGGCTAGACTCCGAGGAGTTGGGAGCCATCTAGGAGGGCCAGTTATTCATTCTGAGGACGTTAGACTTCTGAGGAAGTTGTTACCCCCTTCTGAGGAAGTTACCCCTTCTGAGGAAGTTACCCCTTCTGAGGAAGTTACCCTTTCTGAAGAAATTACCCTTTCTGAGGAAGTTACCCTTTCTGAGGAAGTTACCCCTTGAGAGAAAGTTGCCCCTTCTGAGGAAGTTACCCTTTCTGAGGAAGTTACCCTTTCTGAGGAAGTTACCCTTTCTGAGGAAGTTACCCCTTGAGAGGAAGTTACCCCCTTCTGAGGAAGTTAACCCTTCTGAGGAAGTTACCCCTTCTGAGGAATGGTACAAGAGAAAAGAGAAAAGGAAGACGACGAGAACAGCTTAGTCTAATGGCAACTCCGCGTAGATGATCATGATTGGGTCATCACGAAGGCTCCTTTGCCGCAGTGGACGTAATGGAATAATGACCCGTGTGGACAGCCGGGTCGTAATCTTCAGTACACGAACGATGGTGGTCCTCCTTCAAGGGGGACAGACGGGCCATTTACCCAGCTTATCGTTTAGAGAGAGAGAGAGAGAGAGAGAGAGAGAGAGAGAGAGAGAGAGAGGAGAGAGAGAGAGAGAGAGAGAGAGAGAGTGGTGGAACATTTTCTTCTATTGCAGATGGGACAGTGAATTATCTCAGAGAAACGGAAAAAGTATTTAACTTTCTATGGGAGAGAGAGAGAGAGAGAGAGAGAGAGAGAGAGATGAGAGAGAGAGAGAGAGAGAGAGAGAGAGAGAGAGAGAGGAACCTTTTCTTCTATTACAGTTAGGAATAGCTGAATTTTCCCAGAAAAAAACCCAGAAAACTTTCACCTTTTCTTAGTAGAGATAAAGAGGATATTTTTCAGCTTAGCTGATTATGTAATGTTCAAAATGTTCTTTGGAGAGAGATGGGGAGAGAAAAAACTTGATTAAAACTAGGTTTAACATTCCTTTGGCAGCAAGTGATTTGGGTTCAAGGTTGAACTCAACTTTCATTACATAATTGAACAACTTGGGGATAGTCTGGATTCCTTAAGATGAACAGATACGGAGATTTTATTGAAAGGATATTTCCAGGGATAGTTTCCTGTATTTTCATTTTTTTTTTTCGGATGACTCTGAACTCTAGTTTTCGTTGGTTAATGCTTTCCAAATTAAATAATCTCTCTCTCTCTCTCTCTCTCTCTCTCTCTCTCTCTCTCTCTCTCTCTCTCTCTCTCTCTCTCTCTCTCTCTCTCTCTCTCTCTCATATCTTGATTGATCGTAATAGAATTTTTTTTGACATAGTGGTCTGAGATTGTAGTGGGACCCTGTCGAGGGTGAACTGAGATGTTCAAGATTATCAGTGTTCAGTCAAAATATAAAAAATGATATCTTGATTAATAACATGATAGCTTCATGTCTACCACTAGGGAACCTTTTATTAGAATTTCCGTCCTTTGTTCATATTTCGAAGAGTTCAACAATAAAAACACCTATGGTATTCTGTTGATCAGAGTGACAGACGAGCTATTTCATGGCTGGGGAATAAAGTGACTGAATAAATGCGTCTGGGAGGAAGAGTTATGAAGTCGTTCCGAGAGGAAAAGGAGTCGAGAAGCTGACAGCTGAGATGAGCTTGCGCGTGACACGTTTTGGGAGCGTGCCAGTTTAGCCTCTCGTTCTCTTTGTGCCACGTAGAATGTTGTAATAAAGCACTTGGGTCAGACGCATTGCTTGACCTTGTGAAGTCTGGCCTATCTGACTTGTTTTCAAGTTATTGTGGAAAATTGGAGAAGATGATAAATGAAAGAGATGGAGCAAGATATAAAATTGAAAAGGGAGTTGGTGCAAGATATAGAATTAAAAAGGAGTTGGAGCAAGATATAAAATTAAAAAGGAGTTGAAGCAGTATACAAGATTAAGGAAAAGTTGGAGCAAGATATAAAATCAAAAAGAGGTGGGAGCAATATATAAAATAAAAAAAAGGAGTTGGAGCAAGATATAAAATTAGATAATAGTGGGAGCAATATATAAAATAAAATAAGGAGTCGGAACAAGACAAAACATTAAAAAGGAATTGGACCACGATATAAAACTAAAAAAAAAAAAAAGTTGGAGCAAGATATAAAATTAAGAAAGGAATTGGAGCAACATATAAAGTTTAAAAAGGAATTGGAGCAAGACATAGAATTAAAAGAGAGTGGCAGGACGATATGAAAAAATCTCATGGTAATTCTGTCTAAAAACTAGCTACTGATATATAGTTAAAGAACAGATGGTAATCTAAAGGTTACATATCAAAAGAATGCTTAAGAAAAAAAAATCTGATAATCAATTTAAAGATTGACTTAAGTTATTTATCTGTAGGATAAAAATCACATGCAAGTCTGAGCAAATCAATTTGGACAAGAGAGAGAGAGAGAGAGAGAGAGAGAGAGAGAGAGAGAGAGAGAGATTCTACCTACAGCACATTAAGATTCATAGGATATCCCTATACGAGATCGAACACATAGAAAACGGGCTGCAAGATGTTTAGTGGTAGTTCGTTGATTGAGGGATGAAATAGCCTGAAGAAATGCAGGTTTCAGGAATGTTTAGCAACTAAGGACTTGAAGTTGTAAAGAACTTCTAAACCTTTTCATCTAGGTTCGGAGGATGTCTGGAGCTCTGTTTTCATAAAGAATGAAGCATTTAATGGCTTATTATTTGTCTTTATATTGAAACTGTGGTGTACCATACCATTGTATTTATTGATACAAGCCCATGTAAACTATATATATATATATATATATGTGTGTGTGTGTGTGTGTATATATATGTATGTGTATATATATATATATATGTATATATATATATATATATGTATATGTATATATATATATATTTTTTTTTTAATTAAACGATTTATTGATTTGTTTATTTGTCTAATGGTAACTGTAACAATTAGTTGAATTATTGTAAGCAGTCTTTACTAATCTTGGATAGCTCTGTCTATTAATGGGACATATGTAGGCTGCTATGGAAAGTCGAGATCTATTTCTTATTTGCCCATAAGGAGCGTTTAGAGCCTAAGGCAGAAAGGTATTTCCTGCTTCTAGATCTTGGGATTGTGTATTGTGCGTAACAGCTATACGCAGGTATCAACTTAGAAATAGTGCTGTGTGCGTAATATCCAATTGTCGAAATTTTCTATAGGTAGTCCATTATGCTGAGCGGCCATGTGCAAACTTTTATTATAAGTAGCCAAGCTAATCGTGGATGGAGGATTGGAGACTCATGAGTGGAAAACAAATTTTTTCTTGCACTTTTAATTAGTTTTTATATCGTTGATGGAAGTTTTAATTTTTAAAAAGTTGGTTTTATCGGGATTTTAGTAAACAAAGTGATTCAAGAAGGTAATATTAGGGTTTGTCAGTTTTGGATATTCGTCGCAGTAATAGAGTTTGAAAATAGGTGAAGGTATTTTTTATTTGTTTTTAATACTGTAAGGCATCCGCCGATTGGAGAAAAGAACCTTCCTTGATATAGTGGCTCAGTGATTCCATTTAGAAAAAAAAAAGTCTTTAGATATAGATCATTGCTGAGATTTGTACAGTATTTATGACTGCTCATTGTGGAGATTTACGTTAAATAGTGCGGTATGTCCTAGGATTTTTTACAGATATTTGCTTGGAATATTTTAGTTCAGTCTATTACTGAAATTGACAGATAATGATACTAGATATATTCATGTTCTGAATACATAGCTATTTCAAATAATATTAGCAGAATTGTAGAATGTGTGAGTCACTGTTCTTAGTTGATAATCGTAGGCGATTACTCTTAAGAAAATACTTGTATGAAGGTTATTTATGATGATGATATCAGGTAAATTTAGTGTTGAATTATCATATTTTTTTCGTAGGTTTCCTTAGATTGATTGGTTGATTTGAAGTTTTCTGGCATCCTGCCATCAAAGGTCATTGACGCCGATATCTTTTACAATAAATATAAAGAGTAAAAGAATATTCAGTTAAAACCATAAAAGCGAAGATGTCACTATAAAAAATTAAATGGCTTTTAGAAGATCTGCCTCTGAATAAATCTAAAAATACTGATAGCATAATTACACATTCTTTCCAAGTACCACGGCAAGGATAATTTCTTAGATGTTTACTTGTATTCCATTATGTTGTTTATCATATATTCTGAGGACCTTTGTGCCTATTGGATCGATATATCGTGATTTATCGCCCATAGGGGAAAGTAAATTAGCGCTACCTGGGTCAGGGATGAAACCCCTGTGCAGAAAACTTTTATACCGTACCTATGAAGCTTAATATAACAAAGGAACGTTAAAGATCTGTTCATCTCACTGATTCGATGGAATCTTTTAGTTCAATGCGGTCCATTATTGCTCGCCAGTTTCTTTACGATGATCATTTTTTTAGGTAGATGAAGTAACCATACCCTGAACCCTTAATTTCTAGGCTCTGTGTGGTATTATTGTTATTATTATTGTTGTTGTTATCGTTGTCGTTGTCGTTGTCGTTGTTATTAATAGCTAAGCTACAACTCTACTTGGAAAAGCATGATGCTATAAGCCCAAGGGCTCCAACAAGGGAAAAAAGCTCAGTGGTGAAAGGAAATAAGGAAATTATAAGTGAAGTAATGAACAATTAAATAAAGTATTTAACAAAATTACAAGTAGATCCTTCATACATATATTATAAGACTTAAAAAAAACAAAAGATAAATAAGAATAGTGTGCCAGAGTGGACCCTTAAGCAAGAGAAGGCTACCCCAAGACAGTGAAAAACCACGTTACAGAGGCTATGGCACTACCCAAGTCTAGAGAAAATTGGTTCGATTTTGGAGTGTCCTCCTGAAATGACCTTCCAAATAAAATAGTTGAAGCTGTAAAAGTTCAGAAGTATGAACTCTAGTGGCAGAGGTGCAGTGTTTTATACGCTATATATCATTAAGGAATTTGATGGGATTTTTTGGGGAAAATATTAGAGTAAAAACGTAATATTAACGAGTGATTAAACAATCAGCTATAGAATAAAGCATTCTGAATAGATTGGCTTGTTCCATAAATCAAATCTAAAAACTTAAACTATTTTGGGAATTTTTTTTTAGCGTTAATATTCAGCGTTTCTTGAAACACTACATTTTTAGTGAATAGCGTTTTTGAAAAAATGTTTATTGTTATTATTATTATTATTATTATTATTATTATTATTATCATTATTATTATTATTATTATTATCATTATTATTATTAGCTAAGCTACAACCCCTGTAGGAAAATCGGGATTCTATAAGCCCAAGGGAAAAATAGCCCAGGAGGAAAGGAAACAAGGAAATAAATAACCTGAGAAATAATTATTAATGAATTTGAAATATCACAAGATCAGTAACAACGTTAAAATAGATCTGTCAAATATGTACTAGATAGAGAGGTTTACGCCAGCCTGCTCAACATAAAAACATTCGCTGCAAGTTTGAAATCCTGTGAAGCTTTTTAATGTAAGGATCTCATAACACCCGAACAAATGAAAATGCTACAGCCAATATATTTTGAATGTTTTCTCGTATTTATTTCTGGGTGTTCGGAATGGAGTTGACTTTAAATCTTGTATCATAAAAAAGGGAAGAAAAGAAAAAAAAAAAAGAATGACGGAACATCAAACAGAACTGCTATGATCACCTGTTGAACATACCTGTATTTCTGATGCCTGCCTCAGATATTGAGCCTGAAGTGGAATTTTTCTCGATCCCTGTTAATATCAGTCAAGTTATTAGAACGTATAATAATGACTGAAATCGTATGATATTGACTGACGCTTTAATTCATTTCAGTGTCGAGAATTCCCTTCCGTGCTCTGAACGTCAAGGTAATGAGTTTGCTCTCTTTGAATTTTAGGAACCGGGATGTCCTCGCTCGTGTTGGGTTTAGTTTTTTAAATAAGGATTTATTCTAATACAGTATTTTTTTTTTTTTTTTTTTTGGTTTTTGGTTTTTGTTTACATGGTGGGGATTTTTCTCTTATTTAGTTTTTTGGTGATTGTTTATTGTGTGCGCGACCCGTCAAAATGACGGTTAAATATTTAGATATGCAGGCACCCCCCCCCCCCCCCCTTTCAGCAGGGTATGGCTTCTCTCCCCCGATCCGAGGGACGGGGAGAGCTGAGCACCTGGCCAGAAAGTGTATATATATATATATATATATATATATATATATATATATATATATATATATATATATATATATATATATATATATAGTATATATATATATATATATATATATATATGTGTGTGTGTGTGTGTGTGTGTGTGTGTGTGTGTGTGTGTGTGTGTGGGTATGTGTGTTGTCACTTGCTCTTTATTATTCTGGGAAGATTGTATATTTTTGGTAGTTATTTTTTTCCCAAGATTTCTACTGCAAGGGCTTTAAAGTAATTTTCTCCTCCGTGAATTTTAAATGACACCTTGGTCCCGTCCTAACACCCATGGCTTGTAGCAAGTTTCCTATCTGCTAAGCTTTGATAATAGGCTGTAGCGTTTGCCCTAATCTTAGGCCACTGAAGGTGGTTAAATAAGTTTTAAACCTCCTTGGGCCACTGATTCTTCGGGACGTGGGACTCGCATGTGAGAATGAACATCAGGAAAGGTTATCATAGTTAGACGAGGCTATACAATGAGATAGTGACATGTCATTCTGTAGGGGAAAAGATTCGGATGTTGTCCTCTAAAGAAAAGTATATGTTGTAATGGTAATTCGGTTTAAAAAAAAAAACCCCGACCTCTTAAGAGGTCGACTGGATTCATACTGTTGTTTATGGCCCGGCCTTGACCCTGGCCGGGTGATTGTAGGGATTGTGGGTACTGCCAGATGCTTCTCCTAGGCCAGATTTATGGTATGGGGGGAGAACTGGGGAGGCCTAACGTAAAATTCTGGTCGGTACGGGGGGGGGGGGCTAACACCCCAGATCTCCTAAAGGAATTTTAAAGTAAGTGTAACTAGGAAAAATACAAAGCACAATTTTTATTTTGACCTAACTTTTCAAAGACCTCGGTTTCATAGATTTTGATTGTTACTGAAACTAAGACATTCATAAGTTTTCAAACACTCGTAAGGCATATTGGAAACGTCCCTGCCTGGCTATCGCTAGACTGGGGTTCAAGTCCCGCTCAAGCTCGATAGTTTCTTGTAGCGTCTACAACCTCACCATCTTTGTGAACTAAAGATGGGGAGTTTTTGGAAACAAATAGGTCTTCCTGCTGAGTCGTGAGCAGCCATTGCTTGACCCTCCCTGGTCATAGCTTAAGTGGAAAGGGGTCTTGGACTCGGATCATATGTATATATGAACAATCTGTAATGCATTGTCACTGTCCCTTGCCCTCACATTCATGAGCGGCCTTTAAACCTTCAAGAATTATGCTAATTATAACTTGGACCTTAAGGTCCAGAACTGGGGCTTGGGAGACTGTTCAACGCTCTAGTGCAGCTATGAAAAATCCTTGCAGTTGCAGTATGAAGTAATAGTTATGCAAGGTTGGAAAGGAGGATGAAAGAAAAGTGAGAGCGGAGGTGTAGTTCAAAGTTGTAGCAAATGTTTTTATGTTGAGCTGGCTGACATAAGTCTCTCTTCATAGTGTATATAGATCTATTATAACGCTGTCATTCCTCTTTACGTGTTTTATATTCGTTTGTCGTTTCAGATGTGGTTTATTTATTTTCTTATTTCCTTTCCTCACTATGTTACTTTTCCCTATTGGAACCCTAGAGCTTATAGCATCCTGCTTTTCCAACTAGGGTTGTAGCTTAACTAATAATAATAATAATAATAATAATAATAATAATAATAATAATAATAATAATAATAATAATAATAATACACATATAACCCAAAATTCAGTCTACGCCTAGACTAGATTATAATTATGATGAAGAGAATCAACATTGAAATGTCTTCCTTAAAAAGATGAGCTAATTGCAGAGAAAACGGGCAATGGTATTTACAATATTATTTTTGTGTATTTTGAAATGTCAGTGTGATTACTTTTTTAATATTTTAGCACGTGTTGATGAAGTGGCCTCATTTAGAATCTAAGCTGAAGAGAAAAAGTAAATGAAGAGAGAAAACAGATAGTGAACACACGTCGCTTATATATTATGTATTGCTGTATGTTCGTATAACAATATGCTCTTTGTGCTAGTAAGAATATTGTCGTAAAAATTCCAAGGATTTGAAGATTCGAAGAAAAATTTTGAGGTTACAAAAATAGGCAATTCACCATGCTCTTCTCTTTATTTGCCAACTAATATATATTGTTCTTTTTATGCTCCGTTATTTTATCGGTAAGAAAATTAGCAAGATATTCTGTCCGACTTTTTTTTTTAATCTTTCAATTCTATATTTAAGATGATGGGTCTTGTTCGCTGTTCTGGCTGCTTCATCTTTTAACTAAAGCTTTGATAGGTCTACCCTACTATTTCCAACTCTTATTCAGTTTTATTTATTTCCTTGCCATGTTTTTAAAGCATCTACCTTTCATATTCACCCCGGTAACCGATTCCATTTTCTTTCTCGCTATCTCAGCTTACTGTAGATTTGATAGGACTGGACCGTGAATCATGAAATATTGTTCGTGACAGCATTGTTTTCGCAATATCAATGACACATTTATAAGTCAAGTTTAAGGTAATTGAAACAAGGGAGTTTGATAAAGAGGAATTGAGGTAAACATAGGGTACGATTAGAGACTTGGAAGATGAAGTATTAGAGAAGGCTAGGAAAGTGTGTTAAATTACTGGATAGGGTCAAAGTTAGCAGGGAGTGTGTGGTTTTCTGATAAGGAAATCAAAGGGGAAATAAGAAGTCTAGTGAAGGGAATACAAGACATTTTCTAAAACAGAATTACAAGCCAGAACGAAGATCAGGTGTATAAATGATAGTTGAGGGCTAAGACTTCAAGTCTGTGGTGGCCTATTGGAAACGTCCCACCTGGCGATAGCAGAACTGGGGTTTGAGTCCCTCTCAATCTCGATAGTTTTTATGTAGTGTCTGGAACCTCACCATCCTTGGGAGTTAAGGATGGGAGTTTTGGGGTAGCTTATAGGTCTACCTGCTGAGTCATCAGCAGCCTTCGACTAATCCTCCCTGGTCCTAGCTTGGGTGGAAAGGGGTCTTGGGCGCTGATTATATGTGCATATGATCAGTCTTTAGAGCATTGTCCTATTAGTTAGGGCATTGTCACTATCCCTTATCTGCCATTCATGATTGGCCTTTAAACTTACGTCTGGCCAAAAGGGCTAGGTAATTAACAAACAATGATCAAGGAATAATATGGAGTTGTATAAGAAGGCCTAGAGGTAAGTGAAAGTGAAAATTTAGCAATTTAATAGAATAAATGAAGAGCATGGCGGCAAATCCCTGGAGTAGCTAAGACTAACAAGGACCTATGATTGGAATGAGAAGCTTTGGTGATTGTGTATTATGGGACCACGTTCCAACCTGCCACCTTCCCTTGTAGGATGTGACGCGTGAAGCGTATGAAGTGTCTTGTCTTGCGTGCTCGTGCGTGCATTTGTTTGTTGTCTGATCCGCTCTTGTACTTCGTTGTTTGTCCGTCTGTTTATATATATTTCATCACTTCTCTCTTTTTGCCAGTTTTTATGTATTCCTGGTCTTTCTTCTTTTCTCGTCTGTATTCCTTTTCTTTTTTCTTGCTGATCCCCCCCTTTCTCTCTCTCTCTCTCTCTCTCTCTCTCTCTCTCTCTCTCTCTCTCTCTCTATTTTACCAGGTTTTGACCCTGCCATCTCTCTCTCTCTCTCTCTCTCTCTCTCTCTCTCTCTCTCAGTTTTGTATCTGTGTGCCGGTGAGTGATTAAACTTTTGCGGCCCTATAAATATCATGATTTAACGCGGATAACAAAAGGCTATCGAGTGCAATATGGCTACAAGTTTTCGTGAATAGTCAGTGATTAGTTTGAGGTCGGAGAAGTGGGATAAAACGTCGGCATAGAATAGTTATCTTGTGAATTACTAAAAATCTAATCAAGATGGCTATGTACAACACGGGCAAGGCTTGGAGAGACATCGCTGGACTCAGCAAAAATAAATTCCATGAGTTGGCGAAACAGGAGCTCGACCGTCTGATAACAGAGGTCACTAGTAACGTCAACCAATGTGACGGAAGAATATTCGCAGACATATTGAAACAATATGATCCAATAAACTGGAGCAAATCTGCGGAAAACATCAGCAAAATAATAGAAGAAATTCCAAAGAAAATCCAAGTGTTAAAGAAACTTATAAAGAAAGTCTACATCAATCAACACATTCCATCAAAGAACAATAAGAAGTCCAATATGGTGAATATGCTGATTGATGCAATGGGAAAAAGAATGCCAAAATGGTGTAATACATGTAAGATATGGTATTCCATTAATAATCCTCAACAATTGATTAGAAAATGTGATGCCTGTCATGTCCCAACACATCCCACATGTGCTGAAATACAGCAAAAAATAAAAAATAAAGACACAAAGGTATTCTGCTCAACATGCTTAGTCTGGATAGAAAATATAATTAAGTCGAGACTAAATCTGCAAATAGTTGAAGATAAAGAAGAGGAAGAAGAAGAAACAGAAGAAGAAGAAGAAGAAAAAGAAGAAGAAGAGAACAATGAACAGGATATGTGTAAGGATGCAGAAGAAATCATTGATATAACCTATGATGCCATCCAACAACATACTTATGAAGAAATAAATTACCAGATGGAAACAAATAATAGACCCAAGAGACTCTACCCGGACCTACATAATTTTAGGGAAGAGCAAGAACAAGAAAAAATAGAAAAGAAGGATATAGTCTGCAATATGCTGAAAAGAGGGAATTGTAGATTTGGCGAAAGATGCTACTACAAGCATCCAAAGATATGCCATAATTATGAAATATATGGTAAATGTGCGTATTTAGACGGATATGGAGACGAATGCAGAGATCTCCATCCAAAAATATGCAAAAACCTAAAAGAAGGAAAAGGATGCATTTACAACAAAAAATGTCGATATATGCATCCTGCAACCATGAATGAAAGTAAGAAAACTCAGCAAACTGAAAAGAAAAATGAAAGCAAAAAAGAAACAAAAAAAGAAACAAAAAAGCAGGCCGTGTATATACCGCGCTTTGAACCAAGAGCCCCAAGATATGAGGCCTTTCAACCTAAACCGGCACATGTAGAACCCAACTACAAAGAATGCATCTATAATGCCAGGGGTTGGTGCAGATATGGGGAAAGTTGCAGGTATACACACACAAATAAATATGAAGGCGAAAGAGCAAATATAATAGAAAAGTTGGATTTTTTAATGGCAGAATTCCGGGAAATGAAGAAAAGAACATCATATCAGAACAGGAAGGAAGCATGGGAGAATCCATATTATTACCAATATTAAATAATGGGGATGAAACACAAACCATAATAGTAATGAATGCACAGGGTTTAGTCACGAGTAACTCTAAAAGGAAAATAGAGTTCTTAGAAGAACTAACCCAAATTGAAAAAATAGATATATTAAATATAAGTGAAACATGGTATTCCCAAGAGACTGGCAGTGATGACCAGATAAAGGGTTTCCAAACTTATAGATCAGACAGAAAAAATAGGAATCAAGGGGGAACCGCAATATATGGAAGAGACATAAATCAAGGAAAAGTATGTGAAAAATACAGCAACACAGAATGTGAATTGATTGCGGTAGAATTTGAATTTGAAAAACTAATGAATATTGTAGTTTACAGACCCCCAAACACTAAGGAGTTTGACATAATAATAGAAAAAATAGATGGTATATGTAGAAACCATAAAGACTGGAATATACTCCTATCCGGAGATTTTAACTTTCCTTTCGTGGATTGGAAAGAACGGATAGAAGAAAGTGGTTGTATGTATACATATAAAAAAGATAGTAATAGTAGCGCAGAAGATAAGAGGCAATTTGAAAAGCTTCAAGATATGCTATTAGAACATAATATGCAACAAATAAACCACATTCCAACAAGAAAGGAAAATGTCCTAGATCTAGTATTTGTGAATGAGGTGAATTATGTTAAAGAAATAATAGTGTATAACACGGGAATTTCAAACCACAATGTCATAGAATTGATAGTTCATTCCAAAGCAAGTGATCACAGAATTAATAAAAACACAAAACTTTGGGAAGGATATGGAAAATATAACTTTTACAGTAAGAATATAAAATGGTCAGAAATAAATGAAGAACTGGATAAAGAATGGAAAAATGTATTTATAAGTGATAATATACAGGTAAATACGGATATACTGTACAAAATACTGGAGAAAATTGTTGAAAAATATGTACCGAAAAAAAACAATAAACAAAAGACGTGCATACCAAGAGACAGAAGGATCTTATTTCAGAAAATTAAAAAGTGGAAGAAAAATCTTGCAAAAGAAAAAAATGTGTGGAAAATGAGGGAAATAAAATGTAAGATAGAAAATGCAGAACAAAAGATTATACAGTCGAAAGAAAATGAAAAAAGGGACTTAGAAGAAAGGACACTTCAAAATATAAAAAGAAACCCCAAAGTACTTTACTCCTATGCAAAAAAGATGAATAAAAGGAGAATAGAAATAGGCCCTCTAAGAATTGAAGGACGGCTAACGAATGAAAAAAAGGAAATATGCAACATATTAGCAGAAAAATATAAGAGTGAGTTCACGCCAAGAATTGCGAATGAGAATAATGAAACAGAAATGAGAGAAGAAAATGTTGAATATCTAACGGATATAGATATTAATGAAGCAGATATTGTCACGGCTATAAACGAAATTAAAAATGGATCGGCAGCCGGACCAGATGGAGTTCCAGCGATTTTGTTAAAAAAAACTGCAAACACTATCGCGAAGCCACTTGCAATACTGCTAAGACAGAGTATAGATATGAGCGAGATATATGTTAAACATAAATTAGCTTATATAACCCCTATCTTCAAAAGTGGATCAAGACTAGAGGCAAGCAATTATAGACCTGTTAGTCTAACATCACATATTATGAAAGTGTATGAGAGGGTAATAAAAAAGAAAATAATGAACCATTTGGTCAAAAATAATTTGTTTAATATGGGTCAACACGGTTTCGTACCTGGAAAAAGTACACAGACCCAACTGATAGCTCACTATGAAAACATATACAATAATATGATATATGAAAAAGACACAGATGTGATCTATCTAGATTTTGCAAAAGCCTTTGACAAGGTAGACCATAACATATTGGAGAAAAAAATGAGAAAGCATAATATTGTGGGAAAGATAGGAAAATGGGTAAAAGAATTCCTGCAAAACAGAAAACAGATAGTGGTTGCAAATGACGAGAAATCAGATGAAGCACAGGTAATATCTGGTGTGCCCCAAGGTACGGTATTAGCTGCACTGCTATTTGTTATTATGATCTCAGACATAGACTGTGATGTTGAAAACTCCGTAGTGAGAAGTTTCGCCGATGACACAAGAATAAGTAGAGAAATTACTTGTGATGAAGATAGGAACTCACTACAAAGAGATCTAAACAAAATATATGAATGGGCGGAGATAAATAGGATGGTATTTAACTCCGATAAATTTGAATCAATAAATTATGGAAACAGAGAAGGAATGGTGTATGCATACAAGGGACCTAATAATGAGACAATCACAAACAAGGAAGCAATTAAAGACCTTGGTGTAATTTTAAATAGGAATATGTTATGCAACGACCAAATAGCAACACTGTTGGCTAAATGTAAAGCAAAAATGGGAATGTTATTCAGACACTTTAAAACAAGAAAAGCTGAACACATGATTATGCTTTACAAAACTTATGTGCGTAGTACACTCGAGTACTGCAATGTGATATGGTACCCACACTACCAAAAGGATATTGCGCAAATAGAGAGTGTACAAAGGTCCTATACTGCTAGAATAGAAGAAGTTAAGGACCTTGATTACTGGGAAAGACTGCAATTTTTAAAACTATACAGTCTAGAAAGGAGAAGAGAACGCTACATGATAATACAAGCATGGAAGCAAATAGAAGGAATTGCTGAAAACATCATGGAGCTTAAAGTATCAGAAAGAGCAAGCCGAGGTAGATTAATAGTGCCAAAAAGCATTCCAGGTAAACTGAGAAAGGCGCACAGGACATTAATCCACAACGCACCAGCATCGATAATGCAGCGACTATTTAATGTGCTGCCAGCTCATCTAAGAAACATATCAGGAGTGAGCGTAGATGCGTTTAAAAAGCAGCTCGATAAATACCTAAGATGCATCCCAGACCATCCAAGACTGGAAGATGCAAAATACACTGGAAGATGTATTAGCAACTCTCTGGTGGATATACGAGGTGCCTCACACTGAGGGACCTGGGGGAACCCAAACAAAAAATAAGGCAATAAGGTAAGGTAAGGCTCTCTTTTGACCTATCTTCTTTCCTAGGCACTCTTTCTCTCTCTCTCTCTCTCTCTCTCTCTCTCTCTCTCTCTCTCGTCACACCTCATTACCATCCGTGTTAGAGACATACAGACGACCAGTGAAGAGAGACTACCACGGATGGCCACCGTTGCTCCAGAGCCCAACAGCGAAGGGGCATCATTATGTTGCTCTTCTCGAGAGCTCGGTCAGTGGGTTGGTGGGATGCTGCGTCACGTCTCATATCTATTTTCACTTACTACAGGGTGCTACTGCCGTTGCTACTACTACTACTACTACTACTACTACTACTACTAGTGCTGGGATTTCTTCTTTTCAAGCAACTAAATGTGAAATAACTATTGTAAGCCACCCGACAAAATTAACTGATGAATATTTAGATGCACGTATACGCAACCTCGTCTCACCAGGGTGTGGCTACTCCCTCTCCCCCCTAGTTGAGGGATGGGATGAGCTGAGCGACCGAATATATATATATATATATATATATATACATATATATACAGCCAGACACTTTCTATTTATTATATAGGGGAGATTACTACTGCTACTACTACTACTACTACTACTACTACTACTACTACTACTACTACTACTATCATGGTGATGGTGCCTGTTCGTTATTAGTAAAGGTAACATTATTGGTCTTCCAATTGTAGTTGATAATGTTACTGCAGTATCATAACTTTCTGCTTTTGTTATTGATGATCATGAGAACCATATATTGAAAGTATAATATAATGAAAATAATAGTAATCTTTAAATTGTATTAAGAATAGCAATATTTTCTTTGTGTACCTTAGGCAATCCATATAAAACTGCCTAAGGTACACAAAGAAATTATTCCTATTAGACCGGTAATGTCAGCTAGAAAAACATCATTGTACGATCTCTCTCTAAATTCTTAATACAATTCATAGAAAACTTTACCTTTAATGAGTATACTTTGAATAACTGTAATCTTTCTAATAATGTTATTGATGATAATTACTGTTATTATTGTGGGCTAATTATTCTCTACCGTATTGCACGTTCATTATTGATGGATTTATCTTGTTAGTTCGGTTCAATAATCTTGCTGTTCATTTCCGAGCTGTATATATATTTTTACTTCTTTTGGCTGTTACTGGCCTCAAATTTCCATTTCCATTTCCCTTTCTATGTTTTTTTTATTTCAGATACGGTTATTTTATTTTTGTTTTTATTATTATTATTATTATTATTATTATTATTATTATTATTATTATTATCATTATTATTATTATTATTATTATTATTAGTAGTAGTAGTAGTAATAGCTATTATTACTAGCTACATCCCCAATTGGAAAAGCAAGATGCTATAAACCCAAAGGTTCCAACAGGGGAAAAAAAAGCCCATTGAGGAAATTAAATAAGGAAATAAATATGAGGATGTACTGTACAAAATGATAATTATGATTATAATGGTAAATATCCTGAAAATAAGTATTGATGACCTTTTATTTCTAACCAGGTCTTTCGCCTTTTCTAAGGGTTATTCCTCAGTCAATGCTCTCTCTCTCTCTCTCTCTCTCTCTCTCTCTCTCTCTCTCTCTCTCTCTCTCTCTCTCTCAAGGGAAATAAATAGCGTAGGAAGAAGAGTGGGAGGAAGTGGTTGAAGAAACGTGAGGAAGGGAAGTGATGAGAGGGGAAAGACTGAGCAAGATGTGAGGGAATAAAACATTGGAAGGGTGATAAGGGAGAAGGATAAGGCTGGGTGGGCGGAGATTTAGATGCTAGAGGGTAGTAAGATAAGGAAGATTTAGGAGAGAAAGATAAGAAAGATTGAAGAAGTGGAGACGAGGCAAAGGTAGAATTGATAGTCTTGATCTCCTCTTCCTCCTCCACGTTTATTAAGAAGACAGCAAACGTTTGTTCACATGAGCAGACTGCAAACATTTGTTCGCTTAAGCAGACTGCAAACGTTTGTTCGCATAAGCAGACTGCAAACGTTTGTTCGTATAAGCAGACGACAAACGTTTGTTCACATAAGCAGGCTGCAAACGTGTGTTCGCATAAGCAGGTTGCAAACATTTGTTCACATAAGCAAACTGCAAACGTTTGTTCACATAAGCAGACTGCAAACGTTTGTTCACTAGTGACTCGCTTCTATTTATACTCATATGATAATGATGATATATTTTGAATACGAATCAAGTTTTAAAATATGCAAATCAAATCGATACAAATGAAGTACAATTTTCATCAGAATATGAATTAAAGAGAAGAGTGCTTTTCTTCTGCTGATTGGTTGATTTGATGTTTTCTGACGTCCTGACATCCTAGGTCATTGACGGCGTTCTGCTGAATATGTCCTACATGTCGGGGGAGGGGGTCCATAGAAATTTTATTCCATAATTTTCGGGAATATTTGACAATTCGACCGGGAAATTTGAGTGTGAACTACGTTAATTTATGATACCATTATAACTGTTCTACTCTCTCTCTCTCTCTCTCTCTCTCTCTCTCTCTCTCTCTCTCTCTCTCTCTCTCTCTCTCTCACACACACATGTACGCATGCACGGGCACACATACCAATAGCATGCCGTATATCAGAAAGCAAGACGTGCCACATTTCGACTAGGATATCTCTCTCTCTCTCTCTCTCTCTCTCTCTCTCTCTCTCTCTGCGAAAAGAGCGTTATGGCTGCTAGTACTACTATTTTAACTTTAGGAGTGAATTTATTAACCTGGATGTTAGTAAGCTGTCGTGGGTTGTATCTAGTCTTGAGAAAAGAGGAGGGGAGAGTACAGAGAAAAGAAGGGCAGGCGTGAAACCGATGAGCCAAGTCTGGGAACACTTCGATAATTGGCACTGCGGTGGGGGTTAACTACTGATATCCATTGACTTTATATTTCCTGTGTAAATACAGTGCGTTTTTAAAACCCATATAGTGTATGGAGGCAGACACGTATACTTTAAAACGAATAGTTATGTACTACATACATGCATATAGTACTAGTGTGCTCGTGCGTGTGTGGTGTTATATAGGAATTTACTGTGTAGATATATGTTTGTATGTGTAAATATATAAATATATAATTTATATATATATATATATATATATATATATATATATATATATATATATATATATATATATATATATATACATATGCGGCCCTTTGCGTCAGTAGGCGCAGGAGATGATTATATATATATATATATATATATATATATATATATATATATATATATATATATATATATATATGTGTGTGTGTGTGTGTGTATATGTATATATAAATATGTATATACAGTATATATATGTATTTGTATATTTGTATATATATATGTATGTATATATATATATATATATATATATATATATATATATATATATGTGTGTGTGTGTGTATCATCTCCTGCGCCTTTTGACGCAAAGGGCCTCATATATATATATATATATATATATATATATATATTATATATGTGTGTGTGTGTGTGTGTGTGTATGTATATATAAATATGTATATACAGTATATATATGTATTTGTATATATATATGTGTGTGTGTATCATCTCCTCCTGCGCCTTTTGACGCAAAGGGCCTAATATATGTATATATATATATATATATATATATATATATATATATATATATATATATATATATATATATGCAAATAAATGCATGGACGCATAGATTAGATATCCTGCCTCCCATCTTTGGAAGGCTCAATCAGTCATATTCGTCGCCTTGTTTGGTTGGTTTAGCAATTGGGTTTGTTAGCGAGGTCCTTAGATTACTCCTTCCTTATTGCCCACCTCTTGAAGTCTTGTTCTTTTCCTGAGTTCTTATTTGTCTCTATTTATTGATCCTTATCTCTTTTCTCCTCTTTTCCATTTTCTTCCCATTTCTCCTTTTTCCCCTACTCATTCTTTCTTCCTCTGTTAATACTGCTTCCTTTTCCATCCCCTCTAATTCTCCTTCCCTCCTTCCCATTACCCCATCTCCCCCCTCCCCCATCTCCATCCCATTCACCATCTACACATTCTCCATATCTTTCCTCAGGCGATTTATTAATTTAAATAAATTGGTTTATAATCATATCTTGGGAGATCATCTGCAGGTAGTGGTTTTTATGGCTTCGATTTTTATCATCTTTTTTAAATCGTGTTTTTTTTTTTTTTTTTTACCGCCGTACATAAAAAAATCAATTCTGTCATTGGCAGCGAATTATATGAATGTTCACTCGGTACTTGTTAGTTTCTTTGGTCGCTGCAACCTCACCATCCTTGGGAAATAAGGAGAGGGGTGATTTTTTGGGAGCCTATAGGTCTATCTGCCGAGTCATCAGCTGCCATTATCTGGCCCTCCTTGGTCCTAGCTTGGGTGGAAAGCGGGCTTGGTTGCTGATCATATGTATTATGGTAGGTCCCTAGGACATTGTCCTGCTTGATAGGGCAATGTCACTGTCCCTTGCCTCTGCCATTCATGAGCGGCCTTTAAACCTTTAAACCTTACTTGGGCTAATGAATGTTTTTGAGCTTTCTTATATGACGAGTTGAATGACAGCTTCGTTTTTTCGACCTTAAATATTTAAATAAAGATATAAATTTTCTTTATAATATAGCAATTTAAAACAATTCAATTTGTTTTTCAATAAAAAAAAAAAATGTGTCAATTTATTTTCTGGTAACAAATGTTGACCATTTTAAAGTTTACAGATTAATGTGATGTATATTTTCAGTTCTCGTAAATCTTATTTCTAAATCAAAATTGTTGGACAGGCATCAAAATTATAGCAGGAAGAGATTAATATTCTCTTGAGTTGCCGCTGTTCAGAAGAACTCGTGAATTTTTTTATTTATTTATTAACACTAATAAATTCTTTAAATGTTGATCCTCCCTCATAAACTACGATATACTTCAGATGTTTCTTGAATAATTAAACACCAGGAATCTGAAAAAGGAAAACTAAAGAGAAAATTTTAAAATAATTTTATTATTACTTGCTAAGCTACAACCGTATTTGGAAAAGCAGGATGCTATAATCCCAAGGACTCCAACAAGAAAAATAGCTTAGTGAGGAAAGGAAACAAAGAAAAAATATTTTAAGGAGAGTAACATTAAAATAAATATCTCCTATATAAACTATAAAAACTTTAACAAAAAACGAGTAAAGAAATTAGAAAAGTGTGCCCGAGTGTACCCTCAAGCAAGGGAACTCTAACCCAAGACAGTGGAAGACCATGGTACAGAGTGTATGGCGGGATTGAAGAAAAATTAATATAAAGGAAATCTGAAAAAAAAAAAAAATGGAAATACAAGAGAGAATTCAAAAGCTTTTTAGAATAAGAAGAGAAATATATTAAGACAATGTTTTTATATACCGTGTTGACTTGCGAATCTGATGGTTCAGACTCGAGCCTTGATTGAGTGTCTGGGCGTTGTGTTGTCGTCATATATTTCACGTAATAGATGCGCTTCATGTGGCCAAAATCATCGCCTTTCCACACGTGTAAAGGATAACTTTAGAATTATTGTGGCTCGTCTTTGCAGTCGAGGCATGGGGGTCTCTCTCTCTCTCTCTCTCTCTCTCTCTCTCTCTCTCATAAACATACATACGAACACACCACACTTATAATGCGTCAACATATTCTCTACTTTGTGTTGCTCTCTCTCTCTCTCTCTCTCTCTCTCTCTCTCTCTCTCTCAAACATACATACGAACAAACTGCACTTGTAATACATAAGATATTTACTATTTCGCGTTGCTTGTTACAGTCTCTCTCTCTCTCTCTCTCTCTCTCTCTCTCTCTCTCTCTCTCTCTGAAATGCTGCAGTGCCTTAAATTGATTTACTTTGCCAAGCCGCAATGTCTAATATTATTTAATGCAGTTTATTAAAACTGTAATGGCGCTAGCCTTGAATATACATTTTCTCATGTTAGTCAAGGATGTCTTTCACTGTCTCTTTGAAGAGGTGTTGTTAAAGTTTATGCACATCTTGTGCTTGTGATTTACTGGTCTAAATCCCCCCCCCCCCTCCTTTTTTTAAGTTGCGGTTTGTCTGTAGCATATAGGGGGGGGGGCGGTGAGAGGATGCCTACATTTTCTGTCCGTCTCATTTTGGGTTTAGTGTTGCATTCTTTGATTTGTTTATTATTATTATCATTATAAATATTTTCACTATCATCATCATCTTTGGAAATATAATCTTCCTTGTGATTGTAATGATGTAAAAATTATAAAGTTTTTTAATTGAATTTCTTACAAGATAGGAATTTGTGAGTTTTGTTTCTCCCTTGTCATTTCATGATATTGTTAACCCTTCTCTGCATTATTATTATTATTATTCATATTTTAACTTTTCTATATTAATTGAATAATCTAAATCTATTTTTAAATTACATAATGAAAATATCATCTTTGGCATGACGCAATTATTTCACAAAGTGCGTTTTTTACGCATGCTGGTGATTAAAGAAATTCAATTAAAAATTAAAAACTTAGTTTAAAAGTGTGATTGTGGCAGTGCCAAATGCGTGTTTGTTATATTATTAAAGATTTTTATTAATTCGCAAAATAACTATTTTAATTTCTCCTTTCTGGTTTGTTCGTCTGACTGTTGCAGAGATCCATGGGTGTGTAGGCCTACTGTATGTAGATCTTTCATATTGAGTTATTTTTTCTATTTTCATGTCTGTCTTATTAAAAGGTGAATTGCGCGTGTCAATTATGAATTTCTTAGTAGATATTCTTCTTCTTCTTCTTCTTCTTCTTCTTCTTCTTCTTCTTCTTCTTCTTCTTCTTCTTCTTCTTCTTCTTCTTCTTATTATTATTATTATTATTATTATTATTATTATTTGTGATTTTGTTGTTGAGCATTGCGCATATTCATTACGGAATCCACAAAGACTTTAATGTATATGTCGTGAATATCTGACATGACTAGTGATGCCATGAGAAAATTATGCACATTTTATTTGGTACTTGAATTCGTGGGGGATGGTTTGCTACTTTACAAATGGCCTCATCACTATATCTATACATATACAATAAATATATATATATATATATATATATGTATATGTGTATATATATATATGTATATGTGTATATATATATATATGTATATGTGTATATATATATATATATATATGTATATATGTATGTGTATATATATGTATATATATGTATATATTTATATGTATGTGTATATATATATGTATATATATATATATATATATATATATTTATTGTATATGTATATATACACACACATATATACACATATATATATATATATATATAAATGTATGTATGTATACCGTATATATATATAGCCAGCCACTTGCTCTAATATATAGGGAGATTATTAGTAGTATTAGAATACTTTCATCTCTTTTGTTTATTTCTTGCATGACACACGGGAAGCCTCTTTTAGTCCACGCACGACATTCGCGTCGGGCCAAGAACAAACGTTTCTGCCGGCCTGCATCACTTGGGAAAGGTATTTTAACCGGCCTTTATGCGCTACTCAGCTGTCGGGGTTTTAAACCATTCAGATACGAAATGAAACAATTAAAGACTTGTAAACGTCGCCGGAATGCGACGGGTATCTGACACGTAAAAGCCTATTTGACGTTGCCCAGAAGAAAAACCTGCTACCAGTCGCTGGTGAAAATGTGTGTGTGTGTGTGTGTGTGTGTGTCATGATGTGGGATTTGCATAGTACGAGGGACCGGGGTAGATGGGTAGGGAACCTTGAAATGTGATACCTCAGAAACCTTTGTAGGTCTTTATTTTTAATGCAGAGACCAATGGCATGGGTAGGCTAATACAGTATTCCTATTTTAATTTTAAAAAGGAAGATCACAGTTTATTCACAGTCTTATTTTATTTGGCAAACAAACATAGATGTAGATAATGTTTTAGCTATATTATTATTATTATTATTATTATTATTATTATTATTATTATTATTACTACTACTACTAAATGAAGTGATAGTCTCTTAGCCTCAGCTGTAATTGGAAAGATGTTAGAACCGAAAAGCTCTGTTTTGTTATCTATGATGATCTCTGAATTTCTGTGCTCTCTCTCTCTCTCTCTCTCTCTCTCTCTCTCTCTCTCACGTGGTGCTTTCGGGAGTGCATTGGGCTGACAGTAGTATGGGACCACGTTCGAGTTCCCCAAAATTCAGGTTGCGTCTGTTCACTTAAAGCAAAAAATTACGTACCTAGCTGTTAATCGACTGTTGCCAGTCGCACCTTGTGTGTAGTGAGAAAGAGATTAAAGAGAAGAAAATCTGACATAGGTGACTGTCTCAGTCACATTACTTGTATATGATAATAAACAGGAGGACCTCGTCGAAATAATTATCATCTTACAAGGCTAAAATCATCCAAATATATATATATATATATATATATATATATATATATACAGTATATATATGTATATATATTTATTTATATATATGTGTGTATGCATATATACAATATATATATATATATATATATATATATTTATATATATAGATAAATATATTCACATATATACATACATATATACATAAATATATTTATATATATACATATGTGTGTATGCATATGCATGCATATATATATATATATATATATACATACATATATATATATATATATATATGCATGTATATGCATACACACATATGTATATATATATATATAAATATATTTATGTATATATGTATGTATATATGTGAATATATTTATTTATATATATAAATTATATATATATATATATATATATATATATAAAATGTGTGTGATGTTTACGTATATATTGGCATAAAAGAAACTGAACGGAAAATAAAGACCAAAGAAATGTGATCCTTTTTGTCTTTTGTGTCCCGAGTGGCCGTAGGTGTACGGTAGGTGTAGGTATATTATTAGCTTCGTGACTGAAAGTTCCTGTAAATTCATTTCTTTACTGTTCTTGTCCGTGTTGCTCATTTTTCCTCTGAAAAAAGTGTATCGCTTATCTCATGACATTACTTAATGTCGAGTGATTCTTAGATAATTGTTAAAAGTATATATATATATATATATATATACCTATATGTATGTATATATATGTATGTATATGTATATGTATATATATATACTGTATCTATATAGATATGTGTATATATATACATATATATATATATATATATATACATATATATATATATATATATATATCCTTCAATAAATCGTCTTATAAGACAACAAATATCACCAGAGAGAGAGAGAGAGAGAGAGAGAGAGAGAGAGAGACCGTGGAACACCTACATAACCTTTGGGAACGAAAACTATGATTATCTGAACTGATCTTTGACCCTAGGTCATCCAGCTCTTGACACTGAGTGACCCAGGGTCAGTCGCCTAACCCCTCAGTCATCATATGGCCTAACTGCATAATGATCACCATCTGATGACCTTTCCTCGAAAATTGTATGTTGTTGTCTCTCTTGGGTAGGATTCATTTCTCGGTAATTACCATCATTCAGTTTTCCCAAGATCGTTGTTTTTTCCACAATTAATTTGATTTTTAATTGTATTGTTCTATAAACTTCCCATTTAAATTGGAACTCGTGGTTTTCCTTTTTTTTTTTTTTGTCTCTTATGTATATTAAGCTATGCACTTTAATGAACACTAGCTAGAGAGTTTATGGGGTTCTTTGACTGTCCAGAGAGTACTACATTGGATCCTACTCAATGGTTACGGTTCATTACCCCTTTGCCTACACATACACCGAATAGTCTGGCTTATTCTTTACATATTCTCCTCTGTCCTCATTCACCTGACAACACAGATTACAAAACAGTCCTTCTTTCAAGGAGTTAACTACTGCTCTGCAATTGTTCACTGGCTACTTTTCTCTTGGCAAGGGTAGAAAAGACTCTTTAGCTTCGGTAAGCAGCTCTTCTAGGAGATGGACATTCCAAAATCAAACCAAAGCAAATGGCCATTCTAATTCCAAAGTTTAGAATTCTATTACTGCTTGTGTTCCCTGACTGCTAAAAATCTCTATTTAATCGTTTTAACGCTCCTTTTTTCAATTATTTTTCGGGCTTAGAGTACTCGCGTAGAAGCGAAGGGGGTTAAGAGTATGGAGTAATTAATATGAACTCTAAATTTCTTTTTTTTTTTTTTTTTTTTTTTTTTTGGTTAGATAGTTTGTTTATCCCTTAATTTTTTGCTCCATTGATCATCGTGTTGTAACGCCAGTCTATTTTTTAGCTGATAGGAAAGTAATTAACGACAACAAAAAATTCTTTTGCTGGACTTTTAAAGATGGGGATTGTCAGCCATTAATTTAAGACCAGTGTCTTATCTAATTAGGAAGTTCACTGTGACCTCTCGGTCCAGTTTAGCTGCTAGAAATTCAGTTATCAAGTTAGTTAAATGGGGGCAAAACACGCAAATATATACACACGACTACACATACAAACATAAATATATATATATA
Source organism: Palaemon carinicauda (assembly GCF_036898095.1). NCBI lineage: Eukaryota > Metazoa > Arthropoda > Malacostraca > Decapoda > Palaemonidae > Palaemon > Palaemon carinicauda. Next base: position 30,778,280 of record NC_090744.1, read on the forward strand.
TATATATATATATATATAATTAATTAATAAGTAGTCCACTGCAGGTCAAACGCCTCAGATATATATTATGATATATATATATATATATATATATAATTAATAAGTAGTCCACTGCAAGTCAAAGGCCTCAGATATATATATATATAATATGTGTATATATATATATATATATATGTGTGTGTGTGTGTGTGTGTGTATACACACCTTTGAAATTAAGGTAGTGTAAAATATAGTTTGATTTACCCCCTCGCCGCCATATATCATACGATAATTAAACCCACGATATACTACCTCCATTCTTGGCTAAATAAAAGAAGAAAAAACTTTCAATTTTTTATTTTCCTTTTTTTTTTCTCTTATCGTTTGCCAGATCAGTGACTGACATAAACCACCGCAACTAGGACGATACTCTACCAACAGATGCCGTTTTAGCAAACGCTACTTCCGTATTTCACCGTTAATGCAAATTGTTTTTACGATAATTCGCACGAGGAAAATAATCGTTGGCAACCGTGTTTGTAATCAAACAGCTGACGGAATATTCCTGAAGGCTGAGATGTTTTTAAAGCGTTCATCGTTTTAGAGCAAGATGTGAAAGTCGGTCGGGTGAGAGGGAAGGTACAGTAAAAGCCTGATGAGGAATGAGTGGGTGGGCCTCTCTCTCTCTCTCTCTCTCTCTCTCTCTCTCTCTCAGGTGAGCTTGAAACCCATGAAAAAATATTAAAAAAGTCTCTCTCGCTGAACCAATTGGTACTGATATGAGATATGCGTTGCAGTTCTCTCTCTCTCTCTCTCTCTCTCTCTCTCTCTCTCTCATGGGAAATCCCTGGTACGAAGTCTACTTGTTATGGACACAGAGGGAGGTTAAGAGCTAATGTAGGAAAGGGTACATTTTAGAAGAAAGTCTTTCGGGATATATGGTTCCGGGGGAGGGGAAGGGAGGTGAGGAAAAGATGGGTTAATGTAGGAACAGGTGAGGCGTGACGACAACAACAACATCAATAACAACATCAGTGCCGAATTTTTGGACCTGGGCCAGCGTCTTGTGCTTGTTATCGCCGTAACCTCTTAACCTCATATCTCCTCCTCCTCCATTTCTTCTTCTTCTTCTTCTTCTTCTTCTTCTTCTTCTTCTTCTTCTTCTTCTTCTCTCTCTCTATTGCACTAAAGAAACTTTTTCTTTTCTTTTACAATAGCCAGAATACATACACACACGTTTTATATATACAAGAACACGCGATGCTCTGATACATTGAAACTAAAAGGTTAAATGTAAATGGTAAGTGAATCTTGACTGGTTGTGTGTTCTCTTTAAGACTTCATCTAAATTCTAAGGGAAGTCTTGCATAAAAGAAGACGAGACCGGGCAGGATGCATTTTTGTATTCAGTTTTCCTTGTAGCTTTATTACTTATATCTATATTTATGGTTCTATCTATGTATCTATCGATGTATGTATGTATGTATCTCTCTCTCTCTCTCTCTCTCTCTCTCTCTCTCTCTCTATATATATATATATATATATATATTATGTGTGTATATATATATATATATATATATATTGTGTGTGTGTGTGTAATGGTGTTCAAATTTTGAGTCCTTACTGATCATTACTTTTTAGGCTTTCAGGTCACATCATTATCCGTTGTTGCTCTGTCTTTTGCTTGGCACAGTCATTGATCATGATCTTGACCTTACTGTTTTACTGGAATTCGGATCAGCACAATTATATGACCTCTCGTGCAAGATACAGTCTAGTAGGATAAGTCTGGAAGGTTATCTCTCTCTCTGTCTCTGTCTCTCTCTCTCTCTACTGTGATCAGACTTATTATAGAGTTGAGGAGACAGACGAGTAGAACAAAATAGATTCTCAGGCTGTCAAGAGCTTACCAATGTTGGTCATGAAGCGACTGGAATCCTTAAAGCCTAATAGCGAATTCCAGATTTTCATCAGGAGACTGGAATCCTTGAAGCCTAATAGCGAATTCCAGATTTTCATCAGGAGACTGGAATCCTTGAAGCCTAATAGCGAATTCCAGATTTTCATCAGGAGACTGGAATCCTTGAAGCCTAATAGAGGATTCCAGAGTTTCATCAGACTGGAATCCTTGAAGCCTAATAGAGAATTCCAGATTTTCATCAGGAGACTGGAATCCTTGAAGCCTAATAGCGAATTCCAGAGTTTCATCAGGAGACTGGAATCTTTGAAGCCTAATAGCGAATTCCAGATTTTCATCAGGAGACTGGAATCTTTGAAGCCTAATAGAGGATTCCAGAGTTTCATCAGACTGGAATCCTTGAAGCCTAATAGAGAATTCCAGATTTTCATCAGAAACTGGAATCCTTGAAGCCTTCTAGAGAATTCCAGGTTTTTCATCAGGAGACTCGAATCCTTGAAGCTTAATATAGAATTCAAAATTTTCATCAGGAGTCTGGAGTCTTTGAAGCCGTCAAGATAACTCCAGACTTTTCATCATGAGACTGGAATTTTACTCCTTGAAGCTGGTATAGCGAATTCCAGATTTTCATTCTTGATCTGGAATAAGGGTTTTATATAATCATGTTACGCGTCTGTGTAAATATAATGCAATGCCTGTAGAGATATTTTTATAATGGATTGGCCATGGCTAATTCTTCAAAGCAATGCTTTCGGGAATCGTAAACATAATTCGTACCACTTTTACGGGTTGGGAATACTGTTGGTAACTCCGTGAGAGTAACGTCCGAAGATGAATTTGTAGAAACCCGCTTATTAAGGAAATATGAGTAGCTTCAGATTCAATAAGTTTTAATGAGTGTGTGAATGAATTTCCTCGTAATAAGAGCTGGTCAGAAATAGAAAAGACTTGTAAAGAATAGGTGCTACTAATATATAAATATTATTTTAATAGTTAATTTTTATATTATTAGGTAAAAAGATATCTTTTAAACCAAATATAAAACGCCAAATGCTCGATTTTAATTTATTTAATCCCCAATTTATAAATACCTTGTTTCATTTATTATTTTATGAAACTGATCTTCTTGAACCTCCAGTCTCTTACTCCCACCATCTTTATCACCTTATCTCCCATCCCTTTTTTCGTCGAATTGGGTAACTGCGAAATGAACCATGATGGTAAAACGCATCAAAATCTTTCGTTCAAAGGTCGGTAATAGAACGCGCTCAGTAATATAAAGATTGGGCCGGCCAAAGGACAGGTTTTTATATCTTATTTGATTTTTTTTTATTTTCTTTGAATAATCTCAAACGTGTCATTTTTATGGGTCGTCGTTCTCGGCTACCGGTAGCTGGTTTTCTCTATCGTCTGACTATTAAATTGATTCTTTGAAGTCTCGGCTTGACTGGAGAGAGAGAGAGAGAGAGAGAGAGAGAGAGAGAGAGAGAGGGGGGGGGGTGTTTACCAGCTAATGCATAGTTAGGTTACTGAAGAGAAAGCAAGCGGGACTGATTAATGAGTGAAACTTGATAAAGCAGTTATTATGGTAGATAAAAGAAAGAATTAGAAGAGTAAAATTGTATATATATATATATTATATAGATATATATATATATATTGTATATTATATATATTTATTATATATATATATATATATATATATGTATATATATATATATATATATATATGAGTTTTGCGTTTACCTTAACTGAAAGTTTAACTTCACTGGGTGTTCATCTATAATCTAGCTATTAAAAGTCAATTTAACTATGACTATAGTATTGGTACTTCTTCCCTGTACTCCCCCTATGGTAGGATAAACGGTTCAAAGAAAATCTCTAGCATAGATTGGGATAGAAAGATCATAAACAGACGGGAATGAAAGGTCATGTCTGAGGCCTATGTCCTGCAGTGGGAAAGCAACTGCTGAGGATGATGATGTATGTATGTATATGTATGTACATACATTCTTCTTCTTCTTCTTCTTGCACGATACAAGCCTTTTCTTTTCTTTTACTATAGCCACAATACATACATTTTATATAAACAGAAACACAAAGACAAATGAAAATATCAAGAGAATCTTGACCGGTTGGGTGTTCTGTTTAAAACTTCATCCAAGGGAAGTTTTATATATATATATATATATATATATATGTATATATATATATATATATATGTATATATATATACATATATATTTATATATATATACATATGTATATATATACATACAGTATATATATACATATATACATACAGTATATATATACATATATAGATACAGTATATATATACATATATATATTATATATATACATATTAGAATTTGTGTAAATACTATACATAAAAATAGATGTCTGTTTATATGTATGAAATGGTGTGAAAAAAACAAACCCGTATCATCTAATGTCTTCAATTTCCCCCCATTTTCTCCCTATTTGATGCTCCGGCTCGATAGCTATTAGGTAAAAATTGTTCGGCCAATCAGCGGCCTGCATGTACCTCTCTTTAAATGATCGCTGCGAGGTTTGATGACTTTGTTAGAAGGCTCTTAGTGATATCTTTGATGTCACCAACGGGCGCTTTATCGAATAGCGGACGTAACTTGACAGATAGGAAGGGCTTTATTTCTGGATCGGCGTTGACAGAGAGAGAGAGAGAGAGAGAGAGAGAGAGAGAGAGATGCTTTTGTGTATGCTTATATACATCCACATTTTATCATCATTATTATCATCTCCTACGCCTATTGACGCAAAGGGCCTCGATTAGATTTCGCCAGTCGTCTCAATCTTGAGCTTTTAATTCAATGCTTTTCCATTCATCATCTCCTATTTTACGCTTCATAGTCCTCAGCCATGTAGGCTTGGGTCTTCCAACTCTTCTAGTACCTTGTGGAGCCCAATTAAATGTTTGGTGAACTAATCTCTCTTTGGGAGTGCGAAGAGCATGCCCAAAGCATATCCATCTACCCCTCACCATGATCTCATCCACATATGACTCTTGAGTAATCTCTCTTATAGTTTCATTTCTAATTCTGTCCGGCCATTTAGCTCTCAATATTTTTTTGAGGATTTTGTTCTAAAATCTACTAAATCTGTTGGAGATTGTTTCATTGTCAAACCATGACTCATATCCATACTTTAACACATATCTTACTAAACTGATATATAGCCTGATTTTTATATGTAATTTCAGGCGATTTGATTTTCAAATTTTACTCAATCTAGCCATTGTCTGATTTGCTTTTTTTCAATCTTACATTAAACTCTAATTCTAAGACCACGTATTAGGGATCATAGTTCCTAAATAATTAAATGATTCTACCTCATTAATGCTTTCTCCTTCCAATGATATTCAATCTTCCATTGCATATTCCGTTCTCGTCATATCTATCTTTTATTTATCTTGAGCCTAACTCCTGTTATATTTCATGTATTCTGGTAAGCAGGCATTGCAAATCCTGTGTTGTTCTGATAATAACAGCGTCATCAGCATACTCTAGGTCGGCTAATTTCTTATCATCAATCCAGTCTATATATATTACTTCACCATCTCCAACTGTTCTACACATTATAAAATCCATGAGGAGGATAAACAACATAGGTGACAAAACATTCCCTTGTAGTACGCCACTGGAAATTTATTTGATAGGACTACACTAACATTAACTTTGCATTTGCTATGATCATCAACAGACATAATAAAATTTACAAAATTAATAGGAAGGCCATAATAACGCAGGGCTCCCCACAAAATTTGCCGGTGCACACTATGTATATATTTATATATACACATATATACATACATACATACATATATATATATATATATATATATGTATGTATGTATATATATTATATATATAAAAGTATATATTGTATAGATAGATAGTTTGTCTGTGTGTAGAGAGAGAGAGAGAGAGAGAGAGAGAGAGAGAGAGAGAGAGAGACTAACTCTATTGATTAGCAATTCTCAAATGCTTAACTACTCGAGGGAGGAACACACTCATTTAATCCCTCGATTAAACCAGAAAGAATCCGTTTCACCTCACTGCCAAACCGCCGCGCCGGCCACTAGATCGGATTCTTGCCATTGGATGCTGGAACGGCCGGATCCGCCGTCGTCCGTTTTACGAGATGAATCTATGTCGCCGGACATTATCGTGGCCATTAGCCGTTACGATCGAACGGGGTGATGGATAAGAATGCGTTATCCTTTACGCCGGTGATTACGAGTGGGAATCGTTCACGGGAAGCCGGCGGACATTTATCCGCTCATAAAACGTTTTCAATACGTTTTCGGGCTGTCCTTGCTTATGGGTGTGATCGGTGGTTATTCATTTCGTGGTTGTTCGGAATTGGCAAATATATATTTTTTAATGTGTTTGGTGCTTATGCACATTGAGGGCTTATTTATTTCGTCGAGAATAGAGTAGAATATTTTACGTTTTTGTTTATATTTTCACCTTTTTAATCCCTTGATTTTTTAATGTTTTTTTTTACTTATGCGGAATGAGTTGTTGTCTATTTCGACTAGGTGGATTAGTTTTTTTTTTTTTTTATTATTTTCATCTTTTTATTCCCTTGATTTGCTAATTTTTTTTTTTTTTACTTATGCCCAATGAGTGGTTGTTTATTTTGAGGTTGAAAAGAGTTTTTTTATTTGCGTGTTTTATTTTGAATTCTTTTAACTAGTGCTTACTTATGCTGAGAAACTAAATCGTCATCTTTCTTACTGTGTTTCTTAGTAGGTGGCTAAGGCACCAGCCACTCGTTGAGATGCTACCACGAGGGAGTTAGTTGGTCCATTGACTGGCCAGACAGTACTGCATTGGATCCTTGTCTAGTTACGGCTTATTTTTCCTTTTCCTACACATACATATTCTCTTGCTTGAGGGTACATGCAGGCACACCAGTCTTATGTTTCCTAATTTCCTTTCTTCACTGGGATATTATCCTTTGGAGCGCTTTGGGGTTATAGCATCTTGACTTTCCGACTGGAGGTATAATTCCATTTTGTCTTCTTTTCACGCAGTAACAGTAGCTCAGTTTCTTTTTTTTGACCGATATCTTTCCTCTAACTAAAGAGTGTGACGAGCCGAGAGAGGGTTGTGAACTCAAAGGCAGGATGCAATCAACTGAGTCTATTTATTAAAGAACACTCTCCTCTATATACAAAACCTCAAGGCAACAGGAAAATACATGTTCGAGAAAATGACAATGTTACATAGGCGACACGCCAACATGTCTATTCTGGTTCTTTTTAGTGCGAGGGAAGAGCGCAGATACAAGCATAATATATACAAAATAATTTATGTACGATCGTGTGACACACGGTTGGTACAAGAGAGATTATTTCGGCTGTGTACTCTGTTGATCAGTGTACATTTTACTATTCTTTACGACATATTGGAACTAGATATTGGTTTCCGCAGTCTGATTCTTCTTCTGGTGAGCTGATGCCTTATTCAGTATCACAGAGAAAGGGGGGGGGGGGCATTGTGACCTCTTCAGAAATATGTTCTTCAGTTGTAATCAGGATTGAATGAAATCAGACTGTATAAGTATTTATTTATTTCAATTGTATGGTATCTTCTCATTGTGTCATTTTATTGAGTTAGATATTTTTATGAACTCAAAATCTATAAAATCAGCTAGTTCTTCTCTACTAATTATTTCGCAAACCAAAGTTTTTTTTTTTAACGTTTTTTTTAATTCTCTAATATCTCATTCCGGGATTTCATTGAATCAAATATTTTTAAGAATTCTAATTTGAGTCCCGACTCAGATTATTGCTAATCAATTAATTCCCATCTCAATAACATTCCGAGTTGATTGAATGTATCTACTATCTTTCTATTCTAAAGGTTAAAGGTTAAAGGTGTCTGGTTTCAGTTCCAGTTCCATCAGAATAGATGATCTACTAACACATCAACTATTTAATATTGAAAATTTGGTGCTACCGGATTATTAATGACCTACCATGTTTCGCTACGGCTGTTAGCCCTGTAGGCTAGTATTTTAAGTTATTTTAATTACCAGTTTCTAATTAATAAATTAGTTCAAAAAAGTTTTTTTCAAGGCCTTGGCTCGCTTCGCTCTCGATTTAACATTTCCCTTTTCTGTTAGAGCAGATAGTACATAGATGTGCTGCGCACACCAGCCACATGGGCTAGTGTTTTGGCGTTATTTTGATTATCCAATTAATCACTTAGTTCAAATTAGTTTTTACTCCTTTCCTTTTATAACGAGAAAAGCAATCTGAGAGTGCTGACCTCCACCAGGGCAGCTTATTTCTCGAAACCAGCTTGCTTTTCCCAGAATCAGTTTAGACCGCAGTCGTATTTGAAGTTTGTGTGACATCCATGAGTGAACTTGGTGTAAAAGTTAGTTCGACCTTTTGCTTGACCTTGATCTTTGTACCTAGGACTTTAAAAATTGAATCGCTTCCACTTACCAACATAACAATTAATCCCTGAAAGTTTCAATACTGTGTGAATATAATTGTGGCCAGGAAGTTTTTCTCAAACAAGCAAACAGCTTTACAAACAGACAAACAGGGGTGAAATCATAATATCCTCCCAACTTCGTTGTCGGAAGTAATAATAAATTTTAATGATCATAGACTAGCAGGAAATGGATGATATATATACTATAGCAGAAAATGGGTGGTAGATATTGTGTGTGATACTGCCACATACATCCGTGAGGGGTGACAAATTAAACTGGTAGGTTCTTTAAAATCTTGTATAATGAAGATGTACGGACATAAATGTGACAGCAGTTGGAAGCGGGTCCATGCTTGTCACTACAGTGATCATTGAACAACGACTGACTACTAAATGCACATGGCGGAAAAGAAGAGCTGTGTTGACACATAATTACATTGCTGCCACGATGCATAAGGAAAAAGTGGTCTACATTGCGTGTAATGTGAAGAAAAGTTAAATGGAATTAAACATTCTTCTGCAAAATAATAATAAAGCAAATGTACATTAATGTTCATAAACTGTACTTAATGTAAATAATATACAACATAACATTAGAAATCTATACAGATATATTTTGGCAGAAAACGATAACACCCAAAAAATATTCAATTATTGCATTGGCCTTAAATGCTTGGAGGTCAATGAAAGTCTGGTATCATATACAGTAAATGTCAATTCTTTTCGTTTTTTTTTTTTTTCATGTTTTAGTTGGAAGTAAAAGAATCCAAATTACACCAAATGCCAAGGACGCTGACTTTTGGGTGGTTTTCGATTATCTAGTTAAATCAGAATAAGTTAAGAGATGAATAAATAAACGTATTGATGGCTTTCATGTAGAAGAAGAAATCGGTTGTTCATAGCTTTAAGTTTCTGCGAC